>NC_083326.1:60423395-60764754 GCF_963455315.2 Globicephala melas
TATCACTATTCTCTTACACACCAGCCTCTGTGATTCAGGGAGAAGGAGGGCACACAGGCAAGGCCAAGGATGTTGGGGCTCTGAGGTGACGCTCTGTCTCTGAACACCGGAGAGGAGATGCTTCCTTCAGAGGAATGTTATGATTTGACTCCACCCAGTGAAGGGAACAGCTCTCTTTTCCTGAGCCCCCTTCCCTTCCATTTGCCCCCCCAAACAAATGTGAACAAAACAATCATAAGTGAGAACTGTCATGTCTGTGGGAGGTGCCTTTTGGAAAACGACCCAGTGTCCTGTATTCCTTTGTGGCGACTGAGAGGGGCATTAGTCACACACTCATGTTATTTCTGATTTATGACCTGACTTGACATTGTGGTTTAAGGGAATAAGGAATCGGAGCTGCTGCTGCATTAAGGTGTAAGTCCGGGGTGCTGAGATCCCCAGTCACATCTGGGGGCTCAGGGAGGTCTCAGCATTGCCCAGTCATCTCCTGCAGTGTCAGAAAAGAAGAATCCCCCCCCCCCCAAATCTGCCTTAACTGCTGCCGTTCATGTTTCCTGAAACATCATGAACACTTCGGGGTTATTTGAAATGAGTTGGGTTTCGTATCTGTCCAATTGCTCAGAGAAAACAGTGAGCAAATATGATTAAGATTCCAATCCTCCATAAGTCCTAGAAAACAGCATTAAAACTCTTTTGAAGTCTGTTTAGTCATCAGCCATGAGAAGGGCCAGGGTGACAAATTAGGATCAATACAGGGGCCTCAGGATCTGCGTCAAAAGGCGTGACAGCTACGGTCCCCTGTCCATATCTCCGGGGTCTTCCACGGGGTGGTGTGAAGGTTCTAGTAAACACAGCAGTGGGCCTCGCCTGGAGCCCACTCTTCCCAGCGGCAGGGAGGCTGGAACCACAGGGTGTGACGGGCATCTCCCTGATTCGTTCTTCTCTTCTAGAGAAGAGGTCACGGAAACCGCGCAAGTGCGTTTTGACAGATCCTTTCAATCGCGTCAGGTTGACACAAATGGACTAGAGGTGGCAGAAAGCCCCTTTCCCTGGGGCTGGGGCAGCTCCTGTCTTCAGCCTTCATTCCTGATGACGGCAGGAGGCCGCCCACCGATCCCTGGGAGGCTGCCTTCCTGGGCCGTTGTGCACGGAGGAAACTGCAAGCGTGGCTTCCTCCGAGCCTAAGAGAGCAGATCACAGCAAAGTGCACCTGTGCAGGGCGGCCAGGTCAGCGCAGTTCTGAGCTTCAGGGAGAGAGGCTGGAACATGCACGCCCAGGAGGCGAGTTGAACAAGGCCTCCCCTGTGGACCAGAAGAGACCTGGCCGGTGGCCAGGTTCCACTGCTCTGTCTGCAGCCAGATATCTGGGTTGGAATCCCTGCCCTGCCCCTTAGGGGGCTGGTGACCTTGGGCAAGGTCACTGATGCTCAGAGTGAGTCCCTTTCTGATAAAATGGGGCTGGTGATAGTGTCCGCTTCATAGTGGTTGTTAGGAGGATCAAATGAGTGAATACATGTGTGTCCTTAGAAGACTCTCTGCTCTGTAGTTATCAGGGCCGTGTTAGTTATTGTCACTGGATGGTGGGTGAGTCTTTTTCTCATGAGCTTTAAATATCTCCTTGGTGTGCCTTCTGGTCAATCTGAGAGACTTAGGGTGAAGCAGACTTCCATGGCCATCAGCCCAACACACCACCATTGTCCCCTCTGGGTTTAGAGGGACAATGAACTACAGAGGCATCACCTGCCCTTGATTCCGGCAGATGGGGCACTGCATATAGGCAGATATGGCATGTGGAGTGCCTCCACCAGAGGGTCTGTGTGCGGACCCCGAGACGCCGCCAGGACATGGCCCTGGGCTCTCCCTGGAGAGTGTGAATCCACATCTTAGCTCCGCCATGGTCTAGCTGTGTCACCCGGCACTTTGCCAATCAGTGCTCCAGGCTCTTCACCAGGAGAAGAGGACTAATACATGGTGCTTCCCTCCCAGGGCTGTTGGGGGGACTAAGTGCGTTAGCACATCGTGTAAGACACTTAGAATAGTACTGTGTGTCCTATGCACCATGTGAATGTTAACTCTCTCTACTATTCTTTTTATTAACATAGAATAAGGACCCAGGTTCTCGGGGACACAGCTACTGAATGCCAAATGGAAGAGCTGGTATACATTTCTTAATCAGCTAATAAGCATTTAAGAATACTCTGTCAGACACTCTGCTAGACCCTGGGGATGCAGACGTAAAGGGGATTCTGGGCTTCAAGAAGCACAGGAGCTGGGGAGAGAGGGTAGAGCCTGCTTCACTGGGGGATGCTGAGGTGGTGCTTCCACAGAGAGCAGGTGGTGGCCAGACAGGTAGGGCTGAGGGAACCACAGTGAAAATGATGGAAGCTGCAGCCCTGTGTGCTGGGGGTTGGGAAAAATGGCTGTTTGTTATGGCCAAAGCACAGAGCAGGTGGGGAAGGTGATGTTGAGGATGGAAAGAGAAAAGGGCCAGCTCATGGAGGACCTTTATGTCACGTGGAGTTTGACTTTGTATTGAGCCAATGGGAATTTTTTGGTGGAGTTGGGCATAGTTCAGAGGCAGAGAGCCTTGAGAAAGCTGGGGACCAGGATGATTAAAGTAGGCATTAGCCTTTGACCATCTGAGACTGGAGAGCTACTTTTCAGCCCCTGAGTTCCCAGTTCTTAGGGGAGCCATTTTCCTGCCCCCTTGGAACCTGTGTGGCCGTGTGACTTCTCTAGGCTACAGGAGAGTGTCTTATTGCTACGTCTGCACTTTTGCTCCCCTATTGTGGAGTAACGGGAGCCAGGAAGACACGGAGATGCCCTGAGGTTGAATCACAGAGCTAGCTCATGGAGGACGGCTGCCTTGAGAGTCACCAGGACCAGCAAGGACTTTGGTGTGTGAGAAATAAGCTCTGTTGTGCTGAGCCCTGGAGTGGGGAGGGCAGAGAAGACTCCACTGGGACTCAGAGGTGGCCCTGAGTCCTTTGGTTATTTTTCCCTCTGTGTAGAATCAATATATTTAAGAATCAGTGGGATTTCATAAGAGTTTATCTTGTAAAGTTATGGTTGTATTAAAAATCCTCAGAAACTGAGGTTTTTATCCCTAGGAATAGTAGCCAGGTGCTAGAAAAATATGTAAAATAGAAGATTCCCAATTAATGTATCTTTCCTTCCTCCTTCCTTTTCTAAGCTTTGTAACTGATGCTGATTTGTTCTGACCTGAGAGAACTGCCCCCCTTCCCTTCTGCTCAGACATGTACAAGTTCTGTCTTATTCAGTCAATCTTCCTTTGTATGTAATCATGTATTTACCATTTACTATTTCTGGTCTTCCATTTGGGGACGTTTCCTTCTGCCAGAAGAAGAAAATTTCTTAGTATTTCATTTAGTGTGGGTCTGCTTATCACTTGCATACTTGGGCTTTTGTTGGTATAAGGTGTCTTCATTTAACCTTCACCCTTGAAGAATATTTTTGCCATGTACAGTGTGATACTAGGCTGGCAGTCATTTCCTCCCGTCTTTTGTAGTCATCATTCCATTGTTTTCTGCCTTTCATTGTTCTTCTGTTGAAAATCAGCTGTCAGTCTAATTATTGCTCATTTGCAGTTACTTTGTCTTCTTTCTCTGGCTGCTTATAAGATTTTCTTTGGGTCTTTTTGGTTTTCTGTAGTTTTATTGTGATGTGTCCAGCTGTGCATCTCTTTATCTTGCTAGGGGTTTGTAGAACTACTTGATTCTGTGGATAAATAAATAATTTGTCATTCTTAGTCTTAACAAATGCTTTCTGAACACATGTCCCAGAGCTAGGAGTGTAGTGGTGAGAACAGACAGGAAAGTAGGCAGTCTCAGCACCAAGGCTGCTGTACCTCTGGGGCAAGCACGGGTGCTCTGGGAGCACATTCTGCTGGGGTAGTTGTCTAAGCCAGGTTCTGAAGGACAAGTAGGGGATCGGCAGGTAAAGCATAGGCAGAGGCTGGGACAGTGTATCTGAGCAGAGCGTCCATGAATGCAAGGCTCCAAAAGAAGAGGGAGAGAAGGGCTGTGGGGCTGGAAGTAGGTCAGTGTGTCTGCAGAGCAAGAGCAGAGAGCTCTGAAGGGGGCTGGCAGGAGACAAGGTTTTTTATCAAATGCCCAACTCCACTTGCTTTCAGCAGGTTTTCCTTCCTATGTGACATCTTTCCTAGGATGATTCAAACCACCTCAAATGCAGCTTGTCCAAGGATCTGGTTTATATTTCCCAAATCTCTGCTTCCTCCAGATGCCCAGTCCCGTTGACTCAGTTGCACATACTGGAGAAACGGGCGTCATTCTCTGGGTGACCTGATGACCCTGATGGTGTGATTCTGTCCCTTTTACCCCTATAGTCTCACCTCTTATCATGCTTTGTCTTGCCCTCTCCACTCCAGCTATGCTGACCTCCTTTGCAGTTGCACAAACACATGCTCCCTCCTATCAGATAGATTTTATAAATGGTGGTCCTTCCTCCTGGAAATCTTCCCTGACCACTTCACTGCTTCCTTGAAGGAGCCTTTCATCCCCTACTCCACCCATCACAACTTCTCATCCCGCGTCACAGTTCCTCTCACAGCGCCAATCACAGCTTGTAGTCAGATGTTGATCTGCGTGGTTGTGTGTGTGGTGCTGGCTTCCCTGCCCCTCTAGCTCCATGAGGGTGGAGATCATGTGTGCTCTGCTTACATTTATTCCCAGGACCTGGCACAGAGAACATGGTCAATAAATACTTGCTGAATGAATGTTCTGTAGTTATATTAGAGTTTGGGTGTTATCTTGAGGGCAATGAGGAGCCACCAATATTATAAAAGAGGGAATGATTTCATAAGAGTTTTTGCTTTAGAAAGCTCACTTTTAATTACAGTATGGAAAAGTGTAGGGAGCCAAGACTGCAAGTGGAGAAGCCTGATGGGGCTGTTGTATGGGGCTGCAGGTGGGAGATGAGGCCGCCCCCCTCCCCCACCACCAACACAGCAGCAGTGGAGGTGGAGGCAGAGTGCAGGATGTGAGGAGTGTTAGGGTCCCACCTGGTGAGATCTGGTGACTGAACAATGGGGAGACAGGATAACATCACATCTCTCATCATTGGGTTGAATCGTTGGGCTGATGGTGGTTCCCTTTATGAAACAGGGAGCAGAGGAAGGAGTAAGAGGGAGGGGTGCTAGAAGCACCAGAAGAGGAGGATGACTTTACAGAAAGGAAGATGATGAATTTGGCCTCAGGCTTGTTGAATTGAAATGTAGATGCCCAGGAGGCAATTGATCTTAGTCTCACGAGAAATCAGCCCTGAAGACATAGGCTTGGGATGTGTCCTAAAAGCCATCACAAAACTCTTCATTTGCAGTATGCCGCAGCTCTGAGTGACTCTGAGGAACACCAAGGACTCAAGTGTCACTTATAAATCTTGACATACAAAATATATATGTTTGCATTTTATAGGGAAATAACAGCAAAGGGACAAGTGTGAATGGAAAACTTCCTGAAGTGACTTGAGATTGGAGATCGTTTGCCTCGGACTGATGCTATCAGTTGAACGTAGAATTTTCAGTAGAGCTGGGGAAGGTCTGACAGCGGAGGTCAGAGAATCTGGACAGGCCAGGCAAACAAACATCCCGCCTGGCAGGGCCCCCACCCCTTGCAGAGAGCTGTCCCCCTTAGGCCCCTTCGTCTTGCAAATAGTTTGTTTAGTTTTCAGCTCTCCCGAAGAGGGATGTAAAAAGATCAGCCACAGGGCAGACTCAGCAGGGTAAACATTAACTAGATGGTGACCTGGCCTCCTTCCCCAACTGATGAGTAATGGCTTGAACGCTCAAGCTGAGTTGCGTCCAGCCTGGAGAATCTATATTGAATTTTGGAAGATGATGAAAGAGAAGCAGAGGCTCCTAAATGGGAACTGTTCTCATGTATGTGGATGGGTTGTTGCTCCGAGTCCTGGAGGCTAACGTGGCCAGAAGGAGAGGACGTGGTGATACTCACCCCGGGCAGTGTTCATCCAGGAAACTGAGGGGTGCCGAGAGCTCGTTCTGAGATGGCCGGACGCTCTTCCCAACCCAATCAATCCAACTGCTACTCATATCCAGAATGCTCGGTCTTCGGGGGAGCTCAGGGTGTTTGGCTGATATCTGAGTCCGGGGGGAGACCTCACGTCTTGTGGGGCAACAGAGCCCTTGTCAGAGGAGGGATTCTTAGTGGGGCCTGGGGAACCAGTAAGCCACTTGGATTTCACAAAGGGTTGGGTTTATCAGGAACTATGTTCAATATCCCGTGATAAACCATAATGGAAGAGAATATGAAAAAGAATGTATATGTGTGTATAACTGAGTCACTGCTGTACAGCAGAAATTAACATAACATTGTAAACCAACTGTACTTCAGTTAAAAAAAAGAGTTGAGTTTATCAAAGAAGGTCATGCAAAGGATTCCTCTGCTCATCCCTGAGTCTCCTGAGAGGGGCTCTCCTCCCCGGGGTTTGGTCCCACTCAGTCCGTGGAGAGACCACCGAGGGTCACCTGCTCCCACTCTCCCACCTCGTGACGTGGCAAGAGATGTCAGCATTTTAAGTCTGTGTATTGAGAGTATGAAAAAGTCCACTGTTTCCTCACAAACTGATTTTATGACAAGGCTGCCCCTCCTTGGTGTCTGTGTCTCCTGAGTCCCAGTCCCTGGCTGAGGCCCAGTCACCCCCCCACCATGTTCCTGTCTCCTCTCCTCCTGCAGCTTCCCTGCCCCATGAGCACAGAGTAAGCCAAGTCTGTCTCCCAAGTTCCTCCGTCTCCCCTTGTATGTTCCTGTCCCCTCCTGCCACCTCCAGCCTCGGTTCCAAGCTCCAAGCCAGTGATCTGTCCTGCACAGACCCTCTCATGAAAGAAGAAAGTCACCTTATGGGCTGATTCGCAGTGAGATGCTGATGACAATGCTCTTTCCTTTTGGGAAGCTGTC
Source organism: Globicephala melas (assembly GCF_963455315.2). Lineage (NCBI taxonomy): Eukaryota > Metazoa > Chordata > Mammalia > Artiodactyla > Delphinidae > Globicephala > Globicephala melas. Next base: position 60,430,349 of record NC_083326.1, read on the forward strand.
CTGTCTACGGCACCTTCAGTGTGCGCCAGGCTCACGGCTCTCCCTCTCCCAACAGCGTGGCGAGATCAGCACCATCACCCCATCCACGGCCGGCACGAGGGACATGCTGAGCAGCCCCATGCGACTGCCCTGGGGGTCACTTAGAGGGGGACCAGGCAGTGCTATAGGGAGAGAGACTATGGATGTGAGGTGATTCCTGGAGCCTCTGAGCATGCAATCCTGATGTTATCACATGCACCCTCTCTCTTTCTGCATCCTTTAGCTCAGGCCGAGAGACGATGTTCCCTGCAGCATCGTGGGGACCCGCTGGCAGCACAGCTTCCTCCGCGAACCCTAGACTGGCCTCTAGGAGCCCGGGCCCTGCCTCCCCAGTCGGCTAGGGTCCTTCTGCTCTGGTTTCCCTCCAGGGTGGGTCCCTCACATTACTTTTGGTGGGGCAGTGTCATTAGTTTTGCTAAGGTTCATTATGTTAACATCATAACTCACGTCTGGAAAATGAAAAGGAAAAACATTTAGATGCCAACTGTTTATTGGCTTCCAAGGATCAACGTAAATATTCCAATGTACAAACCCCAAATGGCAACCTGCCAAACCAGGCGTGTTTGCCGGACTGTTTGTTGCTGATGGTGAGTAAAGAGCGGCTTCTGAGACCTCAGTTTCGAGCCTCCCTCCTCATGTTTCGGATCTGAGCACAGAGGCGGCCCAGGAGCTTCCCCTGGACAGGCTGCATTTCTATGGAAAACACCGGCCTCGTGACTCAGGAGGGGGCGTTGTTCTGAGTGCCGACATCCTCGTGATGGGGAGAGAGATTTCCATCACTGCTATCCGTTGCCAGGTGGGTCGTTTTTGTCTGGTTTCAGACAGAGAAGAAGAAGAAGTCTGTGCATCTTAAAGTTCATCCTGCTTGAAAAACAATTATTTACTTCATTTTGTGCCAATTTTTCATGATACACTCGTATTTGGATTTAAGGCTCAAGCTTGAGCCATGAGTTTGAGGGAAGCAAAAAGTAATTTGGGGAATGTTGGAAACGTCTATTAGTAACTTTCGTGTTATAGGACCCCCTGCTTTAACTGGTGAGGCGGTCTCTCCTTGAATCCTCCTTCTTGAGATGAAAGATGAGATGAAATGGGTCTGTTCGAGGCACTTTGAAATGAGGTCTTATCAAAATAAGGGAGGCGAACAAGAAGGGAAGGAGAGACAAAATGTCCAATGTTCTGTATCTTGTAGGAATGGAAATGTACTCACTTGGTCCGGCCATGATTTTAGATACCTTCGTGCTCATTAACATCACCACTGCCACATGCCACACGAGCCACACGCAGGTAAAGTGTGATCAGATGCACCGCAGGCCCCAGCCCCCAGAGTTTCTGACAGTTCTGTGAATTCACCCTTGGAAGCAATTTGAAAGCCACACTTGATGGGAAAAGCCCTCCTCTGGTACTTAGGTGAGGATTTGAAGTTCTCTGACTGTTGCCCGTTTGCATAATGAGCTCTGATGCTCTGATGGCCGCCTCATCCTGGCCATGCGCACAGATGTCCTGAGCACCTATTTGTAAAACACTGCTTAGAAATCGGGCGTGAGGCAGAGATGAAACAGCAGGACACCAGTGATCCCAGGAGCTGTCAGCCCTGAGCCCTGGCCTGTCCTGACGCTCAGGGCCAGTCTCTGGGCACAGGGGACACCTCGGCCACCAACTTGACCGTAAGCGTCTGTGAGTCTTGAAGAGGAAGGGGAGCGGCCGAGTGTGCACGGCCAGCGGTCACACGGAAGCATCCCCAAGCCTGGCTGTGATGGGTCACCTGCTCAGACACAGGCCCGGCCTCACCAGGGCCAGGTGGGGGAGGACGCCTTGGCCAGGAAGCCTCTCCAGTCTCACCGAGGTTCTTCCGTCTGGAGTCTGATCCCCAGGGCGCTCCCAGCCCCACCTGAGCTCCAGGGACATGCCGCCAGCACGTGCAGACACTTGACAGAGGCAGACAGCTTGAGTTAATTGACACGAGTGACATCACAGCAGGTCTCTGCGCTGACACCTGAGCTCTGCACAGGCAACTGGAGTCATAGAGGGTACATTGAAGGGGGGCCAAGAGAGAGTGTTCCGGACCCTGAAAGAAATACAGAATGGGTTGAAGAGGTGGAGGTTTCTGAAAAGGTGGCTTGACAAGGGCTGCTGGAGGGTGGGTAATCCAGTTTGCCGTACGTGTTGTTCAAGCGCAGGCTGTGAGCAAATCGGCTCATGGTCAGTACGATCCCCGGGGAGAGCAACTGGAGCGATTGCTGTAGTTCTCACACTTCTCTGACTACAACTCACCCGAAGAAACTTTCACTTCCTATTCTGGTATCCCCCTCCCATCCACACACATACAAACCTCAACACGAATTTCATGAAACAATGCTTGCCTTTTTCTACACATTATGCACTGACATCTGATCTATTCTATTCTATTCCTATCCGATCTTTTCATTAAAATACTGCTATTCAGTATTTTATCAAATTGACTCCAAACCAAAAGAGTTGATCTTTGTTCGTTTATGGCTGGGCCACTGCATATCTCGTAGGAGAGAAATAAAACCAGGGACATAGATGTATCTGGGTGAAGCATAACCCCTCATTTCTCTAAGGGGTGGTGGAAGAAGCTCCCAAAGGGACCCCCAGCTGTGTAAGCATCAGTTGACACGGGGACCGGCTTTCTGCTCCAGAACACCGATGGGGCAGGGGCGCTCCCTTCTATGAAATCCCCATTGGGTGTATTGTGACCTCCCATAGTTTCCATCAGATTACAAATAACAAGAAGATTGCTTTCTCTTATGAGATAGTTCAGCTCATGAGATGCTGGCGGAGCAGCTATGAGTTTGAGGAGGAATAACTCTGAGGATGGTTTAGGGACATTGGAGGTGAAGCCCTTTGCAGAGCACTAGGGTTTCTCAAATTCTGCACCATTGACATTTTGGGCTGATAATTCTTTGCTGTGTGCTGTTATGGACTGAATGTTTGTTTCCCCCCCAAATTCCTATGTTGAAGTCCTCACCTCCAATATGATAATATTTAGTAATGGGACCTTTGGGAGGTGACGAGGGCTGGGTAAGGTCACGAGGATGCATCTGCATGATGGGATTAGTGCCCTTAGAAGCACAGTGAGACCAGAGCTCTCTCTGCCATGAGAAGACACAGCAAAGGGCTGTCTACAAGCCGGAAAGAGAGCTCCCGCCAGACAGCAAACCCTGCAGGACCTTGATCTTGGGCTTCCAGCCTCCAGACTGTGAGAAAATAAAATTCGGTTGTTTAAGCTATGCAATGTGCAGTGTTTGTTGCGGCAGCTCAAGCTGACACCTGTACTTTGTAGGATGTTTGGCAACATCTCTGCTTTCTACTCACTAGATGCCTGTAGCGCCCCCCTCCCCCTCAGTAGTGACAATTAAATGCTTCTGTATGTTGCCATGTCCCCTGGGGGGCAAAACTGCCCCCATTTGAAAATCACCGAGGTGCAGACCGGGAGCAAGTCTCTGATTTTGTGTTGCCTATCCTGTACGGCTTCTGCGGATGGGGCATGAGTGAGAGGTGGGTTCATCCTGGGAACGGCCCTCACTGGCCGCTTCTGGACTCTCATTGGTGCCACTGTGATAGCCTGAAGGTAGCTGTGGGCACCTTAGAGCTCTACAGCCCTTGAAAGGAACAGAGCCTTGCAGTCCATGCTGGCCCCTTAGACCCCTCCCTTCCCCAAGGGCACTGCCACACTGGCTGGCAGAGAAACAAAGCTCAGCATCATTAATGACCCGGTTTCTCCTCAACGTTTCAAAAACACTGTCTTGATTTGGCCACCGTTACTCACATGGAAACTTCCGACACATGGATTTTGGAGAAGCTCCTTTTTAGACAAGCTTGGATGAGACAAGCTTTGAAATTTGGACTAAAATCAGAGGGAAGCCTCTGGTTAATTGCCCTTAAATTACCTGGGACTTGTGGGACGCTGAAGAGAGAAAATATTGCACAGACACATCCTGACAAATCATTTCCATCTGAGGTGGTTCGGATCAACTTTCCAATAAGGGGATGATGTGTCTACTTCCAGTTGAGCTTTCCCCCAAAATGGACATAGCAGTTGCAATATTTCATAACTTCTCTCTGGTGATTAGTTTTAAGCCTGGTCCCTGCTCTCTTCCAGGCGTTTCCGGAGCCATGAGAAATACACAGCTCCATTCAGAGTTTATGGGCCGAAAGCACCCCACGGCCCGTGTGGGTTGTTACATGGAGACCCTGGCGAGGTGATGGGTGCCACTGTGAACAGGGCCATGCAGACCTCTCTGGGACCCTCCCAGCTTCTTTAAAGTCTTGATAACAAATGTTGAGTCTCGGAAGTGGTGGCATTCGCTCCCCCGTCTCTCTCCTCTGCCTCCCCGGCTCCGTCGAGCCGTCAGCTCTTCCCTGTCCTGTCTGAGCCACTCTCTGCCACAGACACACTCCCCAGAGCTTGCATCGCTGGGCTGCACCTCGTCTCTTGGGTTTGCTGTTGCTGTTCTCCGAACTCTGACAGGCGGGGAGGAGACTTCTCTGGAAGGGCTGAGTGTCTGCGTGGAAGGCCTGGCACCTGCACGGAGGTGTCTGCGTGTGTCTGGAGGACGGCTGGGCCTCACGGGTCTCCCTCCTGGGCTCTCTCCTCCGTCTGCTGCGCACAGCCGCTTTCATCACACGCCAGATTCTTTCCAACTCGGAGCCTTTAAGAATGTTTCCGTTTGGTCCTTAATTCATTCAGTTATTGTGCACTAGCCCTTGCTGTGTTATAGGTGCTGTGCTTGGCAGGGCAGAAGCCAGGTGAGTCTTTGAGGAGCTCACCGCCCAGCGAGGGAAAGAGACATGGGCACCGGGGACCCTGGTGCGTGTGGATTGTAGAAAATTCGGCACTAAAGCATGAGTCAACTAAATCAAATACTGTAGGAAAAAGCACGCTTAGAGTTTGGCAAGCCTGCTGGGACCCAGGGGCGCTTTCTGACTTTCAGCTGAATTGCTTCAAGGACCGTCTTATTGCTGTTCCTGGATCTCGGCATCGCGGTTTCTCTGTCCTTCACTGGGGTCTGGCCTTGCTCCCCAGTGCCCTCTTCACGCTTCTCTCTCCTCCCCGCTGAGCTTTCTTGGGCGCCGCTGGGAAAATGGCTCCTGAAACGAGCTTCCCCTGCGCGCTCCCAGGCCCGTTGGCTGTAATCCGCCCCGGGGTGGAGCCTGTGCCCTTCTTTTTTTTTTTTTTTTTTTTTTTGCGGTCCGCGGGCCTCTCACTGCTGTGGCCCCTCCCGTCGCGGAGCGCAGACTCAGCGGCCATGGCTCACGGGCGCAGCCGCTCCGCCGCATGTGGGATCTTCCCGGACTGGGGCACGAACCCGTGTCCCCTGCATCGGCAGGCAGACTCCCAACCACTACGCCACCAGGGAAGCCCCTGTGCCCTTCTTTTGATCCTCACCTGTCCTCCAACACACTCAGCCCCTCTCACACCTGCTGCTTTGGTTTCTCCTGCTCAGATCAGCGTGTGGGCATCTGCTCCCAGGCAAAACACACGCTGGCTGGGTGTGGGATTGGACGGCACCCGGGAAAACGTAGAGCTCATGCCAGTAGGAACCATAACAGTGATTAATAGCCAGGGTAATAATCACCTCGCTGCAGTGGCAATGCACTTGAAAGAATATTCTTTGGGTGTATTTTTTTTAATGTCCCAGCTGAGACAGGAAGATTGGGCTTTTGAAGACATAAAAGAAGCCCAGAAAGGACTAGGCTGGGGTCCATGTCGACGACGCTCACTGTCGTCACTGAAGTTGGGTTAGTGACTGGACACTTTTAGGTTCTGGACATTGTTTTCTTCTGAAGTGTTTGAAAAGTGTAAATACGGGAGACAGAACAATGAGGACGAACCGTGGGGCCCTGCTTCGCACGTGGACGCTGCCATCTCCTGCCCTCGAGATGGGGGCTACCTGACCTCTGCTAACTCCTCCCTTCTCAGTTTTTAATGCTCCACACAGACCCTGGGATGATCTTAAGAAGTGTCGCCGTGAACTCTGGGTGTGCGAGTCTGACTCCTCAGACCCCAAGCGTCTCCCTGCTGCTGGACCAGCCCCTACTTTTGGGCACAAAATGGGTCTGTCGAATGGGTCTGTCTCGCCCTCTGCATCCCGGCCAGTCTCAGAACCTAACATGTGCTTTCAGTATCTCCAGCTCTGGGGCCCCGTCCTTGTCCTTGCAGGGTCCTTGCAGGAATGAATTCACCCACGGCAGCTCCTGTCTGGGAATGGTATTGCCTCACCCTGGGGCAAGGCACCTACTCCCCCCAATGAAACGTTCCCTTCCTCCTGCCTCGAGGACCTTAGACCTCGCGCTGACCATGGCCCCCCCTCCCCTCAGTGCCTGACTCCCTCTGCTGTGGCCAGCTCTGCGGGTCCCCTCTGCCCTGCCCACTGCCTGCTGTTGACTTGCTATAGGGACCTGGGCTTGCTACAAAGAGCCCTATCTCTTCCGCCTAGAAATAGTAATTAAAAGTTAAACCTGGTATATATGTGGGCAACGGAATATTATTCACCCATAAAAAAGAAAGAAATCCTGGCTTTGTGACAACATGGATGGACCTTGAGGGCATTGGGCTAAGTGACATAAGTCAGACAGAGAAAGACCAACAGTGTATGATCTCACTTATATGTGGAACCTAAAAGGAAAAAAAAACTCATAGAAAAAGAGATCAGAATTGTGGTTACCTGAGATGAAGCCTGAGGGTGGGGAAATTCATTGAAGGGGGTCAAAAGGTACAAACTTACAAACCATTTATAAGAACCAAGGATGTAAGGTACAACATGGTACCACAGTTACTACCGCTGTATGATGTATGGGAAAGTTGATAAGAGAGAAGATTCTAAAAGTTCTCATCACAAGGAAATGAACATTTTTGGGGGTAACTATTTGATACAATGGATGTTAACTAAACTTACTGTGGTGATCATTTTGCTATATATATATATATATGTCAAGTAATTATGCTGACACTTTGAACTTGTATACAGAGCTCTGTGTCAATTATATCTCAATAAAACAGAAAAAAAAAAGTTAAACCTAAGGTGGGTACCCACGTTTGGAGCTCAAGGCAGTTCACCCGGGAAAGGGCCAGGACGATGGGAGCCCGTCAGGAGCCAGGCCCTGGTCCACAGCTCCAGCCCCGCCAGACGCCCAGCTGCAAAAGTTACCCGAGAGGAAGGGAAATCCACTGCACCAGATGCCGGGACAGCTGAACGTCCTCTTTCCTCCTTTGCTGAAGCCGCCTGCCTTTCATTTGTTCCTGGATGCCTTGCTGCTCCTCTTTCTTCTGGGGAAGGTGCCACACAGCCTGGTTCACACCTGTCCGCAGGCCAGTCCCCTGGATGCTCGTTAGCATTGATTTGCGCCCTGAGCGCTAATGCCAGGCCCATGTGTCCCCTGCTGACGGTCCCTGAGCCCCTGCAGCCACCCTGCGTGAGGGTGCAGTGCTGGCCCTGGGGAGCCCTGTGGCTGCTTCTGGGCTGGGCACCTGGCAGCCTCGGGTCTCAGCCAAGTGCGTGCCTGTAAGCCCGACTCTGGTTGTTTTTTCCCTCCTGGGATGTCTCTGCTTGAACGCAGCCCAGGGAGCCAGGAGCATGGGGGGCTAGGGCGCCCTGTGTCCCCAAGTGAACCCAGAGGCCAGGAGCGGGGGGCACTCTGACTCCCTGTCACCCTGGGTCCAGGCCCTCGTTCCTGAGCCAGCCCTGCCCTCGGGCCCTGGCTCTGATCACTGGAGCTCGGTCTTCTCCCCAGCTCTGCCTCCACACTGCCCCCGGGATTGGCAGCTGGAGTTTCTGGTGCTTCCTCCGCCGAAGCCCTGCCCGGGAACGTGCCTGAGCCCAGGTCCCCTTGGCCCCTTTTGCAGGATGATTTTGTTGCTGCCTTAACTGGTCATTCTACCTCCCGCCCTGGTTCGTTCTCCCTGATGTACCGATTGTCAACGCCCCGCTGAGCCACACCTCCTCCTACTCATAGAAGGGACTTCAGAACAGAGCAAACCCAGTCACGTGAGCTCGCCTTTCTCTGGCTCGGAAATCTTCAATGCCTTCCCCTAGTCAACCAAATAAACCCCAGTCCCTAGAAATCAAACTGGTCTAACCATCTGATTGGTGTCGCTTTCCCTCTTTGTAACCCCAGCACCAGCTACAGCCACGTCAGTGCCGTTCGCGTGGGTCCAGGGCCCCTGGGGAAAGCCCTGGGGCCAGGTGTGTCTCAGAGTTCAGACTCTCTCAGATTTCAGAAAGGGAGTAACGTGCGTGTGTTATTCATATACCATATAAAACCTACGGCAGGGGCGGGGGCTGCACCCCATCATCAAGCATGTTAATATTTCTGCAGAGAAACGTCTGGATACTCGTACTAGGTAGGTGACATAGAGACTATAAATAGCTTCACGGCCATTCAGGGCAGGTTTTGCTGCCAAATGAAGTTTGCAAGTTTTGTGTTTTGGCGCTTTGTGAATTTCAGGCTAGAGGCAGAAGCACGGTGGGTGTACCTGTCATCATTGCTGTGAGCTGGATGGCCTCAGAGGGACGAAGGGACATCGGGCTGGTCCCAGGTGATGGGTGGGGTCAGAAGATGTCTGGGATGAGCAGAGGGCAGAGTGGGCAGCCGCTCATTGGGCAGGGGCGAGAAGGCTCACTGTGCTGGGTAACCAGGGTTACCCTGGGAAGGGCAAACGTGCGGCACAGCGGGCCCTGCCGGAGACGCCTGCTGTGAGAGACGGACACAGCGTCCCTTGGCCATTCGACGTTTGATTAATCCCCAAAGTGGTTGGAACCCTCCCGTGGACACTGGCAGGACTTGGGCACAGGGGGAAGCCCTCACTGGCAAAACTGGAAGAGACCAAACGTGGTGCGTCCATGACGGCCCTGGGAAAGCGGGGGCCTGCCGGCACCCGGACCCTCCCCGCTTGGAGCCCGACGCCCTCCGGGTCTGCAGGTTGTTACCAATGCCCAAACCGACTGCTTCATCACAGGCCACCACTCTGAGCATCCATGCTAGTTCTTAGGGGAGACATTATTTTGAAATATGAAAATATGAATCAAAGTCAGTCTTTTTTATTTGGACTTAGGTTATGCCTCACTCCCCAGTTGTCGTTACAGTATTTCTATATCTCGTTCTAGCAGAAGGTTCTCAAGAGCGGCTTGCCCCTCGCCCCCGCTTCTTCTCAAAGGGAGGCAAGAAGCATTCTGCATGCTCACAAGTCTGTGGGCCCATGTGGGGCTCACACATCTGGATGTGGTCGCTGCGGGGAGCTGGTTGAACCCAATAGTTGGCGCGTTTGGGAGACGGAGCAGTTTGGTCTCCAGCTCCTTCATCTCCCTTGGTATGTACTTGGCATTTCCAAAAACACGTACGCTGCTTCTCATTAGCAACAGAGCCAACGCTGCAATAAGTGGGTTTCTGATAAAAGCCATTAGCATCCATTCCTCTTTTTTTTTTTAACATCTTTATTGGAGTATAATTGCTTTACAGTGGTGTGTTAGTTTCTGCTTTATAACAAAGTGAATCAGCTATACATATACATACATCCCCATATCCTCTCCCTCTTGCATCTCCCTCCCACCCTCCCTATCCCACCCCTCTAGGTGGTCACAAAGCACGGAGCTGATCTCCCTGTGCTATGCAGTGCTTCCCACTAGCTATCTATTTTACGTTTGGTAGTGTATATAAGCCCATGCCACTCTCTCACTTTGTCCCAGGTTACCCTTCCCCCTCCCCATGTACTCAAGTCCATTCTCTACGTCTGCATCTTTATTCCTGTGCTGTCCCTAGGTTCTTCAGAATCATTTTTTTTTTAGATTGCATATATATGTGTTAGCATATGGTATTTGTTTTTCTCTTTCTGACTTACTTCACTCTGTACGACAGACTCTAGGTCCATTCACCTCACTACAAATAACTCAGTTTCATTTCTTTTTATGGCTGAGTAATATTCCATTGTATATATGTGCCACATCTTCTTTATGCATTCATCTCTGTCCACGGACACTTAGGCTGCTTCCGTGTCCTGGCTATTGTAAATAGAGCTGCAATGAACATTGTGGTACATGACTCTTTTTGAATTATGGTTTTCTCAGGGTATATGCCCAGGAGTGAGTAGTGGGTCTTATGGTGGTTCTATTTTTAGATTTTTAAGGAACCTCCATACTGTTTTCCACAGTGGCTGTATCAATTTACATTCCTACCAACAATGCATGAGGGTTCCCTTTTCTCTACACCCTCTCCAGCATTTATTGTTTGTAGATTTTTTGATGATCGCCATTTTGACTGATGTGAGGAGATACCTGGTTGTAGTAGTTTTGGTTTGCATTTCTCTAGTGGTTAATGATGTTGAGCATCCTTTCATGTGTTTGTTGGCAATCTGTATATCTTCTTTGGAGAAATGTCTATTTAGATCTTCTGCCCATTTTTGGATTGGGTTGTTTGTTTTTCTGATATTGAGCTGCATGAGCTGCTTGTAAATTTTGGAGATTAATCCTTTGTCAGTTGCTTCATTTGCAAATATTTTCTCCCATTCTGAGGGTTGTCTTTTCATCTTGTTTATGTTTTCCTTTGCTGTGCAAAAGCTTTGAAGTTTCATTAGGTCCCATTTGTTTACTTTTGTTTTTATTTCCATTTCTCTAGGAGGTGGGTCAAAAAGGATCTTGTTGTGATTTATTTCACAGAGTGTTCTATGTTTTCCTCTAAGAGTTTTATAGTGTCTGGCCTTACATTTAGGTCTTTAATCCATTTGGAGTTTATTTTTGTGTATGGTGTTAGGGAGTGTTCTAATTTCATTCTTTCACATGCAGCTGTCCAGTTTTCCCAGCACCACTTATTGAAGAGACTGTCTTTTCTCCATTGTATATTCTTGCCTCCTTTATCAAGATAAGGTGACCATATGTGCATGGGTTTATTTTTGGGCTTTCTATCCTGTTCCATTGATCTATATTTCTGTTTTTGTGCCAGTACCCTACTGTCTTGATTACTGTAGCTTTGTAGTATAGTCTGAAGTCCAGGAGCCTGATTCCTCCAGCTCCGCTTTTCTTTCTCAAGATTGCTTTGGCTATTTGGGGTCTTTTGTGTTTCCATACAAATTGTGAAATTTTTTTGTTGTAGTTCTGTGAAAAATGCCGTTGGTAGTTTGATAGGGATTGCATTGAATCTGTAGATTGCTTTGGGTAGTAGAGTTATTTTCACAATGTTGATTCTTCCAATCCAAGAACATGGTATATCTCTCCATCTCTTTGTATAATTTTTTAATTTCTTTCATCAATATCTTATAATTTTCTGCATACAGGTCTTTTGTCTCCTTAGGTAGGTTTATTCCTAGGTATTTTATTCTTTTTGTTACAATGGTAAATGGGAGGGTTTCCTTAATTTCTCTTTCAGATTTTTCATCATTAGTGTATAGGAATGCAAGGGATTTCTGTGCATTAATTTTGTATCCTGCTACTTTACCAAATTCATTGATTAGCTCTAGTAGTTTTCTTGTAGTATCTTTAGGATTCTGTATGTAGAGTATCATATCATCTGCAAACAGTGACAGCTTTACTTCTTCTTTCCGATTTGGATTCCTTTTATTTCTTTTTCTCTGATCGCTGTTGCTAAAACTTCCAAAACTATGTTGAATAAGAGTGGTGTGAGTGGACAGCCTTGTCTTGTTCCTGATCTTAGAGGAAATGGTTTCAGTTTTTCACCATTGAGAATGATGTTGCCTGTGGGTTTGTCATATATGGCCTTTATTATGTTGAGGTAGGTTCCCTCTGTGCCCACTTTCTGGAGGGTTTTTATCATAAATGGGTGTTGAATTTTGTCGAAAGCTTTTTCTGCATCTATTGAGATGATCATATGGTTTTTCTCCTTCAGTTTGTTAATATGGTGTATCTCATTGATTGATTTGTGTATATTGAAGAATCCCTGCCTTCCTGGGATAAACCCCCCTTGATCATGTTGTATGATCCTTTTAATGTGCTGTTGGATTCTGTTTGCTAGTATCCTGTTGAGGATTTTTGTGTCTATGTTCATCAGTGATATTGGCCTGTAGTTTTCTTTCTTTGTGACATCTTTGTCTGGTTTTGGTATCAGGGTGATGGTGGCCTTGTAGAATGAGTTTGGGAGTGTTCCTCCCTCTGCTATATTTTGGAAGAGTTTGAGAAGGATAGGTGTTAGTTCTTCTCTAAATGTTTTATAGAATTCGCCTGTGAAGACATCTGGTCCTGGGCTTTTGTTTGTTGGAAGATTTTTAATCACAGTCTCAATTTCAGTGCTTGTGATTGGTCTGTTTATATTTTCTATTTCTTCCTGGTTCAGTATCAGAAGTTTGTGCTTTTCTTAGAATTTGTCCATTTCTTCCAGGTTGTTTGTTTTATTTGCATTTAGTTGCTTGTAGTAATCTCTCATCATCCTCTGTATTTCTGCAGTGACAGTTGTTACTTCTCTTTTTTCATTTCTAATTCTATTGATTTGAGTCTTCTCCCTTTTTTTGTTGATGTGTCTGGGTAATGGTTTATCAATTTTGTTTATCTTCTCAAAGAACTAGCTTTTAGTTTTATTGATCTTTGCTATTGTTTCCTTCATTTCTTTTTCATTTATTTCTGATCTGATCTTTATGATTTCTTTTCTTCTTCTAAATTTGGGGTTTTTTTGTTCTTCTTTCTCTAACTGCTTTAGGTGTAAGGTTAGGTTGTTCATTTGAGATGTTTATTGTTTCTTGAGGTAGGACTGTATTGCTGTAAACTTCCTTCTTAGAACTGCTTTTGCTGCATCCCATAGGTTTTGGGTCATCGTGTTTTCATTGTCATTTGTTTCCAGGATTTTTAAAATTTCCTCTTTGATTTCTTCAGTGATCTCTTGGTTATTAAGTAGTGCATTGTTTAGAAAAAAATAAAATAAAATAAAGTTATTAAAATAAAAAAAAATTATTAAAAATAAAAAAGAGAGCAACCAAACCAAAAAACAAATCCACCAGTTATAACCAGTGCTAAAAACTATACAAAAAAAAAAAAAAAAGAGAAACTGCACAGACAGAACCCTAGGACAAATGGTAAAAGCAAAGCTATACAGACAAAATCACACAATCACATACATACACACTCACAAAAAGAGAAAAAGGAAAAAAAAATCTATATATATAAAAAAAAGGAAGAGAGCAATATCAATAAACAAATCTACCAATGATAATAAACTCTGAATACTAAACTAAGATAAACATAAAACCAGAAACAAATTAGACGCAGAAAGCAAACCCTAAGTCTACAGTTGCTCCCAAAGTCCACCTCCTCGATTTGGAATGATTCGTTGTCTATACATGTATTCCACAGATGCAGGTACATCAAGTTGATTGTGGAGCTTTAATCCGCTGCTCCTGAGGCTGCTGGGAGAGCTTTCTCTTTCTCTTCTTTGTTCTCACAGCTCCCAGGGGCTCAGCTTTGGATTTGGCCCCGCCTCTGCGTGTAGGTCGCCTGAGGGCGTCTGTTCTTCGCTCAGACAGGACGGGGTTAAAGGAGCGGCTGCTTGGGGGCTCTGGCTCACTCAGGCCCAGGGGAGGGAGGGGCACAGATGTGGGGCGAGCCTGCGGCAGCAGAGGCCGGCATGACGTTGAACCAGCCTGAGGCACGCCATGTGTTCTCCTGGGGAAGTTTCCGTGGATCACGGGACCCTGGCAGTGGCGGACTGCACAGGCTCCCGGGAGGGGAGGGGTGGATAGTGACCTGTGCTCGCACATAGGCTTCTTGGTGGCTGCAGCAGCAGCCTTAGCGTCTCATGCCGGTCTCTGGGGTCTGCGCTGATAGCCGTGGCTCGCACCTGTCTCTGGAGCTCACCCAGACGGTGCTCTGAATCCCCTCTCCTCACGCATCCAGAAGCAATGGTCTCTTGCCTCACAGGCAGTTCCAGACTCTTTCCCGGACTCCCTCCTGGCTAGCTGTGGCACACTAGCCCCCTTCAGGCTGTGTGCATGCAGCCAACCCCAGTGAGGACTGGGGACTCCCTGGGATCTGACCTCTGAAGCCGGAGCCTCAGCTCCCAGCCCCCACCCACCCCAGCAGGTGAGCAGACAAGCCTCTCGGGCTGGTGAGTGCCGGTCGGCCCTGATCCTCTGTGCGGGAATCTCTCCGCTTTGCCCTCCGCACCCCTGTTGCTGCGCTCTCCTCCGTGGCTCCGAAGCTTCCCCCTTCGCCACCCGCAGTCTCCGCCCGCGAAGGGGCTTCCTAGTGTGTGGAAACCTTTCCTCCTTCACAGCTCCCTTCCACTGGTGCAGGTCCCGTCCCTATTCTTTTGTCTCTGTTTTTTCTTTTTTCTTTTGCCCTACCCAGGTACGTGGGGAGTTTCTTGCCTTTTGGGAGGTCTGAGGTCTTCTGCCAGCATTCAGGAGATGTTCTGTAGGAGTTGTTCCACGTGTAGATGTATTTCTGATGTATTTGTGGGGAGGAAGGTGATCTCCATGTCTCAAACGCCGCCATCTTTAAAGTCTCCCCCTGTTCCCTTGTATGAACCACAGCCACGATTGTGAGCACACGAACCCTCGTTCACAGAGACAGCACACGTGCAAGGAGAGAGGTCAAGCAGCCACAGCACGTCTGTCTGCAGGTGACCGCGGCTGTCAGAGACCACCGAGGGGTGGGGGCCAAGGTGTAACGGGGTGCTGGCTGCAGACTGGACCACCTGGGAGACATACACCAGCAATGACAGCAAAGCCCCCAACAAAACCCTGATGACTGGGTGCCGCCCACCAGACTGTCATTTAATAATTAATAATAAATCATTGTGACTTAATAATTAATTGGTTTGGGGTAGGTCCCCCAAATGGAAAACTATAAACACCTTCCAGATAGTTCTAAAATGCGGCCAAGGTAGAAACCCCACTCTCACTTCTCCTGCATCCTTGTTCGGCAAAGTGAAGTACAGATGTGTTGATCGCCTGACCCAGGCTGGAAGGGTGAGTTTGGGGCAAACAAGGGATCAAAATTTAAGGTCTGATTTGCCGTCACAGTTGCAGGGTCACCCATTGGTTCTCTTTGCCTGGGACTGAGGGGCTTCTGGGAAGTGAGCTTTGTGGTTAAAACCCAGACTCGAACCAGAACAATAACCTTGTGTTCCGCCAGGCGCTGCTGCCGAGAGCCTTCCCCTCTCACGTGAGCCACGTCTCACGGTCACAGACGCGCCTGGTCCACACAAACGTCCTGGATCCCTGCTCCCGCCTAGCCAGACCCACGGCATGGGCAACACTGCACGCTTTACAGAGGGTACGCTGCCGTTCAGTGACTCCCCCAAGACGGGCAGACGGCAGATACCCAAAGCCGGGTCTCTTGATTTGTTCCGGATTTTCTTTCTACTAAACCATATCCCCATGGCCTCTGAGACTTAACACCACTAGCTGGCTGGTCTTTAAGTCAGTAAAGCATTCAAGGTCAGAGTCATGCTATCCTAAAAGCAAAAACCCCACAAGCTTCCCCTTTCCCTGTAAGTACAGTCCTGTAGGACACTAAGACGAGCTGTCGCGTTCAAGGTGAAGGTGCACGTTGAAAACGCGAGCGTCCTCTGTGGGAAGAAGCTGCGTCTGCCCCCCGAGGCCACCTGTGACAGGGGAAGTGCTCCCCACCGGGTGGTCCTGGCCGGACTTAGCCGCCTGCCCATCTGCTCTCTTCTTCCTTGAGTGTGAGCTTCTCGAGGGCTCAGTCTGGCACAGTTTTGGTTTTATTCTTGGTGCACAGAGTGTGGGATGATGCCGGGCCTTGGTGACCAGCATCTCCGATGGCTCTCTCTGCTAAGACCAGGTGTAACAGGGGCTCCAGAGGGTCCCTGGTCAGAGGTATTAGAAATAGTCTTTCATCCCCAAAGTCCTACTGGGGCATAGTCTGCAGCTCCCTCTAGAATTTTCCTTCTGTCCTGGATGGCCCCGTGAGATTGGTGAGGTCACAGGTTATTTACAGAAGATGCTCTTGGGAGAATGCCCCTCAGTCCTAGGTGCTGCCTCTGTTCTCCAAACACCTGTGCTGCGTTCAGGGGTCCTTGACCCACGTCAGTGAGATGCTCTCTGTCCACCACGCAGTAGAACCTGCCGTCCACACAGCCCAGGAGGGGATGCTGCGAGGTCACCGCCACCTGTTGTCTTCCTCACTCTCCTAGTAGTTGTCACGGTCCCCTTTTCCCAAAGCTCTCAAAAGACCGAAGACTTTATAGTCAGAACTTCCTGTCAACACTCTTGCAGGTGAATGTGTGCTTTTCTTCATGCAGTAGGAAATGTGTTTGTAGATAAAACTTTAAAACGCGGCTCATCTCCCCAGTGACTGGTCATCTCTGAGCTCGCCTGGGGCCCCGGTGTCCATCAGGGACACGAGAGGAGCGGCCGTGGAGGGGTCCGGGAGGAGGTGCCCTGGACCCCGGCTCATCCTCCGGAGCGGCCGGGAGTCTTTTCACATTGTGGAGCCACAGAGCTGAGTCAGACCAGCGAGGGGAAGGCCACAGGGGGCGAGGCTCCAAGGATGTTGTTAGAGAGGGGAGCCAGGAGGGGGCCCCCCCTAGTGGGCGGTGCCCTCAGGCTGCCCCCCCCCCCACCAACCCCGACGTCCTGGGCGCTTGGTCCTAGAGCTCAACCGGACCCACCCTGCCTCAGAGGACAGCCTGAGGCTGAAGTGCCTCGATGACAGGACCCGGGGACGAGGTGGCCCCTAGGTGACAGAGGCCAGTCTAGCCTCTGTGACACCGGCACCCCCGGGGTCAGAGTTCATGGGCAGCCGGTGCCGTTGAGGGTCCGGTCCTCACCAGTGTGACCCTGGGCTTGGACAAAGTCCATGGAGCTCAGTTGTGGGTCAAGGGTTTTTTCCTTTTGTGAGTTGTTTTCTCTCCAGAGCTCTGAAGAGGAGAAGACAGGGGTCTAGGGCCTTAGAGGAAGAATGGGGACGAAGGAGTGGGGGGCTGCTGGGAGGGAAGGAAAGAGAGTCACAGAGAATCTGGAGGCGATGGAGGAGGGCAAAGACACCCCAGATGTACACAGTCCTGTGGTTCCTGGAATCCTGATGCCCAGGCCCTGGATCTTCTGCCAAGCTGCCTGCTGGACAGACAGTGGTGGGTCTCATGGCCACTGTCCTCTGACAGAGCCCGGGGCTGCGGGAGCATTAACATGTCAGCCTTGGGGGACAGCTGTGCCTGGTGGCCACGTGTCCTAAGCACCCAGCTCAGCACCCAGTGGGCGAGGCTGGCAGAAAACCTGGCGATCGGGCGTTTCCAGCAACGCTCAGCCGTGCAAGGGAATCGTTCCTCTAATGGGGGCTTTCTTCTTCTCCCACTCGGGGGCCTGGGTGGCCATGAGCCCAGCACATCGGTCCAGAGACAGCTCATGGCAAAGAGGTTCTGGTTATTCGGCAAACGCGTGGCCCAGTGATTGGGCTGGTTAAACACTTCTGGACGTAGAAGTTTCCTTGTCCAAAGGGAGCAGGTGAGAACGATTAGAGAAGGAGTGGGGTGAAAGGGGGGCCCCAAGGGCAGGAAAGGCTGGGGAGGGCAGCTCGGTCCCCAGCCAGCGTCTCCTTAATTACGGTCGTCACTGTACTTGCCATGGGGAGACAGTCCTGGGATCCTCAGCCACTCCGTGGGCTGGTGACTCGGTCTCTACACCACAGAGACCCATCCCAGCCATTGTGTGGGGACCAAAGCGGTCCTCACGCGGCCAGGCTCCCACCCGGCCCACAGCTGAGGCTGCCCCGGGGTCCGGGGGTGGCGCTGGCAGTCCACACAGACTTGTCCAGGACACATGAGGACCCTGCTTGCTGGGCAAGGGAACCCAGTCCGATGGTTTCCAGCAGCGATTAGAGCTGGAAGAAGGCCCATCACTGCAAGGACATGGGGATGACCAGAGGGCCGAGGGACCCTGGGGGGACACATGAGCTGGGCTGGTCAGGTCCCTCTCGGAGAAGCTGATGGTGGCGCAGATCCCTGAATGTTAAGTCTTGTGTGCGCGGGCTCTGGGCACGTGAGCCCGACAGGGACTGGGCTGAGATGCAGGCAGGGCCTTGGGGACCAGAGTGCACACCATCGGGTGGACACAGGGCCCAGTGAGGGGCCAGGATGGGACTGAGGTGGAGTTGGGTCCTGACACCAGCACAGGTTGGGTGTGGACGGGGGGCTCTCCAGCACCGAGGGCCGGACCACCTACCTCTGCCACTTCGGCCCTAGCCCTGCCAGCCCTGCTTCCATCCATGCCCGCGGGGGCCGCAGGGACCAGGCTGTGGACGTCCTCCAGGGGCTCAGACCGCCTTCTTGAGCTGGTGAGGCCTGGCTTCCAGCCTCAGAGCGCGTGGCAAGGTGGCCCAGGACGCGTGCTTTGGGGGGCCCCTCTGTCGGTCCGCAAGCGTGCATTCAGATCCCGCCTGAGCAGCTTGAATGAGCAGTGTTTCTTACCTGTGACGTCGGGATGACAGGAGCGACACGGATGCCCCCGAGGGCTCTGGATGCCAGCTCAGAGGGAGGCGGCACAGTGGCCGCCTGTGGTCAGCACGAAAGCTGGTTCAGAAATACAGATTATTAACTGCCCTCCTGAACACAGGAGCCTCTGGAAGAAATGCACCCTCAGTGAATTTGGTTTCTGTGCACAGATGAGCTGGCCCCCATCAGCCCAGCCCCTCACCTGCGTCTGCGCCCCGTACGCGGCCTGGTCAGCGAGGATGTCTGGGTTGTCTAGTTTTTTTTTTTTTTTAGATGTTGGGGGTAGGAGTTTAGTAATTTATTTATTTATTTTTGCTGTGTTGGGTCTTCGTTTCTGTGCGAGGCCTTTCTCTAGTTGTGGCAAGCGGGGGCCACTCTTCATCACGGTGCGTGCGCCTCTCACTATTGCGGCCTCTCGTTGCAGAGCACAGGCTCCAGACGCGCAGGCTCAGTAGTTGTGGCTCATGGGCCTAGTTGCTCCGCGGCATGTGGGATCCTCCCAGACCAGGGCTCGAACCCGTGTCCGCTGCATTAGCAGGCAGATTCTCAACCACTGCGCCACCAGAGAAGCCCCGGGTTGTCTAGTTTTGATGTGGGTTTTCGAGGGAATGTCCTTGACTTTAGAAAACACCTGCTGCGGTGTTTAGGGGTCAAGAGACGTTATGTCTGTGACCTATTCCCAAACAGTTTAGGAAAATAATAACAGGCAGACACGGGGAGACACAACAGTGTGTGTCAAGTGTGGGCTGGTGTGAACTTGTGGAATCTGGGAAACCTGGGTGAAGGGGACACAGGGGTCCTCTGTGTCATTTTTACAAATTTTCTGTGAGATGGAATCATTTCAAAATAAAAAGTTAAACTATAAATACATAGATGCTGCCCACAGAAAAGCCTACGATGGGTAGTTTTTTTTTTTTTTTTTTTTTTTTGCGGTATGTGGGCCTCTCACTGTTGTGGCTTCTCCCATTGCGGAGCACAGGCTCCGGACGCGCAGGCTCAGCAGCCATGGCTCACGGGCCCAGCCGCTCCGCGGCATGTGGGATCTTCCCGGACCGGGGTACGAACCTGTGTCCCCTACATCGGCAGGCGGACTCCCAACCACTGTGCCACCAGGGAAGCCCCCTGATGGGTAGTTTTTTAAAATAAAAAAATATATGCTGGCATATAAAGAATTTTCTTTCTGGAAGGAAGCATGAGGCAGGGTTAGCGATGATGATCCTGGGAAGAGGGTTCCCTTTGTGTCTAGTGTCTACACTGCTTGACTTTGATGATCCAGTGCGCATTGTTGCTTTTATATAAAAAAATGTTATCAACAGAGATCATCCAGGTGGAGAAAATATTGTCCATTAAAAATGGCTTTTCTTCATATTTCTCTTGATTAAAAAAAATCGCCCACAACTGAAGAGCCCGGGTTACACTGAAGGTGCAGAGGGCAAGTGAAAGGGAGAGAAGGAAGCAGGAGGGGCCGTGAAAGTGGACATCCAGGCTGGAGGGTGGGGGAGTGGGCCTCGGGGGTCAGCCCTGGAAACCCAGCGGCCCACCTGTGTCAAGGGCAAGTGCAGAGGTGCTGAGGAGCTCTCACCCCACCCCGTTCCCACTGAACAAGCCAGCAGGCTCAGCGCCCCTTTCGGCCGTGGAGGCAACATCCCAAGGGCTGGTTCTGCGGGGCGTCCAGCTCACTCGTAGAGACTTAAAAAAGCCGTTCGATCTGGTCATGCGCTGGGTCTTAGCACACGTTGGCTCATGCCTGTGGTGTGAAGAGCCCTCTTCAAGGCAGAGAGGAGAGAGAAAGTCCCAGAGAGAAGTGAGGGAGCTGGTGTCTCGTCCCACCGTGGCCCTGGGCGGCCTGGCCTCAGCCGCCTTTGAGGGCAACTGTGAATATTCTTGTCGTTAGAAGGCAGAGGGGAAGGAGGAGGGGCAGGCGTGAGGGCCGTGTGCAGCCCAGGAGCTTGGCCTCTGCGGGGTGTAACTCATGGTCAGAAAAGTCCCTCATCATCACAAGCAGCGTGTCTCTTTACGGAGCTGTCTGTCCCCAGCATTTGAATAATCAGCTTCACAGACCTGGGAAGCTACAGAGAAGCTGTATGTCTGAAATAGTGGAGTTTAGGCTTCTAAAGCTTTCGCTGGAAACGTCAAGTTCTAGTCCGTGATGCTGAGTAGATTATCTTCAAAACTGACCCAGAGCATTTTCTTTCTTTCAGTTTGCTCTATACCATTAAGGATATTTCTGTGAGATTGTTTTTACACGTGCTTGGGTTTTAAACAATTGCTTCTTCCTGTATTGCCAGAAAATGGAAAGATTTTTAGGATCATTCCGTCTAGCCACTGTTTGAATTTTCTAGGGTGTCACAATGTTCTAGCCTCATAATTTCTATGAACTCAAAAGAGAGGAAAGGGATGATGAACTGATTGAGGGGTTCTATGTGGGAAAATGAGGAGATTCTTCAGAATGGGAGGTGAAGGGACCAGTTAGGTCATTTTGTCCAAAGAGAGAGAGAGGGACTGCTCCCGGCGTTCGTGGACTTTCTTCTGGTTCCATCCTAAGTGACTCCGCGAATGAGCTTTCCCATAACCTGTCTTTGGAAAAGTGTCCAGAAACCTACAGGGTTTCCGGGGTAGGAAAAACCCCTATTCCGATGAATTTTCTTGCGGTTCCATGTCCTTTGCTGACGATCCTGTTCATTCTGTCACGGTAGTTACATCCCCCCAGGATGACAGTTAACAACTTTTGGTTTATGTCTGTTGGATGCTTCCCTATTGTGTTCTGTCAAAACGCCTTCGACTCGTAATTGCTTCTCCACTTCCTGAAGGCTCAGAGCTGGATTCAGAATTTTAGGTGGTCTGAGCTGAAGTTCACAGCCCAGCGTTACGTCTGAATGTGGGAATCAGGCAACTATTGGTATTTTCCAGTGATGAACGATGTAAGGTCTGCGGCTCCTGTGCTGGCCCTGTGGGTCTGCCCCTCACGGGCCTCGTGACCCTGAGCAAGTTATATGACCTCCCCAGCCTCCGTTTCCTCATCTGTGAACTAGAGACCCCCCCATAGGGCAGGGCTACACACATAAAGTGTGTAGCATGGGTCTGACTGCTGAAAACATGCCCGATTGTCAGCCACCGCTGGTGCTGGGAAGAGAGTTCCAGGTCTGGAGAAGTCGTGTGAGATTTAAAGCAGATTTTCTCAGAGTTTGGGTCTTCGGTCCCATCTCCGTGGGGTATGGTCTGCTTCTCCTGGAGTAGCCGTCACCCCGGGCTGGCCCAGGGCCCCTGAGCGGGGCTGGCACCTCTGGGACCGACTCCTTCACAGTTGCTAAGAGCATCCTCCTGCCCTCCCCATGTCGTCTCAGCAGCCCTGCTCTTGCGCGGCTCCCCCGGGGTGAGCAGGTGCTGTGGTCCCCGCATGGCTGCCCTGGAGCTCAGGTGTGCACGGCATCGTCAAGGTAACCCCCAGAAGTGTGAGGACTCCTCCCTCCCACTTCAGGGGTCTTGGCCCCCACCAAGGGTGGGAGAATCATTCTTCTCTCCTCTCTCACTGTCACCTTTTGCTCTTAGGCCACCAAGCCCAAAGCCCCTGGCCTCAGTGCTGTCCTAACGCTGAAGCTCTGTGCTTTCGGGCGCCAGCACCACTCTGCAGGGGTCTGGGTGGGTCCAGGGCACTGAGCGAGCCCGAACTGCAGATGCGACCCCTGTCCTCATATCAGGAGAGGCCCCTCCCCTGCATAAGGTGGGGAAGGGCAAGGACTCCCCTGGGCCCAGCAGCTACGTGCTTTTAGACCTGGGACTAGGGCAGAGTGTCAGCCGCTGGTCTCTGCTGGGGGTCCTGGGCTCCTCCCGTGGCCCCAGCCATGCTCCACATGTCTGTGTTTGCAGAAGAGTCACTCCTTCTGGGTCCCCAGCTCCACCGCATTCACCTTACAAAGGAAAACCCGTTCTCACCCTGCGTCATCCGGGCGCTTCTAATGAGAGAGTTGCCCTCCATCTGTTGCAACAGGTTTTTAGATTTTCCTGGTTGTGATGCGAATCAGCCAGGTAGGAGCCCCCTGAATCCAGGTGCAGCCGCGCCCCCGAGCGCGGTGGCCGTCGCTGCAGGGTCTCCCTGGGCCCGATCGTATTACTGAGCGCTTCCCGATTCAGTCATCGCTGAGTAAACTCGGCCTGACACTGTTAGTGAACGGTATTTGGCTGTTTGGCTACATCTGCCACTGTTTCCTGTGTGACGTGCCAGCTCTGCTCTGGTCGCACTATGGCCCATGTTGGTCCCCATTTACTAATGTTCGTTCTTGCAGGAGGAGTCACGGTAACACTTCGGTCATCTCGCCTGGCCGGTGTCCAATTCCTAATGGAAATACATTAGGAGTCTCTTTTGTATTTGAAAAAGCAAACAAAGGTGGCCATTCTCATATTAATCTCCAGCAGGACAAACCTTCACGTCAGAAGGAACAAAGCACTCAAAACAGCCTCTAAGATATAATGAGCTTCTAAGGTGTTTCTCTCTTAGAGGGTCCCCTGTCCCTCTGTCATGTGGAGGGCAGTTCTCTTCATGCAAACACCCCGAATGTGACAAATGTGACCAGGTGAGAGCAGGTTGTCCCTTGAACGGTGAAAGCAGTGGAGCTGGTAGCCCCGGAGGAGTGAGCCTCCTTCTGCAAATACAGACACGCCCCAGAGCGGCTGGGGGCTGAGGAACAGTTCGAAGGGGTCCTGAGGGGGGACGAGGTGCCTTTGGACGAGGATGTGCCCTCCCGGCACATCCTTTAATCAGCACAGGTCGGCTCTGGTCTAATGGGTGTACGTGTGTGTGCGTGCGTGTGCAAGTGCATGCAAGTGTGTAGAGTTTAAAGAAAGTGTGAATGCCACATTGGATTCTCTGAAATAACCAGAACTCTGTAGAGTCCGAAACAACCAGGCGAGGGACCCCCGTGTGAGCAGTGGGCGTAGGGTGGGGGGAATGAATCCTTGTGTCTACTGCCTTCATTTGGGGATGTAACAAGTGATATTTCTCGTACTTTATCTCAAAGGTGTGCTGACACTGTTGTAATTGATAGCTACAGGTCCAGTGAAGCATTACTGAATACGTGGCAGCTCTCTGGCATGACTGTCGTCACATATTTTCCCAATCAGCGTTCCAGAGACACAGCTGCCGCCATGCAGAACTTACCGGTTGGTTGTTCAAGTGGGACCTTCAGGCTTGGAAAGGTCGGGAACTCCTGCCTTTTGTGTTCAAGCCTCACTACGCTCAAGGAGCCGTCATCTGTCTGGTTATTTTGTCCCAGTATCTTGGGGGACAACTGGGCGGTTGCCCAGGAACAGCCCTGCCACCAGCCTACGAGGTGACTGTAGCGGGGAGCAGATATCCCCTGGATACCGTGCTAAAGCCGGTGACTGGGCCTTCCCCACGTCTGATGGGCACTTGAGGACTGGATCCAAAACAGTACTGCCACGTGCCCTCCCGCCGGCTGCCCTGGGGCCTCCCGGGACAGTGGCCCGGCGTTTCCAGGGCCCACGCCTGGAGCAGAATCAGGCCATTTCCTTCCCTGCTCTGGAGTCAGCTGACATGTGGGAGAGGAGGTGTGGACAGAGTGAGTGGAGCGCAGACCCTCACACGAGCAGGCAGCTGGCTGATTTCTGACGGGACCCCCGGCTGCTCTGCGGCACTTTTACAGACAGATCTTCACACGTGACCTTCACAGTGTCACACGTTCCGGCTCTGCGGCCACTTTTCATCCTAAGCTCACTTTCACTGCTACAACAAGATGAAAGGGATGAGCATCCTTTCCTGACTTGGTCTTGGGTGTCGCGGGGACGGTATTCCTCGCTGGGCGCTTGATAAGACGTGGGCTTCTCTGTTGAACCCTCCAGTCAGTGAGGCAATATCCTAGCAAGAAGAAAAACTGTAAGTCACCATATCAGTCATCATATTTTTCCAGAAGGAGCTGAGGGGCGAGGTACACAGGGTGAGAAAAACACCTTCAGGCCTCTAGTGTGAAGGAGGGGTGGCTGAGGTCTGACTCCAGCAAGTCAGTGGAGACGCTGAATGCCCCAGTCTCCTCCAGGACCAGCCATCTTCTCTTTTTCCATAAAGCAGGGCATGGAGTAGCAAACTCCAATGCTAATTCCAGATACGTTTTTATTTCTAATAAGTTCTTTGAAACAACCTCCTGCTACAAACCCTGATCCAGGCTGTGTCCTAGGCGGGGTTTTTCTATTTTGGTTTTTGAAGAAGCAAAACACATCCCGTGTATCATGTGTGCACGGCCCCTCAATATCTCCAGGAAGATATTTGATCTGTCAGTAAATACTAATAACATCACAAGGATTTAGCGCTTATTAGGCAATTAACTCTAGAAAGTGATGGAAGCGAGGTTCAGAGGAAAGAATCTGAGTTACCATGCTCAGAAGTATTCAGAGTCACCATGAAGCTTCAAAGAAAATGACTGGGAACCACAGAAAACAAGGGAATCAGGTGAGCGCTGAGTACAGCCAGGAGTTAGGTGGTCAGTCTCCCCGGATGCTGGGAGAGCCACGGCTCAGAGCCAGTTTCCCCGTTGTGACCTGCACAGATGGCCAGGTTGGCACGGTGTTTTAGTCAGTTGTCTGAATATTGGGGAAAACTCATTTCCTTTATTCCTGGGTTACATTTATGTAGAGAACTCAGGATTCTCCCCGGAGAGCACACATGAGACTTGCAGCCCCAGGTAGGGAGGGAGTTGGGGTGAAGATGGTGATGTTTTCTTGGCCCCCAAGCAGGGAAGCAGGTAGAGCTCACAGGTGTGGGGAATGTGTTGGTCACTTGAAAAATCACCCGGTGACCGTGCTTCAGACCAGCCGTGGGGACCAGCCGTCCCATGTGGAGGCCGCTGGTGACACGGCTGTTCTCCTAGGTCTGCTCCAGGGGAAAAAGCAGCAGGTGTGCAGACACGGTTTTGTTTTCGCTCTGTCAGGAAAACACACAAGAAACGGTTTGCTGTATTGGAGCAGCGAGTACTGAACAAACCTGCCCTAACCTCAGGCATTTGGAACCTCTCCAGCCTGGGCGCTGAGCAGAGGACAGAGGTGTCCCCAGGGGAGGTGGCCGTGTCCTCACACGCTCCTCATTGTATGAGGTTGGAGACGCATGGCCTTTCTGAACCCTCGGCTCCAGTGGGGTTCCCTGGAGGGCCTTCCGGAGGGAGCAGAGTTGGAAGGTCAGTGGCCTCTATGGCTGTCACGTCGAGGCTGCCCTTCCGCAGGGCTGGCCTCCGCTGGGGAGTTTTCTTCGCCGAGTTCTTCTGTCAAAATGACAGCCCTCAGCTGTAATTTACACCTTGATGCAAACATAAATGAGTGGGTTCCCAGCACCGGGATTTGGGCCTTTGGGGGCCCCAGACAGGGGGTGTTTGTGGAGAAGGATGGTGCCTGACCGGCCTTGGCAGGTTTCTAGGGAGTCCAGCCCTGGGTGTCCTCTGTGGGTCCTGACCCAGAGCCCCACAGAACCCCGCAAAGAGGCCGTCAGACCCCAGGGCGGCTGAAGCAGGGGGGCCTCAGGGAGGCAGAGGCGCGGTCTTCCTGACCTGGTTCCTCCTCCTGTGCTCCGTCGGCCCCTCCAGGGAGACTCAGAAGGATGACGGAGCTGCTGCCCCACTCACTTCAAAAGACAACGTTCCTTTTATCTCCCGCTGTAAGATTAGGAGTCCGGGCACACTGACTTGTGTCTGAACACTTTAAACACACTCTTGGGAAAACATAAACAGGATTTATACAAAATGCTTTAATCCCCTGCAAAGAGCAATGAACTCTCAGGAAGGGGCACCAGCCAGCTGAGAGTTGGGTGAGTGGATACTTGCTTTGTCTGTTTCTCACCTGGGCCTCAGGAGCGGCCTCACGTCAACCATAAACATCTCCCCAAATGTCTCTTGGACGCAGGTGCTGAGCTGGGGAAACAGGCGAGCAGAAAAGTTCTGGGGTCTCATATTTATAAACAAACCTCCATTTAAAATGTTGATTGATCTGACTTTCTTCTTCTGGGGAGTCTAGATGGTTCTCACAAGGTTCTGCCATCCACATGCTCCTAAAAACGTAAGTGTGAGTGGAGTTTTGGGAGATTGAATCATTAACCCATACAAGTGCTGGGATGTGGCCGTGACTGCGAATTTTTTGGAAATGAACCCTGACTGTAACTGTTTGGTAAATCAGCACTTTTCCAGCCTCATAGAACTCCACAGGTGAGCAGATTTCAAGATGGTCTCCTGCAATGGGCTTGTTTTGTGGATGAGGAAACGGGGGCCCAGAGAGGTTAAAGTCTTTCTCAGCATCACACAGCAGCTGTAGCGACATCTGGGTTGTGTGTAAAGCAGGACATGTTTGCATGTAGACCCAACTCTGTACATGGTGATGACACATTGGCCTTTCTGCTTCATTTCAGGAGATGGAGTCAGGCCAGCAATTTACAGACTTCATGGTAGGAGAAAAGATACACAGCTGCGTGCACAGACGTGCACAAGCACAAACGCAAACGCACGTGCACTTTATTTTTGCAAAGGAAAGGGAAATTGGGAAAAGAAGTGTTGACACCAACTCTCACATCCTTAGAAGGGAAGCCAAGCCCTCTGTTCACTTGAAGTGTCTGAAATATTAATTACGTTTTCTTAAAACTACTCAAGTTCTTAAAATAAAGTGGAGAGCAATTTAAAAGTCAGGTGGGACAGAGAGGAAATGACTTAAATATCCATCTCTCTTCCCTGTGAGTTAATGTCTCCGTTGTCCGTGTTCTATTATATCTTTGGAAATAATAACTCTGGAGGTTTATTTTCCTTTTATTTATTTATCAAGTTATCTTTTGGCGGCCCTGTCTGGCCGCAGGGGGACCGGGCCTGGGCCTGTCCGGAAGGGCTGTGCGGAGAGTATTGTTTGCCTTCTGCGCCTGAATGAACATCTGGCCGAAACTCGCAGCCCAGGGCCATCTATTTGTTTTTAGAGTGTGGTCGTTATTTTCTGCCCATGTGCCCCAGTCAGCCTGAGACACTCTTGGATCCTCATCAGTGGGAAAGGACCAGAACGCCCTCACTAGGACTTTCTTCTGTCACCTGCAGGGCCTCTGAGCTGTTCCTGATGGAGCCACGGTGGCCGGTAGCACTTTAGTGCCCCCTGGTTCCCGGGGGCTGGCAGGAAAGCCAGAGGACCCCACCTCCCAGGGTTGCCGTTCTCTGGGCTGCATCCCACCCCGCCCAGTGATAAAACATAAATCACAACGTGACAAGTGGTGTAACGGACGCGCCTTGGAGGGGTCGGCCCTGGGCTGGTCGGTTGAGCCCCTCCAAGTGGGAAGGGCTTATCTGCCATAGTCCCGGCCTCTGTGTCGCTGCAAATGGGACTTAAAAGCGATGCTCTAAGTGGATTAGGCCTAGAGATTAGCGAGAATATCCTGTGTTGAAAGGCCTGGATTTCACTCTCCCCAGAGACCCCGAGGGTCGCGAAGGACCAGTATTTCCAATGCTGCGGCAGCAGCTGCCACGCGGGAGACCCTGTTGCCGAGAGATGGGGAAGGGGTGGAAGAGGCCGTCCTTTCACGCTGCTTTGCCCAGACCTGACCCGTCCCTGTGCCCCAGATGCAACCCCCGCCCCGCCTTTAAGGGCCGTGCGTTACCCAGACGATCGCCAGGCGAGTCAGAACCTGGAAAGGACGGGTCAGAAGATTCTCTTCCAGAAACGTCCGGGCTCCTGAAGTCACTTAGCACAAAGGCCGGAGGGACTTGTTTGATGTTGGGGGCTGTGGCTGAACGTCCTGCTGTTGGTCTGGATGTGCAGGGCTGGGGTGAGGGGTGGGGGTTGCGGCGGCAGCCAGGCGCCCTGAGGGTCCCACTTCCCAGGCCTCCTCAGGGCCTCTCTGTCCTGGCAAACTCTGCTCAGGGGTTGGGGGGGTAATTGCTCTCAGATGCGGAGGGGACAGATATTATTCACTGAGCAGGAAGCTGCTTGTGGGGCACCTGGTGTGGAAGAGGCCTTCGTTAATTGCGTGTTGCTTTCCTCATTCCTGCCGGACGAGCAGGTAGCAGACGGGCTGCTAACTTGGTCGGTGCCTGTGGGATTTTGTCTCGCGGGAATTTTCCGTGTCGCTCAGTCCTATGTCCTCACTGCAACCCTCGAGCCACAGGAATTGACTCTGCGGTGCAGCTCCCCTCCAAGAGAACCCGGGAACTTGCTCGGGATCATTGCTAACAGGTGGCAGAGCGAGGATTCAAACCCGGAATTTTGCGTTTACCTGGGGCTGACTTACTGCTCCGATGCCGGGGCTGCCCGCTGATCAGACCGAGGATGTGGATTTTCCACTGGGTGTGGGATCCTCACTTGGCTCCGGGGAAGGCGGGCTCCCCCCACCCCACGCTGGCCGCTGCACATGGTGGCCAGCTGCGGCTCCCATCCGG
The DNA here is from genome assembly GCF_963455315.2 of Globicephala melas. Classification (NCBI taxonomy): domain Eukaryota; kingdom Metazoa; phylum Chordata; class Mammalia; order Artiodactyla; family Delphinidae; genus Globicephala; species Globicephala melas. Next base: position 60,459,196 of record NC_083326.1, read on the forward strand.
GTAGGGGTGGAGCAGAGCCAAGGCTGCACATCAAAGAGGGGCAGGGAGGTGTGCTGGCTCCTTCCTGACTCCGGCCTCCGCCGCATGCTTCCCGGCCTGTGTGAAATTAACCGTGGCCGGACCACTGGGGGATCCCGTTTTGCAGGACAAAAACTGTTATCCTAGCTTCGTCCAGTCCTTGCAACTGGTCACAGGGGGGCAGGTGGCGGGCTGCAGAGGCTCCTTTATAGGAAGTTCTTACCACTTTCACTGGAGGTGAAAGAATCTCTGACCAAACCGTTAAAACTGCTTAAAGTAAAAAAAGCAGAGATCAAAGTACTATAAATTCTTAGTCGTTTAACGGTCTCATGGAATGGGGTAATCTGACTAATTTTTCAAAGAATTAAAATAGTAGAAATTTCTTTAACAAAATTCTATGGAAGATAATAATTTAGAAACAAAAATCTACTGGGCACCCACGTTGTGCTTTGTGTAAAAGTTGTACAAGACCCCGGAGAGGTTCTGGTCCAGTGGGGAGACAGACCTTTGAACAATCTCAGTCCCAAACGATCAGGACTGCGGTTAAAGTGTGTACAAAACGTTACTGAAATAGAGAGCACGGGACTGGTGACGGTTTAGAGGGGTGGGGAAACCTCAAACTCTTCCCCAAGATGACAGTATTTTGGCTGAATGCTGAAGGATGCCTGGAACATCTGTAGGGAGGGCAGAGAGAAGGGCATCTGTGGCTGAGAGCAAACTGTGCGTGCGTCGGTGTGAAGGCGGGAAGGGGCCTGGTGTGTCCGGGCACTGGCTTCGGAGTCATGCTTCTGAAAGCCATCTGTGTTCTCTATTGTAGATAAAAGTGTGGAACCCCAGCTCATTAGAAGGTAAACCACCTTTTACTACGTTGTCTGAGGATGCCCAGGTTTTGAGGTTAAAAAACTGGGTTAGAATCCCGGCTCTGCCATGCTGTTTGTTTGTTCATTCATTCACTCAAATATATTGTCAGGCAACGCCTCGGACACACAGAAACGAGCAAAGACACAGACACTGGTGCCAAAGGCAGGCCAGGCTGGGAGCAGAGTGTGTGGATCGCACAGAACAAGGGTTTCTCCCGAGCTGATCCGAGGGCAGGTGGTGGCGTCCGTGGCATGGAAGGTTTTCATAGAGGAAATGACCTCTGAGCTGAGTTTTATACCTGAATGAAAGTTAGGAGGCCCTAGGAAGGTGGGACGTTCCAGGCAGAGGGAAAGGGAATAGGGAGGAGGACCAGCCCGTGAGTTGGAAGAACCAGAGTTAAGCCTGTCCTGTGGTGTAAACTCTGGGTGGGCAGCCAGGGCAGGGGCTGGTGGGGGCTTCAGGCCCGGGGATGGAGGGATCTGTACAGCACCAGATCTGTTCCACGTTAGAGTCACCCCAGGGAGCTTTACAGATGGATCAGTGTGCAGGTCCCACGACAAAAGGTCCTGACTGAATTGGACTGGGTCCTGGCCGTGTTGTCATCTGTTTTTGAAACTGGGTGACTGATGTGTGTGTAGCTGCAGGGGTCGGGGGTCGGGTGTCGGGCACTGAAGAGCTTTCGATAAAGGGCCTGGCTCAGTCGCTCTGTGATGGGGAAGGGCCTTTCTGGCAGAAGTGTGGAGGAACCAGCGGCGTAAGAAGCAGGAAAAACATGTTGGAGACGATCGTCCACACTGGAGATGGTGGGGCCTGAAGTGGGGTGGCAGCTGTAGGAGTGAAGACAGACAGGAGGAGGTGGTTTCGAGAAACATCCAGGAGGTGAGATCAGCAGAGTTTGACTGATGCTGAGGACGTGAGGATGAGGGAGAATTCAAGGTGGGCACTCCAGTGGAGCTGTCGGGTCAGATGGAAGACACCCAGTGACGCCTGCATTTAAGATAAACAAGGAATGTATGTTTTTTAGTATAAGGATGTCCCATGCAATATTTGATGCAAACTTATAAATATATATATTTTCTGAATCTGACAATCTTTGTCCCTGGGCTTAAGGTGGGGACGTCAATAAACAGAGATTACGAAGGAAAAGTCATCGTGTTGGTGACGAACCCAGAGCTTTGCCATAAGCAGAAGGAGACATCCAGTTGGCCGTTGTTAGATATACATGTCTGAAGTTTGCAGAGTTACCCAGGCTCAAGTCACCAGCATAATTTTGTAGATGCTGAAACCATGGGATGTGGATGAGTTTTCTCAGCCCCACTAGATGAAGTGAGGACAGTGGCAGCTCAGGATGGAACCCAGCTTTTCAGGTGACTTTGAGAAAGTCATTGAGCTTCTCGGAGTTGCTCTTCCCCCTCTGTAAAAAGGAGAATAATAAAACCCACGTCAGATACTTGTCATCTCCAGGTGTGACACCTTGCCTGGCTCTTACTATTCCCAACGTTATCCTTGTCACCATCAGTGTCACTTAAATGGATCGTTCAGAATAGTGAGCAAAGACAAACTAGCGTCTACAAAAACAAATATGTCAAAATATTAGCAAAACAATATACGTATGAAGAAACAAATGCAACGAAAATAACCACGAAGCCCCAAACTATGGATTATTTGATGTAGTTCAAATAGTAGGAGAAATCAGAGGGATAATTCTTTATTACAATAATCTCAGTTTTATTAATTATATTCTCCAAAGGATGAAGTGAAGAAGGCTAATTTACATCTCCCAACACACCCCACCAACATAGTCTTAGCAAAGAGTTTATTTTCTTTATCTTTAGCCTTTCTGGGAAGTAAATGGTTAAAGATATAAGTAATATTCATTTTTTATAGCAGGAGAAAGAATGTTAATTGTCTGAATTGGCCCACAAATGCATACAGATGAAGTGCACACGCGCGCGCGCACACACACACACACACACACACACGGCCCTACCTGATCTCTCTTCAAATTTTGTCCGGACACGTAAGCCACACAATGAGTCGCTGTTTGTTCTGTACATACAGAAAGAAGCAGGACCACCAGGGCTTTTTAATCTTGTTCCAAAGGTGGGAAACTAATGCCTCGATGAAAAGAAAAGGGAACATAGAAATGTTTGGGAAAAACTCAAAAAACTAATGCCTCAAAGGATCCCCTTTAGCTCATCTTGAATAATGTAAACAGTTTTAGAGAAATCTATATTCATACAGATATTCAAACACTTATTTCAAGCTCCCATTTTATATACGTCTTCTGTTTGTTTCCCACTGGGTGTCCGAGTAGCATCCTGACGTGTTCCATCTGTCAATCAAGTTGCCAAAATTTACAAATGACCTCGCAGGGCCTTGCTCTCTTGTAGTAAATCACTACCAGGAGAGAAAGAGGCACAAGACTCAGACTGAGCCTCTGAGCTTCTAGATCAGGAGTGAGGGTGGGGATGGAGGGAAGGCACTGATTTAAACAAGCTCCTTCCACACTTGTGCTCAGAGAGAAACACCCAGGAAACAGGCAGCGCTCATTTACTGGCTGGTTCATTTCATGCCAGAGAGGTGGGCGTTACAGCCCGAGCAGGAGTTCGGTCCTGTGAGGCGGGAACAGGGAGCAGACGGCCCCGCTTCCTGTTACACGATGCAATAGGGCTCTGCTGAACGAAAAGAACAAAGTGCCAGGAGGGGGAGACCCTCGGATTAACTCTGCCTGGGTGGGACCAGAGGCTTATCCTGCGTTTTCCAGCTGGTTGCTCATGCAGTCTCAAATGTAGAGGATTAAAAAAAAGAAACCCGTTGCCTGATTTGATATGGTGCAAGTCTCCTGGCAGAGCTAGTCTCTGCTTCCCCTGGACAAGCCCTGCGCTTACTCCACGCCTCCATGTGGTTGGGGCCCTCCGTGTCTGTCTACATGGCTACAACCTAAGGCACAGGCTTGCTTCCCAGCGCCGTGGTCCACCGTACACACTGGTGTTTCCTACACGTTTGCTGTTGGCGTGAATGGATGCAGCCCCTCTAGAAAACATAAGTGCCCTGGAGCAGGAACTCCTGCTCTCACCTTCTGCTCCCACCCACATCTTCTCTCTGCTAAATGAAGGGTTCTGAATATTGGGCTCCAGTCATTCTGTCTTTGCCGGGGAGAGGTTGCCCACGTGGGAAGAGAGGAAGGTGGATTCCAACGGTGGCAACAAAATGTAGGGACTAATGTCTCAACCAGTGAATTAGAATTTCAAGGGGAGTTCCTATTATTTCCAACTGTCACAAACCATTAAGGAGACTTCGACCCAAATGACCGATTCTCAGGTCCCTGAGCGGGCTTCAGTGAGAAGTGATCAGCAAGTGGTGAGCCCAGGAGGCCACAACTTACTTTCCTGCTCTTATTCTATTGCCCCTTCTTATCCAGGGCCCTAAGCATTCTTTGGAAACAAACAAAAATCGTAATAAAGCAAGCAGAGTTCACTAAGGGCACATAAACATTTTAAGAGCAAACCAACCAGATTTCCTTTCATACATATCAAGTTTAGAAAGGTCCATTATGAGAAGCCTTTTGGGAACTATAATCACGTCAGTAATCATTTCGCTTAGTTTAGCAGAGAAACAAAACACATACTCTTTCAGTTTGATTAATTAAGGCCCACCGAAGGAAATACCAACATGGGAGCAAGGTGGCAGGAGAGACTTGGACCACTCTGTACATCCGTTCTCTCTGTGTGATGTGTCTGTCTTCTCTAACAATTCACCTGATAGAGCCGTGACAACTCTGTGTATGGAACCAATAAAAAGTTTCCACATATTGTCAGGTCCGAGGTGTATCCTCAGGTCCAGACATCCTCATCTTTTATGCTCTGTACTTCTGCCTTAGCAGAGTTACACTGGACCCTGGCACTTTGCCAACTTTCAGATACAGTTAAACGCTGAATGTGAGGAGCTGGGATCCTTGCCGTGTGTCTGACCTTCCCAGACTCACAGCTGAAGGCAGAGGGGACTGGTTCCGGCCAGGCCCTCAGCCTCCATCTCTCCTTCCCATCCCACCGCTGTAGAAAAGAAAGAAAGAAAGGCTGAGATACTGAAATCAACTTTACAACTGGGGAGGGGGAGGCATCAACAGGACTCCACCCACTACGTGTGTGTTCACCGTCCTGCCCGAGTCAGATGTGCCTCTTCAGAATCCCCAGATGTCCATTTCCAAGGTCACAGAGAGCCTTCCTTACCCGGTGTCTATATTGAAACCACCTGGATGGGCTTTGCTAGACTAAGACTTAATGAAGGAAGCCAAGAAGTTTGTTGTTCATGAATAATTGAAATGAACGAGTGAGTGAACTTATGAACTAAAAGCCAACCAAGAACAATCGGATCACCAGCAGCAAACTCATGTCAAAGCCTGTAAGAGTTTTCTAAGAAATAAGTACATTTAATTCAGAATTGAAAATGCCTTTTGCCATCACTAATAAAAACATCTCCTAAGGAACAGAGGAAACAATTTATATATTCTCCAAGTGTAAGTATGCATTTATGTATACATATATATTATAAATATGCAAGTATGTGTACACCAGAAGGTATGGCCGCGTGTTGTGAGCTGTTGTTACTTTTATGGACGCGCTGGCGACGCTATCCCATGGGAGACCGTGCCTGAGAATAAGCCCGGGGGTGCACAGCTGGGCATTCACCCTGAGACCGTGAATCGCCCCAGGCTCGAGGCTTGTCTTGGCCTTGGGTGGATGCCTGCAAACAGCTTTTACTGTTATTTTGAAACACGGGCTGACGCTTGGGCCCCTCACATGCCATTTTCTCTTCGTCACAGGGAAACATTTTCCCTGAGGGATGAATTACCATGTGTGGGAACTCCTGCCCCAGCTTATGCAGCTGAAAGACTTGGGAAATAGGAAACGGAAGGCGGGAAGGGCGAGACAGGAATGACCGGAGCTCTGTCCCTGGAAAATTCCCTTTATTTCTGTCACGACAGAGCCGGGCTTGCGTCCTGCCCTTCTGACCCCAGCATGGAAGGAAAAGGGGGGCTGGCACCATTGGGGGACCACACCTGTCCCTGCCTCAGATGGGACCTTGCTGTGACTGGGCCCCATCAGGTCCCTACCACCATGTCTCTTGCTGCCACCTTCTGGGGTCCGTGTGGCCCTGCCTGACCCTGGTCTCGTCCCCCGAGCCTGGACCCTCCCACCCGGAGCCTGGCTCACAGCGTTCGCTCTGCCTGGGACGCCCTGGCTGACCCTCCATTTGTTAAATCTGAACGTCCTTCGGGTTCAGCTCCAGTGTCACCTCACTAGGGATCCTCCCCAACCCCTCAAACGCTGTAAGAATTTACCTGCCCCTCCTCTCTGCTTCTAGACCGTTTCCTGTAGCCACTCACCACGGGGAATGACAGGTGAGTTGATTGGGAGCAGAACTGATTTTGTGCACTGCGTATCGATGCAAGCAGCAAAGGGCTCACCTGTGAACCTGAGACTTTGCCCACCTGCTCTACACCCCACCCCAAGGCTGAGAATATGCAGACGGGCCTCGGAGCTGAGCCACCAGAACCGCGTGGGTCCCGAGTAGGCTCTCTCCTGTCCCAGCTCCGGCTCCTGATGCGGGCCCCGGTCTCGTTCCCCTGTGCAGAGAAGCCCACCCACCCTTCCCACTCACTAACTACAACTCAAAACTCTGGGAAAACCACAAAAACAACTATCTGAGGGCTGTGAAGAGCACACAAAGCAGGCAGATTGTGGAACCGACTCAAACTTGGAGAGATGATTGCACACAACCACTGGTCCCCATCGTGGGATGCTGAGAACGTTAATAGAAACTCCATCCTGCTTGCCAGAGGAGCTAGGAGAAGGGTGCAGAGAATCCCGGAGGGGACCCCCTAATTCTATGTGTAAATCCACACAGGTCTCAGCCTAACCCCTGAACCACCTGTGCAAAGGCCAGGCCCCAAACAGCATCATGGGAGCATTAGCTTCCTGGGGCTGCTGTAAAAATCTCCACACAGTTGGGGGCTTAAACCAACAGAAACGTTTTCTCTCCCAGTTCTGGAATTTTCTCTGGAGCCAGAAATCTGAGATCAGTTTTACTTCTTGTTAATTGGAGTTCATCAAAATTAAAATTTTTGCTTTTTCAAAGATATCGTAAGAACATGAAGAAGCAGGCCTCAGACCGGGAGGAAACATTGAAGGATTTGTAGGGACACTGTATTAGGAACTCGTACAACTCGATTACAGACAACCCAGTGAAAAACTGGGCCAAAGGCTCAGATGCTTACAAAAGAAGCTCCCCGAATGTCTGGCAAAACGCATGAAGTGATGCTCAACGTAATCTGTATCAGGGAAAGATGAATGAAATGGACAATAAGATACCACCGCGCTCATGGCATTGGCTGCAATTAAAAACAGTGAGCATGCCAAGTGTTGGGGAAGATGAGGAGTAACTTGCTGGTGGGGATGTAACACGGTCCAGTGCTCTGGGAGACATGCGGGCAGTTCCTTTAAAGGCTAAACATATACCTATCTATGGTCCAGCCCAGCCTTTCCACTCCTGAGTCAAGTTACTCCAGAGACACGTTATGTCCAGGATGTGACTGTTCTTTGCAGCTTTGTTTGAAGTAGCCAAAACAGGAAACGACGCAAGTGCTCACTGTAAGGGTAAATGAGAATCATTTTCTCCATTTATAAAGGCCCCAAAGACCATGTTCCCTTTCTCAGAGTGTTTTCTGTGAGACGCAGTGCATCTGTGTCCTTGCTCTGTTTGGAATACAGGTCCGTCTCTCCAGGACCGAGCCCGGGCTCCAGGCTTACAACGTAAAGGTGTTTCTCTGGCCGTGTGGACGGACTCAGGAATTAGCGCCAGGCTCCCTCACAGGACATGTGGCACGGAGCTGGAAGAGAAGAGATACTGATTGATCTTTCTTCTCTTTTGCTACAGAAATATGTTGGCTTTTTCCCCCTAACTTTGTAGTCATCTTCAGGCCACCTTACCTGCATGTAAATCTGTTGATGTTTGCTCCATAATGAGGTGTGTTCTCTGTTCTTCTATTGGTCCAGAGGGTCTTTCTCTTGGCCCTATTTGTATCCTCAACCCTACCCACAGGTGGATGGATAAGCAAACTGTTGTCTATCCAGACCACGGAACACACTCAGCAACAGAAGAGAATGAACCGTTGGCGTGCGCAGCAGCGTGAATGGATCTCAGAGAGTGGTGTTGAAGCCCAAGTGGAAGCCGGGTCCCTCCGACCCCATCCTCCGGCCTCAGTGGTCTGGGTATTTCCCAGGGCTGAGCTCTTGGCCCAGAAACAGCTGTGCTTTTCCCTCAGTTTGTTGTCTTATCTTCAGACTACTTTTCACAGCCAAAGTGGAATTCATAGTGAGGGGGGCGGTGAGTGGACTTCAGTCTCATCACTTAAAAACATCTATAAAAACAAGCAGGGCTCTCCCTCAACCAAGAGCCAGTGGTCCTGAGAACAGGGTCTTGAGTCTGAATTTGCAAACAGGTCGTGACCCAAGAGCTGCCTCATCATCGTCTGGGGACTTCCTTAAAAATAGCTCCCTGAACACCTGTGGGAATTGCAATTTAATTGATCTGAGATGGTGCTGGGAATTTGTATTTTCATGAGGGGTCCGGGTTATTGTAACACACAGTAAAGTGTGAGCACCGTGGCTCTGAGGGTCACGTCATTGACTGGAAAATTCCATCTTTTTCAGTCTCTCCACTTTTGCCTTCACCAGCAGCTGGTGCCTGGAAGCCCCTCAGAGGAGCTGACGGCAGCCTGCGCACCAGAGGCCCCTGACCAGCTACCCCCATTATTTTTGCACTTTGCTTTTATTTCTTTTAACTGAGTCTTTGAAGCCTATGAAAATGCAAACTAACTTAGGCAGATGGAGTGAATTAGGAGATGGTCCAAAATTCTCTGCCTTTCTACCCACTGAGAGGTAGGGTCTCTCTCTCCCCCTGCCGACCCCACCGCCTTGAATTTTGGAAGAACAGATGCAGCAGAAGATGGACTGTGCCAGTCTCTAGGATCAGGTCTTAGGGAATCGGCAGCTTCCCCTTGCATCTCTCGGAATGCTTTAGGAACTCTGTGACCATGTAAGGAAGCCCCAGGAGCCCTGTGGAGGCGAGGGGAGGGTGGGTGCGGGTGGGTACCAGCCAACAGTGAGGGCACGTCTTCCAGGTGCCTCGAGTCACCCCAGCTGAAGCCTGTGGATCGGGGTGAACCATCCTTGCCACGCCCAGGGCAGACTCGGGACTAAATCCAGGATTGCTGTTTCAGGGTGGCTCGTTTTGCAGAAATGGTGACCTGCAAGGGGGAGCTCTCACGTCAGTGTTTGGGACCAGCTCTCAGTTGTCCGTCTTCTGTCACTGAGCGACGGTGACCCAGGACAAGCGGCCGATCTTCACTGACCTCAATTTTCTGTATCGTGAATTTGGGTAAAACTGGACTAAACAATCAAGATGCTTAAAATTCAATGATTTTGTGGGACTCTGTGATTTTTATCTTCATCCGAATGAAGGGTTGGTACGTGGGTCTGGATGGGAGGTGGAGAGAGGGGAAATCTTCCCTGACAGCCCACCCCTCACCTTTGGGGTAAGTGGGCCCCTGACTCTCCCCCAGCATGTGCTTCACCTCAGAAGTGCTGCAGTCTATTAAAGCCGTCTGTCCGTCTTCCTCCAGAGCGAGGACCATGGTTTATTCTACTTTACCTCCCTCCTACCAGTACCCAGCTTAGTGGGCAATAGGTCCTTGACAAATACTTGCTGAATGAATAAACAGGTCTAGGATGGATGGATATGCATTGAAAAGAGGTAGGGTAAAAACCATTAATAAAAAGGGGCTACAAATTCCAGCTCAGTGATTCTCAAAGAGGGGGAGTCAGATAACATCTAACAGTTCATATAGGTTTTTAGTCACGAAATGTTTTGCTATTTAATAAACCTTAAAGGAACGTATGAGATGCTGCCTCCTCCACAGGAAGCAGGCGTTCAAAAGAAGCTGGGATGCCTCATTCTGGCTTCTCCGACTCTGCCTGGGGCTGGACCCACGTTGCCATCGCCTCCCTCTCACTCAGAGACCAGAGGGTTATTCCAGAGATGATCTCAGGGCACCAGGAGAAAGCTTGGCCCAGCCCGTCTCATTTACCGAGTTGACTTACACTCTCCCAGGCCGATGCCGGGTGGCTTGGCCTGGAACAGATTTAATTATTTTATTTAGTGCCCCTGAGGACAGCAGAGGGGGTGTCCACCTGGCCCCTGCCTGCGTGGAACCACGTCATAAGGTCTCTGGATTCAGACCCTCCTGTTGCCCTGAAATGGGTGACGTGAACTCGTTCCCACTGTCCTGAGAGGCTGCCGGCAGGACTTTCAAGGCTGAATGCAATTAATCCATGGGGATTTCCTGTCTTGAGAGGGAAAGGTGCAGCCTTGCTAAGTATAATTAAACACTTACCCTCGGATGCTTTTCAGAATTTATCCACAGCAGCAACATGTGGTTTGTGTCCTGCTGGGACTTTAGGGTTATTGCATTGAGAGGGAGGGTGGGGTGGGAGGCGTGTGGGGTTTTTTTTCCTGGTAATTTCTCACTTGCCTCTGAGCTGTGCAGTTTTCGATGGGAAGAGCTGACCTTCCAAATAACCCCTGTGATGCCACATGCTCTCACCTGTTTCTATCCTTAATGCTCAGGGGCTTAAGTGTTCAAGGCCACACGTGCCTTGGTCTTTTCTTTCCAGTTTGTGCAAAGAAGTCTGTCCATTCTTCTCTGACGTGGGCTTTCATTTCAGACTTACTAAGCCGTTGGAAACACCCTTCCCTTCTGAGTCCTCAGATGATCAAATGTACATTCCTTCCCTGTATTTGTTCTGCACCTAAAGCATTTCAGACCATTAGGCTTAAGGCATTTCTCTCATATCTATGTGGAATATTCCCTTCTTCAAACCATCTTCTCTCATCTTTGCTGAAAATACAAGCCAATCTATTTCTATGAGCTGTAGATAGCAATATAAATCCAGGTCTGTGATAAAGGACAAAATATAGAAGGAATCCAGGTGAGCTGGGTGGGGGAGGAAGAAAAGGACAGTAAGTGGAGACGTGGGATTAAAAACATGACCCCAAGGCTGAGACACAGAAACATGGGTGGAGTGAGGTGGGCGAGGAACGTGTATCTGTCAGGATGGGACCGGTTATGCTGTGGTAACAAACAGCCCGCTGATCTCAGGGCCTTCAAACCAGACAGGTTTCTTTCTCTTGCACAGAAGTCCCCTGAGGTCTGGGTGACCCTCCAGAGCACCTGTCCCCTTTTTCACTTTTATCAGACAACAGAAGCCCGAGGCCCGATCTCAACTGTGTGGGAAGCAGAGGGAACTGGTTATCAGTGAACAAAAGTAACGGTTGCCACAAAATAGAAAGAGGGGGCACACAGGGGGAAGAGAGGTTGCAAACTTCGGTGGGGGGCCCAGGAGCAGTTGGGGGCGTGAGGTCAAGACGTCGGGGTATAAGGACTCAGGGGCCTTTGGGGCTGACGAATGCCACCCTCGTTCCAGCCCAATTTCTGAGCCAATTGAGAAGGGAGGCTCGGGGACCTGCTGAGAGGTCCCTGTGGCTTGTGACAAAGCTGGTTTCCCCTGGGGAGGGGCACGTGTGTCTCACTCACGGGGATCCTGTCAAACAGAGGAAAACAAGGAGGAATGAGGGCAGCCCTTCTCCCAATGGCCCCTCTAGAGGCTCCAGATGGAGGGCGGCTGAGCCAGAGATGGAAGCAGGAAAAAACAGAGAAGCAGACTTAGGGACAGGGACTCGGAGAAAGAGGAAGACATTCTCGGGAGAAGAGAACACCTGGAGAGACGAGTGGGATGGGGAGACAGAGAGACGCAGGGGCTCAGAGAGAAGTGGTGAGAGATAGAGACATAGAGAGACAGGGATAAAGAGAGAGAGACAGAGACAAAAATAGAGATGCAGACAGAGAGGGACAGGGATACAGACAGAGATAGAGAGAGATACAGATAGAGATAGAGACAGAGAGCGGCAAAGAGGGAGGAAGAGGAAGAGAGAGAGAGGGAGAGAAATCAGACTTTTGGGGGAACCAAGGCAATAACTACAAAGAACCCGCCTGGGTGGGTTTGGGGACGTGGAGGCTGGAAGGCGGGCTGACAGTGCCCGGAGCTCTCCTGCCCACCCGCTGTGTCCTCCCAGATTTTCATACTTTCCTATTCCATCTACAAAGATGTGGGTGACTCATTGCTTGGAAGTTGCTGAAGGGCTGTGGGTAGAGAGTAAGCCTTTCCTTGCTGCTCGGAGCCCTGGTCCGGGAGGTGGTGTGGGCCCAGTGAGGGGGTAGATGGGGGGCGCAGGCCCTGGGCTCTGCCAGCAGTCTGTCACCCGGCCACCTGGCTGCGCGGAGCCCCTCTCTGCGTCTCTCTCATCCATCTGCACAACCACTGTTAGAAAACGTGGCCTGATTCAAGCAGAATCCATTTACAGCCACGCACTCTTAAGCATTTTTGTCCGCTTGTTTGTTGATTGCCAAAATCACACAACAAACCTTTGCACTGATTCTCGCATTTGCTAGTTTTCAACTCAGAAAATGCAAAAAACAAGTGGGGTGGGAATGGCTTTCTCACCAAAGACTCTGAGGTCAGCTCCAAGTCCCCTGTTGGGCCAAGGTCGGCATCATTGTCTCATCTGTGTGTATTCTTTTCAACTGTTTGCGAAACCCACTTTCCAGGCCTTTGAAGACGCACGGATGCCCATCTTTCTGGTCAAGTTCCCGAGCGGGAGGTTTGCAGGATCAGATGCCCTACGCACCCCCGGAGAGCGCGTGCCTGTAAATGCTTGCTCACTTTGGGCCTTTAGAGAATATCTGAAGAGTCGACATCCTTTCTGGCCTCGACCAAATCCGTAATGCATTTTCCCAAGCACTTTGGCCCTTCATTATTCAAGTGATCTATTTTCTCAGGGAAACGTAATCCGTATGTTTCTCATTTACACTTAACTCATCAGTCTGCCGTCGGGTGAAGTCCGGTGACGTCCAGGGGGCCCAAGGTGGCTGTCACTGAGCTTCATCGGGTATGGGATGCATGGCAGCTACTCACCTTGCTTCAGACCACGTCTCCTCCCCTCTGAACTTCACTGTCTGGGGCCAAAGTAAATGTGTTTCTCCTTCCCTAGAATTTGTGACTGATCCCCTCTAAACCCTCCTAAGGGCTTAATAAGAACAACATGGGCTCCCTTCCCACCTCCCACCTCTGTGCTTCCCTCTCCCTTAGAAAGTGCTCAGCGTTACACGTAGATCTGTGGAGACAGACGACTGTACAGAGTTCTGACTTCGGTCTGATTACAAAGGTCCAGCCTGGTCTTGGGTTCAGCTGAACTTGGGCGTCTGCCATTGACCCGACTTTCCTCTGCTTGGGAAAGTCGAATGTGCATCCCAAATGAGAAGTAAACAAAACTTGGACTCACTAGAAGCCAACCTTCCACGGGGAGCACCGCCAGCCCCGACAGACTTCCCAGTCTGCTTTGGTAAGTGGAAGGCAAACCCCAGGGATGGGCTCCGATACCAGAGATTGATTGAAAACAAACGCCAACTTAGATGCACATGGCTGGGTCTGCGCGGCTTTCCACATCTGCATCTCAGAGCCTCGCTCTTGGAATTGCCGCCCAGGGCACAGCGAGATCCTTAATCATCACGGAAAAATTCAACTGTGTGCAGTTCTGCTGCAGGAAAATAAGGGTCTGCGTACGTTTTAGAAATCTTCCATGTGGACGAGGGAAACAGCTAGAACTTTTCTGGTTAAAACAAACTTAACCCCAAAGTCAAGGAACCAGAACATACCGCTGCCTCCAATATTTAAAAACAGAGGATGATAAAAGTCACCATTTATTGATTGTTTCCTGTGAGCCAGGAACATCGCATACCTTAACTGTCCAGGGGTTGACGTCACTCCAGGGGAGAGAGCTGGAGGTCTCGGGTGGAGGTGGCACCGTGAGAAGGTGGTGGTTCTGGGCCCCAGCTCCTCCCCCACGTGGATGCTTCTCTCAGGACGTCGTCACAGAGGCTTAAGTGTCTTCATTCAAACGCTGCTTCTGTCAAAAAGGGAGCCCGCGTTTTCTCTCAAGGAGGCTGTATTTCAGCCTTCCTCCCCAGGTTAACCCAGGATTAAATCAGGCGTGATCCAAGCAGGGAATCAAGGCTGAATTCTTCCTTCAAGGAGAATCGTGCGAAGAGAGATAATGGAAAAATCGCCACCACATCTGGAGAAGTTTGGAATTTCCCTAATGCTTCCCTGAGAAATGATTTTGGAGAGACAAGAGGTGGAGTCAGAAAGCAGGGCCCCTGATCGTGGGGACACACACACCTGTGCCAGAGGAGGCTGCCGGGCTTTCGAGGCGGCATTAAGGATGGGGAATGACCATACCCACTTCCCTGGGCTGCCCTACGCGTGTGCAATGCCTTATCCTAGTGTCTGCTCGTGGCCATGGGCCCTGTCGTGGGTGAATCGGAATCTGTGAACAGTTCACATTTGACCAAGGAAATGTTTTTCTCCTCATGGAATGGCCATTTCGCTTTTTCAATATGGCAACCAAAGGTCTAATCAAGGCCAGTCTGCAGACAGGCTTCTGGACAAAATCATGGTTTCCCCTTCTCTTTTGTTTGCTGGGCACGGTTGACATCAGTGATGGAATTATACTGGGTTTAAACACATCTCATTGCACACGGTCAGAAACTGGTCTGCAAAATCGGGCTGAACCCAGGCCCTGAGGTTGGTTCTCAGCCTTCCTGCTGCAGGTCAGTCCAGAAATCCTGCTTCTAGGCCCCTTAGAGGAACAGACATTCAGATACACGCGCTGCAAAACACAGACCAAGAGAAAATCTTTCTGGACATTTTTCAGTTCCTTAAAATGTGTGTGGGTTTTGTGACAGTAAAGAGCTGTGTTTTTTGTTTGTTTTTTGTTTTTTTTTGCGGTACGCGGGCCTCTCACCGCTGTGGCCTCTCCCGTTGCGGAGCACAGGCTCCGGACGCGCAGGCTCAGCGGCCATGGCTCATGGGCCCAGCCGCTCGGCGGCATGTGGGATCCTCCCGGACCGGGGCACGAACCCGCGTCCCGTGCATCGGCAGGCGGTCTCAACCACTGCGCCACCAGGGAAGCCCAAGAGCTGCTTTTAATCTTGGTTAAACTGAGGGAAACCCTCATGGTTCCTTGTCAGCCCAATTATTTATCAGTAGTGAGGTAACTCTGAGAAAACTTCACGGCCGGTGTAAGGTGCCCAGAGATTGCTCGCAAACGCTGACTCTGTATTCCCGTTTGAAGCCTGTCTTCCCTGATGCAATGCGACGCCAGGGGCGCTGCACACTCTGATTCTCACGTGTGGGCTGCGGGTCCTCTGGACACACCCAGTTGGAGGAATTCAGTGAGGAGGGAAAGTGGAAACATCCACTGGGTTTTTTTATAGGTTTCCCAGTGCATTTAAAATTTTTTGAATTTAATTTTTATTTTATATGAAATATCTATTGGGTTTTTGACATTCTAACCGGGAGAGGATGAGCCAACTGTAGTGTGTGTGCGAGTGTGTGCGTGTGTGTGTGTTTGTGTGTGTGAGAGAAAGAGACAGACAGACACAGAGAGAGAGAGACAGAGAGACAGAGTGATTCTGCTGCCCCCACAGCTCCCTGAGCACATGGGCTCCAGCCTGTGTCTCTGAGTCAAGCTGCGCTCCCCCTGCCCTCTCAGATCCAATGCAGATGACAAAAGCACGCACAGTTTGAATCCTCGTGGAGGGCTGTGTAACGCACTCCCTCCAACGACTATGTGAAACTGAAGTTAAAATTTCCGGAACCTGTGACCCCCTCCGTCAGTGGGAAAGTCCCTTCTCAGCCCCGACTTGAAGGATGAATGTGTCCGCCCTCCCCCACCCCGCCCCGAACGGGGCTCAGCGCAGGGCTTTGATCTTCCTACATGAGAAGAGCGACTTTAAATTATGAAAGATGGCTTTTGATGACGGGAATAAAACGGATCTGCTCCCACTGTGCTGGGCTCCACGTCCCCCCTCTCACATTCCTGAGCTTCCCATCTGGGCATCCGAGAGCTGACAGCTCGGGCGGTGGGAGGGGAGATGTGCGTGACAGCTCCGGGGAGGGGGACAATGTGGGGATGTTGGGAAACGCTGGTCTGGTCCTCTGTACCCCATGCACTGATGTCCAGCTCACATGATAAAATGCCACCATGTGCTTGCTGCCAGGATGCGGGGAAGGACGCAGGGAGGTGGGAAGGCTGAGGAGGAGATGAAAGCACAACTTCCAGGGCTCCTTTAAGTTGTACCATCTTGAGCAGAGCCAAGCCTGAATTATGTAAAAGCTGGCCGTGCGCCCACATCGGGCCGTGCTCAGATGGTTTTGTAAGCAAGTGCTCTGCACCCGCCACATGGGCTGGTCCACCCTGGACCAGAGAGATGCCTGTGAAGGGTCCCTGGGACTTGTGGCCAGACGGGTGCCCTGGGCGAGAGGGGGCTTTCTGGGTACTTGACCTCCCGGTGCAGCCAGGTGGCAGGGTCCTGTCCTCCCCATGAGGACACCATCGAGATTGTTTCAAGCCCACCCCGTTCCTGCCTGAAGTGAAAACCACGCCTCCACTCTGGTGTCAGCCTTGGAAATCAAATTTTCTCCAGGTCTTCCTGAGGTTCTCAGAGGAAACAAGACCTTTTCCTGGGTCTTCAATTTTATCCTTTCTGCACAGATGCCCCTCCCTGCACGCCCTTTGGCCCCTACCCCAGGTGCTGTGGGTGATCCGAGAAAGTCAGCACTGCAGGGACCCTCACGTTAACTCCCTTCTGTTTGCTGCTGTGGGGCCCAGATGTCGCAGGGCTCGTGGCGGCCCTGACCCAGCATCTGCGGGCACAGCCAGCTGTACCCCGTGGGTTCTGTGTATCGGGGGACACATCCTACAAACAAGGGCTAACCTGGTCCAGTTTCTGCAGCTCCAACCCACCCAACACCGCAGTAAATGCGGAGATGCAGATCTGCATTCTTTTCCCAGAGGAACAAAGTAATCAAATGTGCTGGGTGACACTCAGGGGGCCATTTAATGTGAGCCTGGTGTTGCTTCCCGGGAGACACCAGTGGCAGCCATGTGCAGGATGGCCTTGGGCATGCGGAAACACACAGCTCCATAAGAGGACTGGGTCTGGGGGCCCCCAAACCGGCCTTGAAGTCTCTGGCCTGATTTAGACTTGTTCATAAAAACAACACAGTTGGTTCCTGTTAAGTCAATAGCATGTCAATTGCTTCTCAGTCGTTTAGCTCTAGCAGGTCCTTTAGGACACAGCTGCATGCACGCTGCACTTCACAAGGCCTGGCTAGCTCTGCTCTTTTCTTCGTTCCATAGACAGGAGGAAAGAGAAAGAAAAGAGAGAGAGAGAGAGAGAGACGGGAGCTGAGAGAATACCCGTTGGACTCTGATTTTCATCACTTATCCCATATTTTCATGCCGAATGACTTAGCTACTACCTTTAAAAGATATCCTCTGTATTTCCTCTTTCCTACAGTTTCTATTTCCCATAAAAAGTGGTTTTGGAATTGGACGTCAGCTTTAACTCGATAGGCCGATCCCCACAGGGACCATTTCCAATGGCCTGGTAAGAGCCACCACCCCTGTCCCCAGCTCAGCCCCACCAGCTCCGAGAACCTGGGTGTCACCTGGGCAAGAGGCAGGAGGCAGGGATGCCAAAGGCAAAACTGCCCGTTTCTCCATTCTCCCGTGACTCTGGATCGTGGAAATCTCTCACCAGCCCGCTAGAATTCAACCTGGTGCCTTGGGACCTTGACGTGTTGGCTCCTGGCAGCAGTGAGAGGCAGACAGCAAAGGTCCGAGGAGAGCGTGGGTAGTTGTGTGCTGTTCGCCGTGGGCCAGGCTTCCTTACAAACGGCCCTGGTTGGAATTGGGGGTGCTGTGGAGGAGGGAATGATAATGTGACCAATAAAACAATCACGTCTCTTCTGCTGCATGCTGACTTAATCTGGGTTAAGGCAAAGCACACTTGCCTCATTTGCCCCCGACCTCCAGAGACGTCTTGTCGATGTCACCGTCAACCAGGCAGAAGGGAAACGGCCCCACTGTGTTTGGCCAGGACTGACCTCAGCCGCCCTCTGAATTTGCAAACCATCAACCTACAGAGGGTTTGGCGCAAATACCTACGAGGTGTATACAGCAAAACGCTTACAACAAAAGCCTTAGACTGAGGACCGGATGGGAATCCTGGCTCTGGCACTAATCAGCTATGAAACCCCAGGTAAACCACTTACACTCTAAGCCTTAGTTTTCTCATCTATAAAATGGACATAATAGTGCTCCTGTCTTAGGGTAGCTATGAGCATTCATTGATACAAAGCACATAAGATGTCTAGCACAAGAAGAAGTACTTAATAAACAGTGGTAGCGGTATTACTATTATCACCCAAGGAATTGTCATTAGGTGGTTTGAGCCGGGAATGAATAGCTTTCCCCAGTAGGGTTCTTAAAAATGAAGCCAGCTAGTCATCTAAAATCTTGCCTTCTCTAAGCCTCAATCCTAGATCTTGATTCTGACATCCAGCATCTCGAAAATGTGCTTGACCGGTTCCAAGGGGCTCACTGGCAGAGCCCCCCTGGGGAGGTGGTGCTGGAAAAACACTGTTTAGCATTTTTAGCAGCGACTTCCAGACGAGGCACAAAGGCCACTTACACTGCACTTCAAACCACACATTCCCGGTCAACTCAGAGATCAAACTCTGGGGACAGAGCCGGACCTCACAGAATGAAAGCTTGGATCTTTGGCAGGAATCCTTTGTGAAGCATGGGAAGAATTTCCCTTACGGGAATCCATGGCAGAGGCGTGGGATGAGGAGAAGGGCCACGCAAAACCAGAGGCTGAGCCGGGTAGTTGCTCGGCATTCTAATTAAATTAGAAGAATTCTGCTCGGTGAAATGTCTTGGCACATCTACTATGTGACCCAGTTCTGTTCGTAGGGTTTTAGAGCTTACGGTGGGTGCTGTCCACAGCCAGGAGGTAAGGTAGAGTCATTCCAATCTCCACAGTGACAAGAGACAGTAGAAATGAATATATAATCCTCCGAAACCCATTGGTTTTTGAGATAAGCTAAAATTATGATTGAAGTTTATGTGAAAATCTTTAGGTTATCTTAGTAAAGCCTCTCCCAGGTCCTCCAAGTTGGCTGTGAAGGGCGGTCAGAGGTCATGTCTCCAAGATTCACCTGCCCTTGACTGTCTCTCTCCTCGGTGCGCTGGTCACGTCATGGCCTTAGGAATGCGAACACCTCTTGCTTTCCTCTTCAGGAATATGGACACAGATGCCCTCCTAATTGCCAGGGGTGTGGTGGAGAACAAGGTGTAATGCTTCCTAAGACCCTGTTCAAGTTGAGGGGTGATGGAAGAGACTAGAAGATAACACACAACTGGCTCCGGAAAGGGCAGCACCCTCCTTCAGGAAGACCTTCCACCCAACAAAGGGGTGAGCATGCTCGTATCAGAGCCCCCCAAAGAGCAACCACTTCACAAGGAGTGGCCCAGAGTGTATGGAGTTGCCCTACACACGTGGTGACCCAACGTGTAGCTGTGATGGAAGGGTACGTGGAAAGGGGTGGGGGGAACAGGCAGTTTCCTCAAGACTTTCACGGCTTTGCTCTGAGTTTCCTCAGTCCACGAAAAGGGCATTTCTCCTCTGGGGAAACTGGAAAAAAAGGGTTTGAAAGCTTTGCCACAAGCTACGATGTAAAAATCATGAGGTAAAATGAGGATTGGGATTCCGGGGTCCAGGCAACAGGGAACAGCATGATCTCAGCTCAGAGAGGCCGTCAGTGGATGGGAAAACCCAGTGAGGCCGCTGCTGGCTTCTCCTGTATCCACAATAGAGCTTTATTCTGTGGCTTCTAGAGACACGGAGATCTATTTCAATAATTAGTAAGTTTGAAGAATGCTTGAGAAATACTAGCAGCAAGTATTTTCCAAACAAAGAAAGCAAATTGCCTTAAGACCAGGCAGAGGAGTTCAGCTAATTTGAACTTTTCATCGTGTGCACTTGCGTGACTGAGGGAGTGTGGCAGAAACCGCCCCCTGGCCCCTGAGGTCCGCTCTCCCCTTTGCTCTCTTAGGGACAGTGCTCTCTGAGCTTGTTCTGGGCATCCGGCCGCCTAGATGCAGACTCCTCGGGGTGAGCTGTGATCACCTCTCAGGGGGGCAGTGGGAGTGATGTGTACCATGTGCAGTCACCCCGAAAGGAGCCTCTTGATCCTGCTTCCGCCCCCTCTCTGGGGGGCTGGGGCACAGGGGGATGGCCAGCCATGTATGCAGAGGGGTATGGCACGCAAGTGGGGGGCTCCTAACTCGGTCCACCTCCCTTTGGGGCTCGTGAACTCGGAGGGCAGGGATGCAGCTTGACTTTCACTAATCCCTGTCTGACATCTAGCATCTCCTTTATTCTCGGATGTAGGCAACAGATGACTGCTGTTAGCAGAATCTGTGATTTTTACCATCAGTAGAAATAAGGTAATTTCATATGGCGGTTCCGTTTTTGCAAATGTCCTGAAATATTTACACTCATCTTGTCCTCAAAGTTATAACTGACATGAGGTCTGCTGGGGGGACCTGGTTATTTAATGTGCTTATTAAAGATTACAAGGGAAATCAATTACATTGAAGTACAGGTACCAATATAATTGGTTTCTTTTGTAATCTTACGAGTTTAATTTCATGCATGTAAAAACGTTATTCTAAGATGGGATCCATCACCTTTATCAGACCGCTGAAGGGATACACGGTGTGAGCATGCACACATAGGCGTACACACACGTACACAGGTACACGCACACACGTGCACACGTGCACATACACAAACACACATGCACATGCACGCACACATACACACACATGCACACACGCATACCCCTTGCCCAGGGGACAGTGGAGAACTTCGTCAGAGGAACCTGGGCCGAGGGGGACTTTGTGACCTACCTACTGTGAAGACTAATAAAAGAGAGAGTAAAAAGCTACTGTTTGGGAGAGTACCGTAGCCTCTGCCCTGATAATACAGAAATTAATCTTAGCTTCAGGAAGTCTCTAGTTTTCAAACTTCTCCCAGTAAAACAAGGTCTGTGTGTGTGGAGGGGCTGGGAAAGGTCCCAGGGTTGGCGCGCTGCCCCCCATTTTCCCCCGAGCTGGAGAGGACGGTTACAACCACACTTCCTAGGACGCCCTGTAGCTGAGGGGATGGGCGTGAGCTACGCTCTGTGAATTACTGTGCTGGTGGGGATTCGGGACGCAGGAGTGGGGCAGAAGCAGCTTCCTGCCCCCTCTAGCTGTGTAACGGCACAGAGTGTGGAGACCAGATTCCGTCTGTTTGTGGGAGAGCACCTGCTCTGCTTCTGCTCTGTGTCCTGTGTGCCCAGAGCTGGCCGTGCTGGGGCATCACAGCTCCAGGGGGGCCCCGGGTAGAAGCTCATCCTCCTGTGTCATTTAGATGATGTCCTGGAATTCTCTCCCGCACACCCAGCCGAGCACCCTTAGCCCTCCCGACAGCCTGCAAGCACCCAGTTTCCCGAGTTAAATCCTTCCTGCTCGAAACACCTAACGTGGTTCCTGCATGGGGTGTGGCAGGCCAGGGGGTGTGTGCCTGTCTCACGGAGGCTGACCCACAGAGAGTTCAGCATTTTTTCATGTAAGGTGAGCACGACTTTCACCACTTTTTCCAATCAGGGACCCAGTCGCCCACAACTGTGTTGCCTGACATGTTATTATCTTTCATCTCCTTGAACATCCTCACCTGTCTCCCACGGTAGCCCAGCGAGCCAGCCGGGGCACGTGGTGCTGCACAGGTGAGAGAGAGAATCACCCTCAGGTGACAGAGAGGTGGGTGGCTTGCGGCCAGACCTGGCCTTTTGTCTCCCGAGTCCAGGCCTTTTCCAGTGGGTTCTGAGGACAGGCCGGGGGTGGGGAAGCTTTCATTCAGAAACAGTCCCCCAGCTGGGACGGGCCTCCCCTAGGTCACCGCAGCCCTGTGCTTTTTTATATCTCACGATTCCTTATGAGCTGCCAGTAGTCTAGGTTTTTTAAAAGGTTATCTTAAGAAAGGTTAAGCTCCATGCGAACTACCTTCTGAAACTCCTTCCTGTGGTCACCATGTGGTCATCCTTCACTCTGGACGGATGCTTTCCTGAGGTTCAGAACACGAGGATGTAGCTGACCCCGGCGTGCTGGTACGTGCCCCTGGGGTCCCCTGTTTAATTTCTCTTGACTGGTTTACAGCTAAGGGAAGTTGCCAAACACTCTTCTCCTTAAAATATTTTTTCCATGAACTGCGCTGACTTGCCCTCCCTGTGACCAAATTCCAGAAACTCTCCCTTGGCCAGCGAGCAAAGATAGTTCTGAGGCCTGAGGCTTGTGGCTGGCGCCTCTGGCCTCCGCTTCCCCCCACCCCGCCCCGCCCCTGCCCCCCGGGGCTCGGTTCTCCTGGCTCCTCGCATGGGTCATCTGCGGAGCGTCGCAGGATGCTTTTAAGGGTTTGGAGAGAAGGTTTGCCAAGAAGGGCAGGTCTTGCCTGGTGGTGTAGCGTCTGCCACTTAAGTCACGTTTATTATTTATTATATGCTGTGTGCAGAGGACCTGGGTGACCTCACACCCAACCAGGAGGGACCCACGGGCACCGTTTCAATGCTACGAACATTATGGACAGAACGGAGAGTAACAGCCCATCAGAGCTGCCAGGAGAGGCCTGGGAGAGTCAGGATGACAGGACCTGAGTCAGGGTCCCCTGAGAGTCAGACTGCCTATCTGTAAGGTGGCCAGGCCGGGCTGTGCAAGTTCCAAGGTCCCTGCCAGTGAACGGTCTGTAACCCTACCGTTCATTCTCCTGGCCCAGGCGCCAACGCTGAGTTAGCTTTTCCCTTTCCTCCCCACCACCTCCCGCCCCAGCAAATACAAGTTGTCGCTAAATTCGGAGGCAGCTGGGCCTGGGGAAGGGGGCTGACTGCAGAGAGCGGTCCACAGACGGGCGCCCTGCAGGCCCTTCCCACGCAGGCTGGGAGGGGCCGGCCTCGCCGGCTGGCTGCGCACAAATGGGGGCCGATGCCCACCATCTGCCCCTCCCTCTCCAGTCCACATCCTCCTCTGGCTTAGAGCTTTCTGAGTGACCCAGCTGTTGGTGGGGAAACTCCCCCAGCAGGTCAGTTTTGAGGGGCCCGGGGGAGGGAGCGAGCCCCGCAGAGGACAGAGGGCTGTGGCCCTGGGGCGTTGATGGGAGGGGCGGGGGGGGGTGTCTGCCCAGAGCTGGCTGCGTGAGTCCAGGACGGAGAGGGCTCGTCCTGTGTACAAACACAGGCCCAGGCTCTGTTTCCCCCCGGAAGACACATGTGGTTCCATTCAGATCACTTTGGATCCTAATGCAGTTTCCTTTCGTTGTTTGGCTTGTTTTTGTTTGTTTTAGAAGAATTCACATTTCCTGTGCCCAGGGTTGTCCAAGCACCCCCTGCACTGCCCTTTCCAGATGGGATGTCCTTTGAAGGCGCCCCCGGCCCTTGCCCGCCCTCCACGCCCCCTCCCACCCTGAGCAGAAGCTGTCAGCAGCTTAACAGTGGGGTTTTTTGAGCATTTTCTGTTTTTCAGAGCTGAGAGCCCTTGGGAATCTTTCTCCTGGTGGGGAGTGCAGTCCTTTGAAGGACCTTTTGTTCTGAAAGAGAAAAACCAACCAAGGAAAAAAGTGCAAGCTCTGTGCAGTGAAGTTTAGGGGCTCAGAGATGCCAAATGAGAAACGTGCCCTTTGGGAAGGTGGCGTGGAGACTCCACCTGTGGCTTGATGACCCTGGGGCCCCTGGTGTCACCTGCGTCACCTGTGTCCAGGCACATATTCTGCCTGTCCATTAAATGGGATCTATGCCCGCCTTTATTAGCTAATTTCAGACGTGCCAGGGAAGCAAAGGTTTGGAGAATTTAGGTAAAATGCACCAAGTCACTGGCTGCTCAGTGGTTGAGGCCACACTTCCAAAACTTCAAAATTCAACAAGCGGGACCATAACAAACTAAAAAGCTTCTGCACAGGAAAGGAAACCATCAACAACATGAAAAGGCAGCCTACTGAATGGAAGAAAATATTTGTAAATCGTATTTCTCATAAGGTGTTAATATCCAAAAATATGAAGAACTCATACGTCTCAACAGCAAAAGACTAAACAATCCAATTAAAAAATGGGCAGAAGATCTGAATAGATATTTTTCCAAAGAAAACATACAGATGACCAACAGGTACATGAAAAGATGTGCAACGTCACTAATCACCAGGGAAATGCAAGCCAGAACAGCAATGAGATACCACCTCACGCCTGTCAGAATGGCTATTATAAAAAAGACAAGAGTTAACAAGTGTTGGTGAGGATGTGGAGAAAAGGGAGAACCCTTGTGCACTGTTTAAATTGTTGCAGTCATTAAAAGTAGAACTACCATATGATCCAGCAATTCCACTTCTGGGTATTTATCAGGAGAAAATGGAAACACAAACTCAAAAAGCTATCTGCACCCCCATGTTCATAGCAGCATGATTTACAATAACCAAGACATGGAAACAATTGAAGTGTCCATTGATGGATGAAGTGGATAAAGAAATTGTAGTATACATATACAGTGGAATATTATTCAGCCGTATAAAAGAACAAAACCCTGCCATTTGCAGCAACATGGATGGACCTTAAGGGCCTTATGCTAAGTGAAATAAGTCAGAGAAAGACAAATACCACTTATATGTGGAACCTAAAAAAGGAAAAAAAAATCTCATTCATGTTGATTGGTGGTGGCCAGAGGCTGGAGTCGGGGGTGGGTAAAAGGAAGGAGGTCAAAAAGTACAAACTTGCAGTGATAAAGTAAGTATGTCCTGGGGATGTAATGTACATCATGGTGATTATAGTTAGTGATACCGTTTTTGCATATTTGAAAGTTGCCCAGAGAGTAGATTTTTAAAGTTTTTATCACAAGGAAAAGAAGTTCCATAAATATGTGAGGTGATGGGCGTTAACTAGACTAGTATGGTGATCGTTTTGCAAAATACACAAATACTGAATCATTATGTTGTGCACCAGAAACTAATATAACACATGTCGATTATACCTCCATTTAAAAAAGGATAAAGTTAAGCCATTTAACTTGAAAAAAATTCCACGGGACAGAGAATTCAGGGAAAGGCAGAAGCAGGAATCTAGAGAGAGACGCACAGATGGTCGGAGGGAAGTGGTCCTCGGAGCCCTGAGACAGGTGCAAAGAAAGTTCCTGTTCCCCAGGCCCTCGCCGACCGATACCGGCACTCACTGCTACAAGAAGCAGAGATTTTTTTGGACCATACAACCTGGATTTTCTGGGATCTCCCTGATTTCAACCATTCTTTCTCCCTGCCAGCTACTTCCAACGTGGCTCTAAAAATAGAGCTGGTGTAAGTGTAGAGATTTTGGAAGCTTGAACCATCTGTGCAGAGTTTGAAAACATCCTTGTTCAAGGACAGAAATTCATAAACACAATTTCAGAAGATGATTTTTGCCTCTTTCCTGTCTCCTTTACCAGGGTGTAAGGGAGATGGCACTAAGAGAGCAAAAGTAAATTAAAAAATTAAAAAAAAAAAATCCACCAGAGCATTTTAAATGCAGTGTTTGTTTTCTCTCTCCAGCTCCTGCGGAGTCGAAAGGCAAGGCCAGCGGTGAACCTTCCAGCCAGGAGCCCTACCCGCAGCCAGGACCACGGTCGGCTCTAGAGTAACCATAGGACAGCCAGGGGTGGTGGGGAAGGGTGAGTCATAGCCAGGGGTTGGGGGGGGGATCTCCTTCCCATGGTAGAGGAGGGTGTTTCTGACCTCACTAACCTGGGGAATGAAAAGTGATATTAGGCTTTGGAAAACTCCGCTCAGGGAGTTCTTATATTCTGGGAAGTGTGGTTCCTCCACTCAGATCCCCGTGGGCTGAGATGCTTGTGAGCGCTTTGCTATCCCACTAAGCCTTCATTTGCAGAAGGGAAGTTCATCCCTGACCCTAAAGATAGTTTCCAATGATGCCTACCTTCTGGGAGCTCCCGTCTTGATGAAACGGAGGAGACACTTTGGGCATCATGCAGTAAAGGTGGATCTGGGCAGGAAGTGGAGCTGGTCCCGTGGAGTTTCAGGCCCGGACCTGAGGTCCGTCTTCTGGCCCAAGCTCTTCAAGGGTCTTGCTCAGGGAAGCTGGTGCCCTCCCCAGCACTCGGGGCTCCTGGGGGAAGATCAGTCCTCTGGAATGGCTTGACGGCCTCTGGAACCGGCAGAGTCCTGAAAGCTTACTGTGCTCTTTTAGGCAGAACCCCCTTGACCTTGTGTGTCACTCAAGAGCCCTCTGCTTCCCCAAAGGCCCCTCGTCATGGCCAGAAGCTGGTCAGGTCACTCTTCCTCTGGTCTTCCTCCCATCATGATGGCCAATCTGAAATCCAGGCAGACTGGGGAAGAAGGAGGGGGCCCAGCAGATACAGAATTTCTGCTTCTTCCCACAGGTTCTTCTACTGTCTATTGCTACCGGCACCAGCTGCCACAAAACAGCTCTCTGGCTTCTGCAGAACCTCTGTGGATTCTCCCGCCCTCACATCCAGGAGGTCCAACCCCACTTTAAGAAATCCTGGAAGGGTTAGTGGAATTCTACCACGTCCATGAAATAAAGTAAGCAGGTTACCTGTGCAATTTCTACCCACGGAAAAGCTCTGCGGCAGCCTCTTTGGGAAGAGTCTTTGAGGGGAGGGCCTTTAACTAGGAAGCCCGTTCTGGAGAACACCTCAAAAAGGCTTACCTCGGCACATATGCCAAATCCTTCATCAAATAACAACGAACGTACAGCGGGTGCCTGCCAAGACTCACTGGATGTAAGCCACCACGATATCCCCCCACAGGGCTATAAGCAGATGGAATCCAGTGTATTCCACACAGTATGAATGAATAAGGCAGGGAAGAAAGTTTCTCAGAGGATCTGCTACAAGTACCTTAGACGATAAAAAGATTGTTTCTTCGTATTAATATTTTATTGTCGGGGGTCATTGCCAATTGGCTGGGTTTCCTGCTTGAATGAGCATAGGCTGTCATTCTGACTTCAAATGCTGCTGCCTTTGAGAAACCCACGCAGGCATTTTCTCAACCAACTGCAGACCAGTCCTAAATGGTGCCAAGCAGGCGATGTCTGTAAGCTGGACAAGCCGGGCAAAGTGTCCAACATCACGTCAGAAGGGAGAGAAAAATAGAGAAAAAATGGTACCTTCCATGAAAATATTATCTCAGACTCAAGATGCAGATAAAACCTAACTGAACTAAATTTCAAGTTAGACTTTGCAAAATTTTTCAAGGGAAAAGGCAAATGTTTCATGAGATCACCTGTTATTTGATTTTTTTCCCCTGATACTTCCATATTTATGAGAAGGTAGCTTGTGCCTGGGTAACATAAAGTTCTCAATAGGGTTCCTTGGGATGTTGGCCAGGGAGCACAGCTGACCATTTGGAGGGCCAACTGGTCTCAATTCTAAACTCCCGAGGCATGATATCTAGAGACCCACAAAGATTCTGAGGTTTCTACGGTTCTGACGTATAAGTGTAGAGGCTGCGGACGACCAGCATCCTTCTATCCATTCCACCCACCTAGCCATCTATCCCCCTACCTAGCCATCTATCCACCCATCCACCCACCCACCTAGCCATCCATCCAATTACTTATTTCTTCATCAGGAGAGGGTTTTGCAGGGTATCTTTGAATTAGTCTTAGAAAAATGTGCTCCACAGGAAGTTAGAAGCGACCCTCTTACTGACAGGAAACAGAGCATGACACATTCACGGAAGAGCTGGACTTCAAGGGAACAGGACAAAGATTCCCAAACGCAGCACGGGGCTCAGCACGTGACTCGCATGTCCAACATTAAGACAAAAGCTGGCTTGAAGCTGAAAAAGGCCCACGATGGGTGAGCTGCTGGGGCATCAAAGTGATGACCAGTGTGAGTTTCCCATGGGGCTGACACACGATTGTGAAGGAGGCATGTGGAGAAGGAACCAAAGGGGAGTTATCTCCCATCTTCTGTCCTTGCCTGAGAGATGAGGATGCTCAAATGATCGGGAAATTGGTGGCTAGTGAATGGGCTCAAGACACCAACTTCTTTGTCCACGCTGACATATAGTGTTTCACGTTAATTCAATAATATCCTGTGCCAATGGTGCACAGGGAAAGAAACACTATCTGATTCAATTTAGTGTCTAATACAAGTAAAATACGTAGCAAACAATGTAGATTATTCATAAAATAATGAATCCTAGCCTTTCACATCTACAAGAGTTGGCATGAAGTTCAGTCATTCACTCAGCAAATATTTACTTCCAACAGGGGAATTTTTTCTGTGCTGCTCGGGGGTACCACATGTTACTTTAGCAAGGCTGATGCCATGTGGAAAACAGCCAGTGGTTTCAGTGTCCACTCTGGAGCCTGGAAAGAGTCATGAATTCGTGCCAGACTGAAGAAGCTGGCCAGCCCCAAGTCCCTGTCCTTAATGGTCCTCTGTGACGCCAGCTGCTGTGACCTCACATCGTTGTGATGCCAGTGGCCCAGTGGAATGAAGTCTGCTTGTCTCTCATGCAAAAGTCCTAACACCTAAACAGGTGTTCCTGGCCAGTGACTAGCTCTTCTCCAAGCAGTGGTTCAAAGCGTGGCTCTTTTCTTCTCTTTTCCTCGTATGGTGCTGTCACCCTTACTGCCTGACTGTTGAGTCCTCTGGGCTCTTCTGCATCAAGTCTGATGGGGGAAGAGCTTGGAGGAAGAGGGGCAGGAAGTCTTAAAGAGCCAGGCCCAGGGCCACACGTCCATCCACCCCTTCCCACTGGTCAGAACTCAGCCTACTTGACCTCCAGGCCTCGGGACAAGCTGGGACAGTCCAGCTGTGGGCCAAACAAGGAATCGGGATACAAAATATGTTTCTGGAAAGGTTACAGGGAGGCAGGTGCAGCGCCAGGGCGGTGGGTTTGCGTGGCATCCACGCCGTGCAGAGGGCTCTGGTCACCTGTCAGGTTCGCAGGTAACGACTTCACAGGCAGGGCTGGGAGTGGGACCAGGGGACCTGGACCAGCCCACAGCCCGCTGTACCTGACCTCCGACCACGGCCTCGTCAGAGACTGGGGGAGCCGCTCCAGGCTCAGCGCGTCCCCTGCCCCGTGGACCCAGCCTCTGTGGGGGACACGGGCGCAGCGGTGCCCTAGCGGAGCTTCTCCTCAAACTGTGCAGATGTGTATAATGACACCTGCTGGGAAGAACTGCTGCAGAGAAAGAAACCTCACTAAAGACCCCCACGAGGCACTGCCACTGCCCCTTTTGTGGCATCTTCCTCTCTAACCAGATTAGGACTTTCCTCCTTGAATCTCCTGCCTCATGTGGTGGTGTTAATTCTAGTTTGCTCTTCACTAAAGACAGAGACCAGCTGCTCCCTTTCCAACTGCCTAGATATGACTCAAGATTCACTTTTATTAAAGTTTGCCTTTCTCCCCTCCAGACTGAAGCCATGTCGGTTCCTTACCTCATCTTTCCTCAAGGGGCCGTGGTCCAGAACCGACAGCACCTCCTGGGCAGTCTCAGAGGCCACCTGCCATCTTGCAGTGGGACCTGGGGGTGGGGTGGTGACACAGGGGCACAGAGTGGTGGCCGAGGGCCCAGAGCTGCCTCTGTCTCTGCCTCTGACTGTGTGACATTGACTGTGGACTGAGTCTTCTGAACCTGAGGGTCCTTCCCTGAAAGAGAAGGATAGGATAATTTATTTCTAAATTTCTTCAACACTTAAGCTTCTTATGACTCTTACCGATTCTATTCCTTTTAAAAAATTCTGGACTTAAAGCACACCAATCCAAAAAAGAAAATCAGTGTTTGTCAAAGTTCTGAAGGGGCATTAATTGTATTTTCTGGGCACCAGAATCTTGACCCTAAATCATCAAGTAAGACTCATCCAGTTCCAATATCCATAATTGTTCGCCCAGTGTGTGTGTGTGTGTGTGTGTGTGTGTAATTCAGGATCTTTCTTTTTTTTTTTTCAATTTAATTC
Source organism: Globicephala melas (assembly GCF_963455315.2). Taxonomy (NCBI): domain Eukaryota; kingdom Metazoa; phylum Chordata; class Mammalia; order Artiodactyla; family Delphinidae; genus Globicephala; species Globicephala melas. The sequence continues at coordinate 60,489,172 of NC_083326.1, forward strand.
TTCTGGAAGGATCAATAGAGTTACCTGATTCAAAAGTATAAAAAGTATAATAAAGTATAAAAAGTCCTAGATTGAAAGTCTGACTTTTCCCTTTCTTCCCACCCTGTTCTCGTTATCTCATTACTTCCTGCCTAAAAGTAACCACTTTTATTTGCTTCTTATATACTATTCCAGTGTTTCTTTATGTAAATATAAGCAAATATATTCTTACCCTCCCCCAATTCTTCTTATATCATCTGCACCTTTCCTTTTTCAAAATTTATTTTTATTTTTGTATTGAGATACAATCAACATATAACATTCTGTTAGTTTAGGTGTGCAGCATAATTTGATATTTGTATGTATTGTGAAACGATCACCACAATGTTTAGTTAACATCCATCACCTCACATAGCCACAGATTTTTTTCTAATAATGAGAACATTTAAGATCTACTCTCTTAGCAACTTTCAAATTTGCAATCCAGTATTATTAACTACAGTCACCATGCTGGATGTTATATCCCCAGGAAGTTTGTACCTCTGACCCCCTTCACCCGTTTGCCCACCCCTCCCCTACACCTTCCCTTTTCCACTTGTCTCTGACTTCTTTCCACACCTCTCTTCAGATCGTGTCCCCATTGTTTTTCATTGCTGCATAGTATTCCATTGTGTAGAGCATCATAATTTATTCACCTCACCTCCAGCAGAGGGACACTTGGGGTGTTTCCAGTTTTCTGTCATTGCAAACAATGCTGCAATGAATAACTTTATAAATATGCCATCTTGTATGTGTGCAATTCTTTCTGAAGGATACATTCCCAGAAGAATTGCCAGGTCAAAGAGTAGGTGCGCTTGGAATTTTACTAGATATTTCCAAACTGCCCTGCATGGAGTTGTGTCACCGTTACATTTTCACCCTCGGTATATGAGCGTCCCATTTTTTTTCCAAATCTTCGGACATTTGCCAAGCTGATGAGGAATGATAATTTGGAACAGTTTGGATTTAATTTTCTCGTATTAAGAATGAGGAGCTCAGGGCCCTTTGAAAGCAGCAAAATGGTTCGTTAAGAGTTCCTGGTAGGAACTCTATTTGATTGACTACCTTTCTCTGAACTGGCGGTTCTCAGCCTGGCTGCACACAGGAGTTACCTGGGGAGATTTTAACACATGCCAGAGCTTGGGTCCCACCCCAGACCATGAGAGCAGAGCCCCTGGGGATACGGCTTCAGCTCCTTGCCCCTCAAACTGAAGTTCTCCAGGTCGTGTACTGTTTGTCTTTTTCCAGCTGTGCCCTCTGTGGCATCTGGGGCCAGCTTCTGCCTTCTCCTTTTCCTTAGCCACGGGGACATTCTAGGTCTTGTTTGTAGCAAGCATTGCTTCCTGCTTGGGAGTGAAGATGCAGACAGACTTTCAGTTTTGTGACAGGTCATGACAAGCCCCACATAGCGTCATGAAGCCCTGGTCTTGGAGGCCAGCCGGTCCTCCCTCTTGGCCTGTGCCTGCGGGCTCCACCGATCCTTACAGCAACAGTCTAAGGAGGGCTCATGTTCATGGTCATGCTTCCGCCCTCCTAGGACATGTCCAGCTTTGCTAGAGTAGAACTGCTCTGGATTTTCAGAGACTAAAGTATATTCCAACTGCAAAAAATCTACATTGAGAGCGTGCATGTATTAATAAAAGTAAACAGATATTTAGATATAGCATAGAAATAAAATTGTGAAACTCCTCTCTCTTCTGCACCAATTTCAAAACCATCTCCTGTCCCTGACAACTATAGCTTAGGAATTTGGCAGAGGGATGAAATCTTGGCTGCATTTCTGATACATCTTGCAAAAGCCATGCTGGCTGGAGGGGCTAAGATTCTGTCCTCTGAATGCCAAGGAAACGTCGAGATGGGATCACGTGACGCACAGGCTGTAAATGGTGCAGTGTTTCTGCCCCTCTTCGGCTGCCCCATAGAAAGAGCAGTTCTGGTCTTTCTCCTTCCAGCAGAGGAAGTGATTGGCCTGAGCGAGGGAGGTTCTCATGGGGTTGTGTGTGTGTGTGTGTGTGGGGGGGGTTGCGCCTTCAGGGTGGAAGGGCGCTGCCCTCAAGGTCAGAGGTGACCACCAGGGGCCTGCATGGATGTCCCCAGTCAGCTGCAGAAGTGCCTGCAAAGAGTAAGGACAGAGTTTGCAGAGGTGCTTCCTAACCAAAGGAACCTGATTCCATCCAACTGCAGCCACCTGGACAGTGTTCTTTGATGGTGGTCCCAGCGCTAATCTGCTGGTTGGTAACACCCTCTAAGGGTACGTCGGGAAGCCGCGCAGGAACCAGTGCATTTATCAATGAACTTGGGGGGAGTAAACCAGAACTAGGTTTGCAAACAACTGATGGTTTTCCATTCTTTTCCTAATGTATTAATAATGCCAGAGTTTTGTTTCTGACCATTTCTATGGCTTGGAAAGGCGGCATTACGACTTTGAAGATGAGCACGACTGTCTGACTTTCTTCACTCCCTGGAGAGCAGCGCCAACCTCACCCCCCCTCCTGATTCTCACCCAGAAGGAGCGGTCCCCTCCCTCACGGTGGCACCAGGGGGAGTCAGATAAACGTGGAGAGGGGGCTTAGCTGGTGAGTGGGGCTTCTGCTTCCCTGCAGCTACCGCCTCACCCAAATCAGAGCCTGACCCTGGCCTTCTCCACGGGTCAGTTTCCTTTCGAACAAAAACACCCGCGAATGAAGACCACCAATTTCGACTGGCCGCACCGTGAATTCAGAAACTTCTTTAAGAACAGGGAATATGTGAAGTTGTACCTGGGAGTCATACCAAAAAAAGACAGTTCTTTAAGATCAGCATTTTTGAAGTTATGGAGCACAGTTTACTTTCCACCATGAAAGTCCCCAAAAAAGATGCTGTCAGAGAAAATCTCCAACGTGTCTGCACGGTGTGGAGATAAGACTTTTGTTCTCCGTGAGGTTTTGGGGGGCAAACGCCAGACAAGCTCGTCGTTCAGCATCGCGAATTCAAAATAGTTACACACATGGATTTTAAATGTCTCACCTGGTTTTCTGGGCTCCCACAGGCCCAAACCAAACGCTTGTCTGGTTTTCTTTTGGTAGCATCTAGAAAAATCGAGGTTTTGCTCTTTTTGGCCTCTTTTTCCCCATTGCCGCGTATCCAACAGCAAACCTTTCATTCGGAACGATGACTTCGTGGCACTAGTCGTTACCCCTTCCCACTGCCTGTCACCCCATCTCCGTGGTCGTGAGACTCAGAGGGAAACGGCATTTCTCAGAAAAGAGCTGGAAAATCAGAATCTAAAGAAACGTGCTTCACGGGGACCCGGGCTGTCGCGGAAGATGCCGGATCCACTTCCCTCTCTTGGTCCCCAGGGGGAGGTCCCACCAGTGCATTTTGTGCGTCTCATTCCAAACTAATGAGGGTTCTCATTATCTTTCCAACGTGAAACCTCAGCGCTCAAAACCACACAGTCTCGCCGGCATCCCCAGCAGTGAGCACACAGGTAGTACACTTTGAACTCGGCCCAAAGCCTCGGCGGGTCCTAGTCCGGGACTCATACTTACCCAGGTCCTTCCCCTGCAGGTCACGAACCACTTGTGGGTCATCAAAGCACTGAGAACAGGATGACCAGAGTTTACCAAAATAAGTCACTAGAATAGAGAATATCTGCGTGGCTTTCGGGTAGTGAGGCTGAGTATTATTTCAGGGAACTTGCATTTCAGTTGTGTGTCTGAGTGTCGGTGTGTGTCCTGGGTTGTGACATAAAATGTGGTTCTTGCTGTAGGTCAGGGTCAAACCAAGTTGAAACTTCACTGGGTTGGCAACAGGTTCCTTGGTGGAGGTGGTTGATTGGTCTTTAATTGCATATAAATCACAAGTGCCAGGTTTTAAAAATTTCAGACAAACGGTATGTTAATTTTGTACTTCATTCCTCCAAATCCTCTGAGCAAAATCAGGGAGAAAGATGGTGATGGTCAGAAGTCTGCTGTCCATGGAAACAGAAGCCGTTAACAGTTCAGAGCGGGGCACACGGGCAGGTGTCCCCTCCACCTGGGGGTAAGCCTTCTGTGGGGCAGGGGCGAACTCATCCTTTGTTTTCTCGAGGCAAGTACTGTCACTCGCCACCTTGGTCATCAGTCAACTGCTTTCCGATGTGTCCTTGAACGCATGGCTCCACACGCCAGCATGCCCAAACTTCCTTCAAAATGTTTTTAAACCTACAGCCTTTTATTTAATGTTAGCATTTCCAACAAAATCCTGGAATAAAAAGCCTCAATTTCAGATTATAATCCTTTATCGCGGACTCAAGCTAATTGGGAGAACATGAACACAGTTTAGTGTTGGGTGGCCTGGATGGGAGGCAGGGGCAGACCTGGTCCCCACCCTCACACCCCTTGCTGTGTGTCCTCCCAGGTCATCGTCCCTCCTGGGACCTCTTGTCCAAGCCACAGACAGGGGGTGGGTCTACCCCAGACCATTGGAAGTGCACCTCCACCGTCTCTAGTCAAGTAAATGCTCCTCTTTGTGTCTAAGGACAGCAGCCCCCTCTGCTCTTTTCTTGCTGGCATTTCTACTTAAGTGGGGTTTAAAACATGGCCTTCCTCCTGTCTCTGGGGCAAGATAAGCTTCTGATGGCGGGTACTAATACACATCTCACTGGAACACTCCGAGGCCATATGTACTGCTTTAGGGGTTGAATAGATGCCAGGATTGATTTAACTGGGTTCTTTGGAATGGGGGAGGTTGGCTGTATTCACAAATTATTTAGTATCGCAAAGGTAACTTTTCTCCCAGAAACGTCAACCATTTTTCAACCATTTTTCAACCAATACTTCCATTGCCTTTAAGTTCACTTGATCCCATTCAGTATAGACATACCCCAAGGCTCTTGACTCTAAGGTATTAAAAGATAAGAACCTAATAAATGCCATGGAATGTCAGGCCAGTAATCCCCCATACCTGTGCTTGTCTCTGACCTGGATGCGGGGAGATGTGTGTTGCTTGAATATTAGAGTTTTAATATTGTAATGTTCCTGTTCCTTTTTCGTTGGTCTGAAAGGACTAATGACGTCCACAGAATCTGCCCAACTTTCCCTCAAGACCCTGTCAATAAGGTCTATTATGCACACATGTATCTGAATCCATTTTGAGTCTATTTACAATTTCCCCTGACATTCTCAGCATAATTCGCCCCATACGTTTATAACCTACTGTAGTAAACAATATTTCCTTCTATTTGTCACCAGGACGACCTCCCTCAAACTCTAAGGGGTCTGTGCTTCAGCTCAGCGTCCCGAGACTTTGAGGCAGAGCCAGGCCTTTCCCTGGCACCTTCATCCTTTGGTCTTGAAGCTTCTTTGCAGCAGAGGGGTCCATCCCCATGATGGAAGCCCTCTCTCCCTGAGACCAGGGATCACTTGCTCACTCATTCCTCTCTGGACTTTTCTATTAAATGTTCTCCTTGAGACTTGTGGACAGAATTACAGTATTCTAGAAACGAGCCCTGGTTTTGTTGAGAGTCACTGTTTCAGAAGAATAATTTCCTGTGACCCAGGGTTATGTCTGGGTTATCAGCGAAAATTCATTCCAATTATACGCAGACCAAAACAGACCTCACACGGCACAAGCGGGGGACCCGAGCCCGTCCAAGTTAGCAGCATAACTCATGGAGGACCTACGATAAATCTACTCTGAGAGGTCCCTGCTTATAACAATCTCTTATTCTAGTTAGAGGGACGATATATACACATGCACCCCAGAAAAAAGTCGAGAGCAAAACAATACATGTCTACACGGTGATACAATTGGGAGAGACTTACAAAGCTGGGCTGTAATTTTATGAAATTCAAAATAATTTGGAAAAATTCTCAACACTTTTAGAGGAGAAAATGTCATGAGCTTCATGAAGGGGGCAGGGTTTTAATGCTGTCTTAAAAGATAGGGTAGAAAATAAACCAATAAGAGAAGATCAGAGAAGGAGAATTTGTGAGGGGTTTCCTAGCTGCACTGCAACCCTCGGAGTTGGGAGTGATCCTTTCCACCAGTCAAGGTGGGGACACGGACTTGGAGACGTGGAGGTGGCCCAAGGCCTGGTCCTGCCCGGGCCTCCTGGCCGGTGTCCCAAGAGCCTGCTGTCTGAGACCCTGGTGACGCTGCAGAATCCATTGTGAACCCTCTGCCCTGAACTGCCTTGCACGGAGCTTCCGGAACTTTCCCCATCCTCCCGGCTTCTGACCTCCTGAACGGCTTTCCCTTCTTGTGGTCTTGCTGCCGCTTGACCCTGGCTTGGTTCTGCGTCCCTGTGTCACCCTGTGTTCCTTCCCCGTCATGGTCACGGTGAGGACGCCACGTGTGGTAGCACACTTCCCAGCCCTGCTCCTGGGACCCGACCCTCCTTCCAGGATGCGCAGTCAGAGCCGCTGGATTTCAACATCTGTGCTCCCCTCTCACCCCCCACCACCTCCAGGGAGGATGCCGGGGTTTCCGGCAGCAGAAGCGGGTGCTGAGGGCCCCTCAGAGGTTCCAGCGCTCGCCCTTGGCCTTGTGTGTGGTTCCTCATCCGCTTTCAGATAAAAGGTGCTCAAAGCAGACGTGGAAAAAACGCTCTCTTTCTTTATTTTTCTAAATCAAATAAATGGAGAGGATCAGGCATCTGGCCTTGTTCTGCTGTACCGCTTCACCTGAGTCCCTGGTCCACCTGGGGTGGTCACTCCTCGCTGGACCAGGGGTCCCCTCTCAGCCCATGTGGGAGAGACTACGTTCCCACCAACCCCGCTTTCTCTTCCCGGCTTGTGTGGCTGTGAGGCTGGGGTTAGGGATGGGTTCCAGCTGGTAGGCTGTGGAGAAGTGATGTAGGTCACCTGCCAGAGTGGCCACAGGGCCCCTGCCCTGTGATCCTTGACTTCAGCTCTGTCCACCAGAACCTTCCACCGGACAGAAACCTTCCATATCTGCACTGACCACTGTGCTAGCCACTGGCCTCCTGGGACTGAGGGCCTGAATTTAAAATTTTATTTAATTCTAATTAATTGAAACTTAAGTAGCCACATGAGGCTAGTGGTTGCCATACTGGGCATTACAGATCTGTCCTCTCACTGCCCTTGGGAGTGACCTTGGAAGTCCTGTGTTCTAGAAGGCATGGTTCCAAGACAGAGGCGGCCTGGGTCCCTGGGTCACTGCGTGGAAGCCAACAGCCCAGAAAGCTGCTAACTTACAGCAGCTTGACTCACAGATCCGCTGCCGTGTGAGGCCTTGAGTTTCAGGGAGCATTTGTTAATGCAGCATAACCTGACGCATCCTGACCACGACAGCCCAGCCATCCAGCTCTGATGCCCACACTCAGCAGCCACCTCGTACCCTTGCCCCATTTCTTTCCTGCTCCTCTGTTAGTCCTTAAACTATCCTCCTTCTGCCCTTGAACTACCCAGACTTTATCCACATCTACTCTGGGACACTCTGGGTTAATTATTCTCAGTGAGCCTAGAACTTGGGGATAAAAAAAGTCTATTTTGTTTTTCATTTCCTTAGGTCCTGCCTAGCAACTTCTGTTTGTTTGTTTGTTTGTTTTTTTAGCTCTATTCTTCCCTAATGAGTCTGCCACCATGAAAAACAAAGTACAAAATTTCTCAATAAGTACCATACTGCATTAAATTATTAATAAATCATCGAGCTTTAACTACAATTGCAGAGTTCTGGGAGTGGAGATAAGGGAAGAAATCATTTTCCTTTATTCATGCCAATTTGGCACTTTTGTCCAAGGCCTGGCATGGGAAGTTCCACAGAAACAATTTATTTAAAAGTATAACCCAGCTGGGCAGGCCACAGAGAAGTCAGCTGTCCCCCACACCCAAATGATTCCAAAATCAGCATCCCATCAAGCAAAGCCCATCTCACAGAGCCTGAGGAAGAAATGCATATTTTCCTGAAAACTTCAGGAAAGCTTCTTGGAGAGGCAGAGAGGAGAAATCACAGCCATGGCTCGGAGTAAATTAAACTCCCCATCAGACATTTCTTTAATCCCCCAAAACTTCTCCTGCCAGCTGTTTCTTCTCTTACTTGGCCCTGGCCTGGCCCTGAAAATCCCTCCTAACATCCTCAGCAGCTTTGCTTTCTTTCTCAACTGCGCCCCTCACTCAGCAAAACAGAGTCTCCCGGAATCGGTCCAACATGCATCCCTGGGGACGGGGGGCTCTCCACCACCCACCACCCCCAAAACAAATACTCCCATCACCCTGTTGTTAGGGAGGGTTAACGTTTAAAGCACAGCTACGCATCTGCTCCTTCTTCCTCTCAGACGTTGTCCTGTTGTCACTCACGCTGGGAGGGGGGACCTGTCCCTGGGAGCAGCCACCCGAGGTCCTCCAAGCCCTAAGGGGGCTTGATTTCTTGACCTGCCCTGGTGGTCCTCCTGCAGCCACCGCCCAGCGCCTGCGCGTCCCCAGGCCCGGTGGAGGGAGGCTGGCAGTTCCCATGTCCCTGCTCCCTGGCTCACTTTCCTAGGGGCGTTCCCCCAGCACTGGTTCAAAGCAATGATCTTCCTTTGCTCTCTCATTTTGGAGTCCCTGTGCTTTCCCCAACCGCCTCTGTTATTTTTCCTCTGGATCCAAACCAAACAGTGTTTATCAGTCATAGGAAGGGCTTTGCAGGTTCCTGCCCGAGTGATACGCAGAGCTTCCTGTGTGTGCCCGGCCTGGCCCAGCATCGTGGACGGGCTCCGGGAGGGCAGAGTTGTAGCTGGGCTGTCTCTGCAGGGCCAGGAGATGCTGTCTTTTCCCTGTCCATGTCACTGGGGCCAGGAGAGTCTCAGATAAAAACTTCAAAGCCCAGGGGGCTGGACCTTTCCCAGGGGGCCCAGTTTGCACTGAGGGAGATGCAATAAAGAACAAGAGGGTCTCAAGCAGTGGTGGGCCTGGGAACGTTCATTCCTCCACAGTGGATGGCACACGCGGGGATGCCCGGTCCCCTGTGCACGAGCGCCTGGGGGCTGGGAGTCCTCTCTAGCTCTGTGCTTTGGAGGAAGCAGCAACGTGACTGGAATCGTCCTACCTGCTTGACGGTGGGGAGGACACGTCCTTCCCACCCAGGGCCCTGACCTGGTCGGTCTCCCTCACCAGCCGGGCCTCAGTTTCTCCATCAGTTGAGGAAGTTGGGACCCTGCGTCAGGGGATCCCTGTGGGATCACTCATGGGGACAGACTTGGTGGAAGGCTGGACTCACAGGTCAAGGGAGGGCCCCTCTGAGTCCCGCCCATGTGGTAAGGATGGGCTGGGCACTGGGGACATAGGACAGATGAGACAGTCTGCCCTGGAGGAGCTCGTGGCCCAGAAAGGAGGCACCCGGGTAACCGGTAGTCATGGCCCTCGTGTTATCGCCCCCGAGGATGCGTCTCTGGCAGGTGCTGTGTCTGTGGGGCACGCAGGCGACCCAGGCGTCACACACGGCCCCAGAGGAAGGCGCTGTACTCACTCCTGCCTGGTCTCCGGCCCGTGTCCTGTGAAGTCAGAGTTTGGGTTCCGGGCACCCCTGGCAGGTCCTGAGCTCTGCTTCCACCAGGGGACCTTCCTCCAGAAACTGGGTGAGTGGCTGGCCTCTCTGGGAGGATTTTGTCCTTCTTTTTCAGTGTTTTACGACCCGGTTCAGGAGCTTCATGTAGGCAGGCAGGTCCCACTTCCCCCGTGCGGCTGGTCCCAGTCCCACACCTGTCCTGCAGGCAGCAGAGCCCTGGAAGCTTCTGGGCTGAAGCTTCATCTCCTACTGGCTGCTCTGAATCTGAGCTCCTATTCCCGGCACCTAGGGATTCCTCCCTTAGCGTTAAACATGTATAGAGACCAAAAAAGCTATTTTATTACATTTCCCCACGTTCTATATTTTGGGGCCAGAAGGAGGGGCTTGGAAGTCTACTTAGGCCTGGACTCGGTCCAAGGTCATTGCCGGTCCAAGAGCTGTTGGCGTCCTTGCAGAAACGCCCCCTTCTCTTAAGCTGGTTTGAGTATCTGAACTTTGCAATCCGAGAGCTCTGACCAGGACAGGCAGGACGTGGTCAGAGAAAGGTGGGGTGATAGGAGTGGGGGATAAGCAGTTTTATCTCTAGGATATGGGAAAAGATTGAAGCTGGGGGGTGACGGGACTGATTTGTGAGTCAGAAAGTCACAACCTGCAGCATTAAAAAAAAAAAAAACAACACTTGGGGGAGGGGCAGGGCAGAGAAGAGGGCAGAAAGGCTGTCTGTGGGCCACCACAGTAACCCAGGTGAGAGGCGGCGAAGTCCTGAGACAAGGCAGCGGGGATGTGGGCTTTTAGGAAACAAGAAACCAAAACTTGTGGGTATCTGGCCTGCCTTCACTACACATATTCCCTAGGTTTCTCACTTAACTGTTTGCAACACTCATGAGAAGTTCACATTAATTATTATCCCTATCTTACAGATAAGAAAGTAGAAGCTCAGCGAGATTAGGTAATGTGATCCAAGTCCTATGACTAGGAAGTGAGTGAGTCAAGATTTGGGCTTAGGTCTCTGATGCCGAAACTCATCCACGTTCTTTGCTTTACGTAAAGGAAATTTTAATGGGAGTTGGTGGTAACTTGTACGTGGAAGATGCGGAGGAGGGAGAGTAGAGGAGGAATCTGGAGGTCACCGGCTTGGGTAGCAATCGGCTGGGGACGGTGCAGATGGAGGGCAGGGTGGCGGGGGGCAGGGTGGGCTTGGGGAGGAAGGAGGTTAGGCTGTGTGTGCAGTGCCGGGAGGTCTAGGTAGAGATTTCTGGTGGATGGTTGGATGTAGGGGCTGGGGGCCAGGGGAGAGGTCAGCTGGAGATCCAGCCTTTGAAGTCACTGGCTTACTGCTTGTTACAGAAACCAAGGGAGAGGATGTGTCTTCAGCGAGTTGGTGAAGTGAGGAGAGATGATCCTGAAGACGTTAATATGTACGAGGGGCAGGGATGGATCAGGTCAGGAGATGAGAAGGATAGTAAAAAGGTAGGCAGGGAATCCAGAGGGAGGAGAAGCTCTCAAACTAAGAGAAGAGAGATATATATTTTTTGAATAAAGGAGGAATTTTCAATACTAACAAATGCTAAAGAGGCAAATAGGATATAGACTGAAAAGAAGACTTTGCTCTGCTGGTTGGGAAGTCACGGCTGAGCTTGGCCGGGGCAGAGGAGGGGAGGATGTATCCCGCATGAGTGGCCCAGAGACACTGCAGAGAAGACTGGACACTTGAGGGGGCCTGAAGCGTGTGGCTTGTGCCAGGCAGAGAGGAGGGGAAAGATATTTCGGGCAAAGGGAACACCATGAGGGAAAACAAAATTCCAAACTAAGAGGCCATTTGGAATCTAGTTAGAGCTCTTTGGGTTTTCACAGACAACATGAAGTTGGCAACACAAGCGTATTAGGCCATGTGTTGTTTTCAATACTTTGGAGAATCTTATGGTTTCTCTTTCCACTGCAGACATAAGAACTGAGATTGGGAAATAGAATCAGTGTCTTCCAAAGGGACACAGGGTTTAATCCATGATGAAAACAGAGATCTAATCAGACAGAGTGAGTGAGGAGTTTCCACAGACAGATCTCCCAGAGCTTGTCACGATTTAGAAGGGTGACAAAGGCTAGCTGTTGTGACAAATAACCCCAAAGAGGTTATTAGCACAATTAGAGCTCAGTTCTCACCCAGAGTCTGATGGGATCTGGGTAGCTGGGCCGGACAGCTCTCCTCCACACAGTGACTCAGGGATCTGTGTTCCCCCAACATGTGCTTTGCAACCTCACACCCCTTCACTCCCAGCCACGTGGACAGGGCAAGAAGCCACAGAGAAGTCGTACTGGACACTTCGTCTCCCCAGGCTGGACATGACACCTCACTGCTGGTCACATTCTGGAGGCTGTAGTTAGTCAAATGGTCAATGTCCTTGAAAAGGAGGCTGGAGGCTGCATGTGAGCACCCTGACGGTGGTGAGCACCAGCTGGAGATTCCATTGATTATCTGATATGAAAACACTGGTTATTACAGTATTCTTCGCTTCCCTTGGAAAATGTAAATGGCTTGAAACATTGTCCATTTTCTACGTTTTGAGGTAAACCATGTCCTCTGATTCAGAGGCTACTGTCTCAGTCGGTTTTTAAAAACAAAATTTCATATTTTTCATGGGAATGGAAATCAGTGCAGCCACTGAAGAAAACAGTACGGAGCCTCCTCAGAAACTTAAAACCGGAGCTGCCCTGCGATCTGGGATCACCAAAGGTCCATTTACAGATATTTATCTGAAGGGAATGACATCACCGTCTCAAAAAGTTATCTGCATGTCCATGTTCACTGCAGCATTATTTACAATATTTCCATCATTTCCACTACATGGAAACAACCTAAGTGTCCATCAATGAATGAATGGATAAAAAGTTGTGATTTTATATATATTACTATCAGAATACTATCCAGCCATAAAAAGAAAGAAATCCGGGCTTCCTTGGTGGCGCAGTGGTTGAGAATCTGCCTGCTAATGCAGGGGACACGGGTTCGAGCCCTGGTCTGGGAGGATCCCACATGCCACGGAGCAACTAGGCCTGTGAGCCACAACTACTGAACCTGTGCGTCTGGAGCCTGTGCTCCGCAACAAGAGAGGCCGCGATAGTGAGAGGCCCGCGCATCGCCATGAAGAGTGGTCCCCACTCGCCGCAACTCCCTCGCACAGAAACGAAGACCCAACACAGCAAAAATAAATAAATAAATTACTAAAACTCTTACCCCCAACATCTAAAAAAAAAAAAAAAGAAAGAAATCCTGCCGTTTGTGACAACATGGATGGACCTAGAGATAGCCATAATAAGTGAAGTAAGTCAGACAGAGAAAGACGAACACCGTATGATACCTCTCATCTGTGGAACCTAAAAAACAAAAACTGCACTGTTACACACAGGGAACAGATTGGTGGTTTCCAGAGGTGGCGGGTGGGAGTGGGTGAAATGGGTGATGGGGGTCAAAGGGCACAAACTTCCAGTTATAAGATGAATAAGTCCTGAGGACCTAACGTACAACGGGGTGACTATAGTTGCTACCAGGGTAAATCTTAAAAGTTCTCATCGCAAGAAAGAAACTTTTTCAAAGCTATGTGTGGTGATGGACGTTCACTAAACTTACTGTGGTGCTCATTTTGTAACGTATACAGATGCCAAACCTTTATGTCTTACACCTGAAATGAATACAATTTATTTGTCAATTATATCTCAATGAAATCAAGACAGAACAAAGCCCCAGATTTCATGTTACTAGAATTCTGCACTTAGATTGTGAGTGACTTGCCTACGGGGTTAAAGACCACAGGACTGTGTTGATAGGTATTTGCCAAAGTGAAGTGAATTCTTGAGGTAAATGCAGTTCAGCGGGTTCCAGGGGAACCGCTGTTGGGTTGGCAGTGGGAGCGGTGGGACCACGTGGAGGGGACCCTGCGTCAATGCTGGGGCTGAGCGCGCAGGGGGATTATTTCACGTCACGATGGTGCCACGTCAAGGCCCTATTCTTGCATATTCAACCAAGGACACCTTAATTTTTTTGTAAGAATAATATTGTAAACATATTAAGAAAGAAAACAATGCCCACACATCATTCTGTTGTAGTTTCCTACCTCCTTGCAGTTTGTTTTAATCTACATGTAAATTCTTCATAGAATGGCCCCATCCGCGGCCTGCTTTGCACGGCCACAGACCTTCTTAGCTGAAACAGGAGTGTCGCTCAGACGAGGCTGTAGCAGATTTTCTGTTCGTTGCAGAGTCATCAGGCTGAGTGGACAGGCAGGCGATCAGTTTGCTAGTTCTTGTGATGTGGCATCAGGCGACCACATATTAAGGATTCAAATATGGCCCCTAATATTTTCATTTCCTTGAGTTAATGAAGAACCTGGGTTGAGAATTTTAAAGTAACTCAAAACAGCTTAAAAATTCTCTTCTGTGCTCTGAGTGATTTTACTGAGTTTACCAGAAAGAGAAAAAAAAAATCTATCTATCTATCTAACTATCTATCTATCTATGGAGCTCCCATATCTAATGAAAAGTTAAATAACTTTCTCGGCCTCCAGGGTGCGACTCTAGCCTCCGATCCATCACAGATCAGGCTGGTTCTCCTTCACCTTCAATGGATTTACCTCGAGAAGCCGGGACAGAACTTGACCCTGGTCCCACTCCTTCCAGGGCTAGCCAGGCGGTGTGGATAGACACAGCAGTGCGGCTTGAACAATTTGCTTGCACTCAGGAGAAGGACGTGGGCCCCAGGAACAGGAGCCTGCGTGAGACTTGAAAGCAAGGCTGGGTTTTCACGTCGCCTTTATGTTTTATGAGGGTTGGGAACATGCTGTCTGTTTACTAATTATCAAAGCGGTTTTTATGACTTCCCCAAAGGAAAACAAAAAAGGAAAGGATCCAAGTACATATTCCTTTCGGCCATGGATGAAAGCTTGACCTTTTGTGCCCTTGGGGATGGCATGGTTTGCAGCCCTGGAAAATAAAACTCGGGATGCATGTTCAGGAAAGTGAGAGGCTTTGAAGTCAGAAGCCAAACAGGAACAGCTGTCTTGGATGGCATGGTCACGCTGGCCTGACATGACAGACCCGTCCACGCACCATCCCTTCCTTCCCACGGGGCTTCTGTTGGTGTCCCGTGGACACTCAACGTTGATTAACAAAGCACACATTCAACAAGGCCAAGACTCCAGGGCATCTCAGTGTCTGTCCCAGAGGAAATAACACGGTCACGTTCTCCCCACAAGCAGCCTTGCATGGAGGCCTCAGATGCAAGGAAAATAGAAGCAGAGAACAGGCTGTTACCGCTGAAAATCTCATTATAATGATTTAAGACTCAATCAAGTTTGACTGGAACAAAAATACTTCTGCCTTTTTAAGCTGCTGAGGCCTTGGAACTGGCATCGGAGCAGAAAAATATTTTCTGCGAAGAAATTTTTATTTTCTCATTGGGATCTACGTATTAGGTTAAACGCCATCAATCACCATTGAAAAATTAGCGTAAAACATTCTTTTCCCCGGAGAGGATGTGAAAACCCTCGGAGTTCATCAGTTACCATAACCACTGGGCCCAGTATTTATTTGCATTCTTACTTTGGTCTCTTTTCAATAGACAGGCGCTTTACAGCTTCCTTCCTGTTTCTATCGGCGGAAATTGAACAGTCAAAATGGTAAATAACTTAGCCCTATCAGTTCCCAAGACTTAGGTCCTTTCTTTTAGAGTCTCTCAAAAATCAATTCAGCTATATCACTTTCTAAAAATAAAATTTAGGGTCGCATTTATTGTTCTAGCTTTGTGTTAAACCGTTTGAAGAATTTACGACAATGCACCGTTTCCAGTGAACGACGCTTGGCTGAAGTTCCCAAACGCTTGTGAAGTTGGGTTTGCAGCATAGCTCAGCTCTGGTTCGAAACTTACAGTTTACCATAAATGCTCCCCGAGACATTAACAGCATTCCCCTAACTGTAGGTTTTGCGTTGGGATTGCAAACAGGCGCCGTGTTTTCTGCGCCCCATCTGTGGGGTGTTGGATGCTACGGTCAGTACCCGGAAGGCAGCACCAGGGAGACGGCACCAGGGGCCTAGGAACATAGAACCGTTGTTAGAGAAGAATTCAACCACAGCCAGAACAACAAAATCCAGAACAACGAAGCCGGATTAGCAGTAGGACCCTGTGGCTTGAGTTACAACAGTAGGAGTTGCCTGTTTCAACCCAGACTGTGAGTAACAGCCTCTGAGCATAAGGGACCAGCGATGTCGGAGCCCTAGGCCCTTGGACGTTTGGATCCGTCACTGCGATGGCTTTGCCGGCAGCAGAAGGGCCAGAACCTCGGACGGGCCAAAGCCTGTCCAGAGGGCCACGAAGAAAACGTCCGCTCAAAAAGTAAATCAATAACATTTGCTCTTTTTAATGTGTTGTTCACATGTGCACCTCATGCTTCCTTGCATCCGTGAGGAGGTTTTCTTGGGACTTAGAAAGGCACCACATCCTTTCACGCAGGAGACAAGGGTCCTTTCCAAAGGTGAGCTCACGTTGTTTTTCGCAAAGTGAATGAAGATTCTGGAATTCCACCCCAGTTATACTAAATTAAAATATTTGGGGTGAGGCCTGAAATGCCTGCATTTTGAACAAGCTCTCCAGATTATTTTTATGTCATCAAGTCTGAGCTAGCTGTGAGCTGGATTAAGAACCGGAAAACCAAATTCTAGCTTTGAGGAAGCCTCGCTATTTACCCGAGACCTCGGACATGTCATTTTTCTCTCCTGAGCCTCGGTTTCCTCAGTTATAAAATAAGGGAAGTGGGAAGGAAAACCGAGCCTCCTTCTAGCTTCAGTATTTTATGAATATTCCTGTCCTTCCTGGTATGCTGGTCAGCTGTGTTACTTGGCTGCTTTATTTCAGGAAAGATTTGGCCACTTCATCAACCCACCACCACTTCTTTTTTTTCTTTAATATTTATTGATTTGCCTGAGCCGGATCTTAGTTGTGGCACATGGGATCTGGTTCCCTGACCAGGGATCAAACCCAGGGCCCCTGCACTGGGAGCGCAGAATCTTAGTCGCTGGACCACCAGGGAAGTCCCCCGATACCACTTAACAGCAGAGGACGGCTGGCAGGTCGTCTGCCAAAGCAGGACTTTGTCTCCGAGCAAACACGAGGTGCTCTTCTGACTGAGGTTTAGGGCTTGGAACTGGACCTTCCCCTCTGTCTACACAAATCCTTTCCTCTTTTTCCACCCGGGTTGGGGCCTGGACCCCTTTCCTGTGCATGTCAGCTCACGTTTCCCTCCCCTTACCTAAATCTCTTGCCCTCGCCTTTACCATCAGCCCCAGCTTCTTGCTCTGTCTGCTTTTGCACCATTGATCTGTGTGGGTGGATGGGGGTCTTGGGATTAATACACACTCGGAGCCAGGCGATCGGGGGTGAGTGGTGCCCTAGGGGGAGCGCCTGCCTCTCATCTGTTTGTGGGGATGAGACCACGCAGCAGAGCTGCTTCTCACATGGGAGATCACGGGAGCAAACTCCCGCGCAGGATGAGAACGTCCTCGCCTTGCAAAGCTTCGAGAGTTTAAGCTAAATGAGATAATACCCTTCTTCTCTGTCCCTCGAAGGATGGAGAGTAGCTGACATTCCCAAGGAGCTGCCGCCTGCCAGGCGCTGTGCCAAGCTCAGCACCGCCACCCTGTCGGGCTGGTCCTATAATGAGCCCCATTTTACAGGTAAGGGGAATGAAAATCAAGAGGTCAGGTGATCTGCCAAAGGTCACATAGCTGTGCGTGGCAGGGTCAGGGGCCAAACCCAGGTCTACCTGCTTCCATAGCCCCGGCCACCAGACCCCAATCAGGACACGGTAATATGTGTTGGCCGACCCTGAGTTTGTGCCTCTGCCACCACCGGCCTTCCCGCTTCTCTCTTCCCTGGGCCTCTGTTCCCTGGGCTGGTTTCCTTCTCTGTGGAAGGACAGTGCTGGGCTGCCGTCCTGACAATGGGCGGGGGGGGGGGGCCCTCCTCGCCCCCCAGGCAAGGGCTCCCCAACACCTGCTGCTCAGTCCGGTGACCAGGGGCCTCGGCTCTATTTTTATTTGAAAATCACTAAGTAATCACGGGATTTCTTTCATCTCAGATGTCCTTTCACTCAGTCTACTTCTGTTTAGGAAGGAATATATATATATATATATTTTATAACTTCTAAAATACGATCCGAAGGAAATGAGTTCAACAAGTGGGCACACAGGAGTTGTGAAGCAGTGATATACAAAGCGGCCTTTATCACCGTTAGAGCAGGTAACGCACGACACTCCCTCCCGCCTGCCACCTGCTCTAAACCTGTTCTTCATCCTATATCCAGTCTCTAGTCTCAGGTAAACGTGTCATCAGGTCTCCATGCCCAGGGCAGGAGGTCATTTTTACTCCTCCCTCCGTCTCTCCTCACATCACTTCACTCTGGGTTACAAGCGTCTGACTTCGCTTGTGGTTTCCTGAATATGCCAAGTTCCTACCCGCCTTCATGACCTTACACGCATGCCCCCTCCTCCTGAGAGAGTTTCATCCTCATCGTTTACCTGTGAGCATTCGGGTATTCCATCTCCGGAACTTCCCTCTCGTATAGCTTGTATCACATTTAATTCTGACTGCTGGTGTTGATTCCCTGTCCTGAACTGCGAGCTCCTTCAGGGCCGTGACCGTGTCTGCATCACCCCCTCCCAGTACCAGGTAGACACGAGGTAGCCAGCAGGTGCCCTGTCAACGTCCAGTGATCACCAAATGAGTAGATGTGGTCACGTCTACTAATGACAGCTCTTTGGGTCAGTTCCCAATGTCGGGTTTCGTAGCCTCACACTGGACAGGACCCTGTGTGGATAACTTCAGGGGATTGTTTTTATCAGGCACAGTGATCCAGGGATTAGAAGACACCCGATTGGGAAGATAAATCCTCCCAGTGATTCTGGGCACAGCATGGAGAATGGGGTGCAGGAGGCTCACGGCAACACCCTCCTCCCTTGCACTCTCCCAACGAAGGAGCCAGGAATCAAATCATCGGCATTACCAAGGGAGGTGAGATCGACCAAGGAAGCGGGTATTTAAGGACATCCTACTGGCTAATTTCAGATGTTTGAGTGGCAGTTGTGTAAGTGAGACAGAGGATTTGCTCTCAGCTTCACCATCTCGCAGAGCAGGGACCAGTGGTGGTGAAGTTTGGTAAATGAAAGGAGAACGATGGAGAAACTCCGCCTTGCAGGGCAGTTGTCCGTAAGCATAAGGTGACCCACGGCCGGCAGGGTCCCTGCCCGTGGGACAGCCGTCTGTCAGGGTGCTGGACAGAGCACCCCACTCACAGAGGGGTTAGACCAGATGTGCCGCGCCCCTCTTAGCTTCAGGATTTCTGCTTCCACAATTTGGGAGAAGAGAAATGCTGAGCAAAGATAATCAACAGCGGAGGGGACCTTTGAGATTTTTCTCCCCACAAATGATATTAAGTCTCCCACCTCCCCCAGTTTTAAACTTGCTTTGTTGCTCTTGATAGAAACAATTTGTGAATTCGACTTTGCCATAAAATGAGCTTCCTGCATCCTAAGCTTCTTTGAGGCCCGACCCCCCAGTCGGGGAGATGGCTGGTCATTGTATCTCTTCTTATTACTTGGGGGAGGAGCCAGACTTAGCCATGGGGAAGTATCCCTTTCTGGCCTGTTTTCAATTATCAGAAGATTTAGCAGGCTTTCGGTAGGGGGGAACCCTGCTCATCCTTGCTGCCCTGCGACCCCACGAGTTAGTCTCTTTTATCTCTTTCTGGATGTCCCGCATCCCGCATGCCACACTGTGCTGCCTAAATAAAACCGTAAATCTAGCTTTTGTGTCCTGTTAATCCTTTTATTTCCTAAATCTCATTTAATCCGAGCGGCTGTCTTTCATCTCCTTAACTGTCCACAGGGTCACCCTCGCATCCCATCAGCCGTCCTTGCAAAACGGGTAGAGTTGAAAGGCTTCCCGGAGTTTCCCCGATTACGGGCAGACCAGGCCACACCAGGCGAGCGGCATAATAGGGACAGGCCCCACCTGGGCGCCCCTGGGCCTGGGAGAAAGACCTGGGCATTGCTCACTGACGGCGGAATGAGCCATTGTCCTCTAGACGCCCCGGGTTTACTGTGGGAGAAAGAGGCTGCGTTTCCGACCTCAGAAACGTGGGATCACAGGCCAATGGCAAAATTAAATTGGGCTCAGAGAGACACAGAAGGGCCAGTTCATGCTAATGAATTTGATTTTTGTCTAATTCAAATGAAGTTTGGTTTGAAGAAAATGGAATATTAATTAAGACAATGTCACTGGTTAAAGGGACCCAACAGGCAAATCCACATATACCCAAAATGAACATTTCCATTTCAGCTCCTTCTAGATACTTATGTGGAAAAGGGATGTAATAGGACCATTAAAATACCAGTCACTGCATTGATAATTTTTATCATCACAGTCTCTTTGTTGAACTTTGTTTTGGTTTGATTCCCTGTACATGGCCCAAACTTCCCAGCTCTGATGTGCTGCCTCACTGGCCTGTTCACGTATTGTCTGGATTTGTTAGTTCTGTTTTCATGAGAGTAGCTGGAAATCTCTGAACTCGGAGTTGGAAGTGTTGGTGTTTCACCGAACTTTGAATTAGGCTGTCAGCACCTGTCTGGCTTTTGCTAAGCCTTGGTGACTTCTAGCACTTCTGTAACATTAGCCAGGAAAATTATATAGCCCTTGCAGGACTGAGTGAGGATTAGATGAGATGAAAACTGTGAAGCAGCTAAAGCGAGTGACACACAGGGGGGAAAAGCAAATGCCAGGTCCCACCATCTACAAGGTTCTCGCGAGGGAGGATTCATGAAATATGAGTGTGTAAGAGATCCACGCTCTCTACAGACAGTAGGGATACAAGTGGTGTTTGCATACGCCTTGTGTATGCAACGGGGTTATAAACCGCGTGAACTATAGGATGTTGGCTGGGGTCTCCGCACCACCCTGCCAAGAACCTGAATATGATATCAAAGTGGAGGAAAGGCATATCTCCAAGGCCAATGTGATAAGCAGTTGGATTCTAGTTCAACTCACCAACACATGGACCAATCTAGAGAAAGATGTTCTTACCAGATGAGTCAACGGGATGGAGAAAATGTGGAAGGTGGAGGGGCAGGTTGGCGCGGGTGGCCCGGCTCCCCGGGAAGGGAGATGCACTCCCTGGAGGGCATAAGCTCTCTGAGCAACAGCAGCATGGTTCCATCCAGCTCTACCGCTGTCGGGTGGATGTGGAAGCATCTTCATCTACAGAGAGAGAAGGAAAACCCTCCTGGTAGAAACAATACATTTACCTAAATTCTCTGGGCTTCTCAAGATATGAAACTATTCTCGGGCAGAATAGTTCTGTTCTGTGAGAATTTTTTTTTTTTTTTTTTTGCGGTATGCGGGCCTCTCACTGTTGTGGCCTCTCCCGTTGCGGAGCACAGGCTCCGGACGTGCAGGCTCAGCGGCCATGGCTCACGGGCCTAGCGGCTCCACGGCACGTGGGATCATCCTGGACCGGGGCACGAACCCGTGTCCCCTGCATCGGCAGGTGGACTCTCAACCACTGCGCCACCAGGGAAGCCCTGTGAGAATTTTTTTTTAAGTCTACTTTTATTTCAGTGTTAATCTAGAAAAATTACTTGTGTTAGAGAATTTTTAAGAGGATGTTGAGAAAGAATTCCTATTCTTGTCCCCTGGCCCTCGCTCCTGGTTGGTCAACAGCCCCGTCACACCTACGAGCCAGGACAGACGTAGGAAGAGAATTGATGGGCCTCACACTGGTTACCACTGGGATAAGTGGTCACAACGGGGCGGGGCCAGGAAAGGCCGGGCACCGAGGAGCAGGAGACAGGGAGGTGAGTGGACAAGCGGGAAGAATGAGGGCTCGTGTCAGTCCTCGTGTCCATCATCCACTCGAATATTCCCAGGTCACATTTTAGGGGGCATGTCTGGGTCCTGGCGGTGACGACGGATGTCCAGGGAAGAACAGTGTATTCACATGCATGGAGTCACTTTGCACACAGGGTCGCTGACCCTCATAGCAGCCCTGGAAGGTATTCTCAGAAGCGGTTGTTCCAGAGATTAGTAATGAGCCTGGCCACACAGCCAGGTGGTGGCCGGTGGGAATCTGAAACCAGGGCCGAGGACGGCAGGGGGGCCTCTCCCGCCAGGATGTCAGTCACACTGTCCCATCTCCTCCTGACTGTAAAAGTTTCTTGTCCTTCATTGAATTTCTATCCAGCATCCCGTGTCTCCCCAAGAGGCACTTGAGAGAAGAGTTATGGGATAAAGTAGGCGGCACAGAGACCCTTTCTAGGGTGAGCTTTTAGGAAGGCGCCCCCTTGGGATCACACACGATGTCGGGCTTGTCTCGGGACCCTGTCCCAGGGCAGCACCAGCCGGCCCAGAGCTGGACGCGCCTGTAGAAACGGCCTCGCTCGCTTTATAGGGAACGGAATGGAGGTACAAGGCAGGCAGGGAGTGAGGGCTGGAAAAGGTCTTCCTTTCAGCCGGCATCCAGGATGGGAACTTAGTTCGCACCTGACCTGGAGCTGAACCTCCGTCCCTGGCTCAGGTTCTGGGGCAGCAGCTGTGTGGGTGCCAGGGAGCCCGTGCCAGTTCCCAGCCTTCCCCTGGGAACGAAGAGGAAGAAATAACAAAGAAAATGCCAAGAAAATCAGCCCCGTAAGCCAGGAAGCCCGGGGCCTTTGCTTAGCTGCACAGGCCACAGCAGATGTGCCAGGTGCTCAGAAGGACCCAGGGAGGGCCCGGTCGTGGCCCCTGGAGGCCCCAGGGAGGATGTGAGCGTGGTGGCCGCTAGGTCACTAAGAGACTGTCCTCAGATGGGGATTTCTCAGGACCACCTGGTCCGTACGGTGGGTTCACAGAGGCCAGAACTGTGACCACCACACAGCTCGGGGATGCTGTCTGCAGACAAGGGGGCCCTGGGCACGTGACCCCGTCCACAGCCGAGGACCACTGCCCACACCTGCCCAGCCACACGGGTGCCCAGCCCGTCACTCTGTGACAACACGCAGGTGCCCAGTGAGCCGCCACCCGTGAGCTGATGGGGGACAGACAGAGACGAAACGTTCAGGAGTCACTGCGGAGCAGAGGGGCCGGTGGGGCCTCAGCCACTCGCCTACCCCCTCGTGGGTCTGCTGCCGTCACTAAATCTTCTCTCTTTTCTCTGTGTTTCTGCAGTCTGGTCCCTTCCCGCGCCCCCAGGCTGCCCTGTTCCCTGTCAGCTCCCCGCTGTCCATCCCATGATCCCCCACCCCCCACTCTCCCGCCGTCCGCTTCCCCTCGGCTGCAGACACTGTTGGGCCTCCCACGCGATCCCCAGCCTCCAGCTGCCATTTACAAGTTCAAAGCCCCAACTCCCGGCTCCAGCGCAGACCCTTCTCTTGAGCTAGGTCTCCATCTCCAGTGTCCACCTGCCACCCCCAGAGGGGGCCTGCTCACCTCACCAACTCAGGGTGTCCAGGTCAGAAATGACCTTCTCTCCTCCCAAACCACCCCATCTCCTGTACCTCCTGTCTCAGGGATGCCGCTGTCACCGACTCCGCTGTCACAGTGAGGGTCTGTGGAGTCATGTTTTTTCGTGCTTTTCCTTCCCGGTTTCCCCCTCCCATCCTGTGGTTGTCACTCTCCGTGGCCCTCGTATGCGGCTGGTCCCCACCCCCCATCCTCTCTCTCATCTTCTCCTGCCCGAGTCATTCCAATGGCATCTTTCAGGGGACCCACGCCTTGGCCTCCGCCGGAGGACCTTTCTTCCCTCCCGTAAGCACAGGACGCATCCTTCATCCTTGCGGCTTGGCGGGCGGCCTCACTGACCATCTCCAGGTTGCACGTGGCTCCCCTGCCCCTCCTGGACGAGATCTGGGGTCCTCGGGCCACAGAGAGCTGCCCCTGTGCCGCCTCCTGCTCTCCTGGCTGAGCATACCGGGGACCTGTGCTCAGCATGTTCGCCTATGGAACATGGGTAAACGGGCGACTCCGGAAGGATCTGGCGCAGGACAGAAGCGTGAACGTTGGCGCTGATACACCAAGGGCACGCTTACAACCAGGCGTGTTATCATTTCTAACTCGTCCACGCACGTCGTTTCTTGCCAGGCACTGCCGGCAGTGATGAACAGAACAGGAACAACTTGGAGCCCTTGTGGAACCTACATTTTAGTGGCAATATAAATAACTCAAGTAAATCTTGTCAAATAATGACACGGTCCCCGGGGAGGGTAGAGCTGAGGAGAAGAACTGGGGGAGGTGGAGGTGTCAGCAGGGTGGCCCGGGGTGACAGCTGCTGAGTCAGGACGGCTGGAAGGACAGACCCAGCCGACAGACCACCGACGGGGAGGCCAGTCCGTCGGGGTAAAGAGCACAGGCGAGATGTCGGGGTCCCCATGGGCCTGTCCCCGTGGGCCTGTTACAGAGAGGGCCGTACTTCAGGGAGAATGAAGGCAAACGTGAACGCGTTCAGCCTGGTTCTCAGAAAAGGAAAATGTCCCGGATGTGGGGGGATGGTGAGGAAAAGACAAGGAGGTGGTCACTCCCGGGGGGAGGGAACCCTTGGGAGCTGCAGTTCCCACTCTTAAGCTCATTACCGCTGCAGCCGCATCCCAGCCCGGCGCGCACAACACTAAGGGTTTCTCGGGAGCCCGGCCTCCGCTCCCCGCTCCGTCCTGCCTCGCGCGCCCGCCCGGGGACAAGGGCCCCCAGTGAAGGACTTGGCTGCTAGCTCTGCTGCGGCAAAGAGAGTCCGAGGTAGGGGGTGGTTATTCCCAGTACGAGAAGGAAGTGGTGAAGCAGTGCGTGCCGGGGAGCCGCCCTCTTGCAAGTGTCTGAGTGGAGAGAATCCTCGGCCTGGGTCTCCTTCAGCTGCCCTTTGGAGACACCAGTGCGGACGCCTCTGTGGCGAGGATCGTGAGTGTCCCCCTGTCCCAGGGCACTGGCTCCGTGAGATCGCAGGTTGGCTCTGCACCCACTGACTGGAAAGGGCCACGGGGCACGTGTTAGGAAACAGCCCAGGCCAGTGGACAGAGGTGACAGGGACCCGCCCGGCCCTGGCACCCGAGGTCACCCACCCGGGAGCCCTACCCTATCGCCCACAGCAAGCCCACCCTTTTGCCCTGGATCCTCTCTTCTCCTTACGCCCACTCACAACTCTTCAGAGGCTAACTAATGTGGAGCACTCCAGGCTAAAGTCCCCAAAGTTGCCCATGATTTAGGGTGAGTTCATTTACTCGGATTCTTTCTCAGGGCTGCCCTGCCCTAAGTGGTGGGGATTTCACAGCACAGAGGGAGGCTGGGGGTGAGACGGCGCCCCAGGCACCCTCGAGGCTGGGCTGAGGCCCCTGCCCGGTCAGCTTGTTAGTGTCCACGGCCTCCGAAGACTCGGAACAGCAGCGCGGGCCCGGGTGGCACCGTGGCTCACAGCATCCCTCCATCCCTCGAGGGATGGCCATTGCAGGTAGATCTTGAGTTCTGAAGGCTCCGCTCTCTGGTCTATGAAAGGAAGTGCTGGGAGTACATTCCTCAAAGGGCTACTTCAAGACTCAAAGAAATGATCCCCGCTGGCTGAGCACAGACCCCATGCCAGGGAATCCTGAGGACACGGACACACGATGCCGCGTGACCGTCTGCCAGGCCAGCGGGGTGGGGGGGCCCTGGGGTGCACCCAGAGCTGCAGGCTGGGCCCCTGCCCCCCGGGAATCTGTGAGTATGGATGACGGTGAGGCCTGGGGTCAGCAGCCGGGCATTCCTCACCAGCACCGCACCCGCCTCGGCTGCCTGCCTGTCCTCTGCTGGATCTGAGTCCTTCTGACCAGGAGCAGAGAAATCTCCCTTCCAGAGGAGCCAGCGCCCCCTCAAAGCCCACGCCTGGACTTCTGAGATACGAAGCTTTGAATAAGTCACTGCGGCACAATTTTTATCAAAGCTAAGATTCCGTCATCTTTCACGGGGATGAAAGACACACTGGCATTGTATGTTTTGTAAAGAATGGAAATATGCTGCCAGTGAGGCTGTAACCTGCCATTGATGGGCAGTTGCATCAATGGCAGGTGAGTTCGAGGATGTCGAAATGCTGGGGAAGAGGACTGGAGGAGGAGGGATGCTGCGTCGCTTTGGCTGGGCTGGATCCCCTCTCGAGGTACGTGTCACAGGCTCGGCAGGCAGACCAGTTTGAAAATGGATCAAACACTTAGGAATTCCTTCCAGTAAATCCTTCTGTCAATGTGAGAACTTCTTCCTCTGTTAAGTTTTATCCACAGCAGTGGGAACAGCACCCCTGTGTAGGGCGGGAGGTGGGGACACACGGAATTTCTCCTGGGAATGAACAGTCTGGGCCCCAGGGTAACCCTGTTATGTCGCGGGCCCAAGGTTATGTGGCTGGATGTGACAGGTCAGACCTTCAGAGGTGACGCAGGGCTTGTGGCTCCAAAGGGATCTGCCAATCGGGGGTCCGGCAGCACCAGCTGTGGGGGACTGGCTGGGGGACCCCATCTCCGGGCACTGGGTGCGTGACTAGACCACAGCCCGTTTCTTCCAACTCCCTTGGCTGCCGCCGCCCAAGAGTGGATTAGAAAGACTGACTAACTCGGGTGCCATCTGAGTCAGCGCCCGGGTCCTGGAAGACCCCAGAAATCTTGGTTTCCTAGAACTTATTAATTTTAGGATGCTTATAGAACACACACACACCACACAGACACACAGCTCACACTAACTGTCTTCACTGCCATGAACAGAATAAATGGTCTGTTTGCAGGGGAGAAGGGTGTTTCTGGAGATGGGAGGGTATCAGCATAGCAAAGAATCATCCTGAAGCCTCTTTGTTTTCTGTACCTCGAGGAGGATAAATCGTATCTGCTTGGCATAAAACGTATTTTTTTATGAAAACAGAAGGGAAACCCTGTTGATAATCTAGTCATTGATGGGTTGTGGAAAGTATGAGAGTGAGAAAGAATCTTTGGAATCACACACACGCATACACACTACTCACTCATGAATTTGTAATCCGAGATTGCCCTCAGATTTCTTTCTCTTTTTTTTTTTTTTTTTGCGGTACGCGGACCTCTCACTGTTGTGGCCTCTCCCGTTGCAGAGGACAGGCTCCGGACGCGCAGGCTCAGCGGCCATGGCTCACGGGCCCAGCCGCTCCGCAGCATGTGGGATCTTCCCGTACCGGGGCACGAACCCGTGTCCCCTGCATCGGCAGGCGGACTCTCAACCACTGCGCCACCAGGGAAGCCTGATTTCTTTCTCTTGATAAAGAAGCTATTGTTTTTTTTCTGGATGCACAAACCTAAGAAAGGGATGGAAGGTACCAAATTACCTATTGTAGTTCAAATTATTTTCCCCTTTAACCATAATTTTATCAGAAAACGTACACTGAATATAAACCATATCGTAAGGAATGTCCAAGCTCACATTTTTCACTTTTGCAAACAATTTATGTTAACCTGTGTTCTGCGTTTGCACCTGGGAATAAAATATTTCTCTCCAAGACCAAGCCTGAGACAAGGGAAATCCTTGAAATGGTGTTCTTGGTGAGACCTCATCTGTGGCAGAAAGGTGACTCCAGTTAGATGCAAGCTGGTGCAGAGGACGGCCTTCCTGGGAAAGTAAACCTCAGAGAGAAAGTTGCTCTGGCCTCCGAGTAGCCCCACCAGGGACCTGGGCCATGAAGTAGGTTTGCAGTCTCTTGGTGGGTTTTCACACAAGAACACTTTATCCATGTTGGTAAAATCCCAGTCCCTGGGGCCCCCTTCTTCGGGCTTTGAGCTCGTGGTGGGGGGAAGGGGAGGCAGTTATAGGGGTGGGTCCTGGCTGAGGGACAGGGCAGCCTCTCCAGGAACAGTCTAGAAGCTCTCAATTGCCAAGTTGCAGTGATCGGTCCACCTGAGTCTCCTCCTGGGGAAAGTGGCTGGGGGGCCCTGTGTCTACCAGACTCTAAGGCCCCTGCTCTCTCCTCGGCTTCTGTCTGGGGCTCTGAGCTTCTGCGTCCACTCGGGGTACCTAGGGGAGCAGTTCTGGATAAATTCCCAGATGTTGACCCTAGAGCTTTTGATCCAGTAAAACTCACATTTTTAATAAACACTGTGCATAACTCTGATATAGTTTGTCTAGTTCCCAAATTTGACACGTTTCCTTACATACAAGGAGCATCCCAAGGGAAGCAAGAAAAGAAAGTAGAGTCCAAATCAGTGTGCGTTTCTCCTTGTTAGCAAATCGGAAAAGGCAAGAGGATGTATCTCACCATGGATTTCAATTCCTAGTGGTTTTCCTCTCCCGTCCGTCTCTAGCTAACGCGTCGGCGTTAAATTCATCAGACCTTATGTTATTAGCCAATATGTTTATATTGGGCTTCACTCCAGAGAGGATTTCAAAGCCTCTCACAAACCATATTGTCCATAAGCTGAAAGAAAACTGATAATACAAGGTTGGGAAAACTACAGCCTAAAAGTCAAAACTGCTCATTTGAAAACTGTTCATTGTTAGGTTGAAACATTTTGACCTGATTCTCATACTTCATTCCCTCATAGAAATGGGTTCCTATGTGCCCTTTACAATCATTCGTAGCATCATTAACGTGACCTAAATGTTCTAAAAACTTTAAAAATTCAGAAGAACCAGCTTTTGATAGAGAACTAACACATTATCAGGCAGAAAACTGGAAAATAAAGATAAGTAGAATGATCGAAGACAATCAACTTTAATATTTAGGTCTGCTTCCTTCCTTCATGGTGGAGATAGGTATAAACACCCACAAGGATAGATTGGATATATCAAAATTGAGATTATGCTACTATAAGTTTTTTTTTTTCAATTCTGCTTTACATGAAATGCTCAGAGTAGGTAAATTTATAGAGAAAGAAAGTAGATTAGCGATTGCCTAGGACTGGGGAGTCGGGCTGGGAGGTGAGGAGAGAAGGAAAATGACTGCTAATGGGCAAAAACTTTCTTGTTAGAGTGAAAAAATGTTCTTAAATTATCGTGATGTTTGAGCCACTCTGTAAATCTATTAAAGACCATTGAATTGTACACTTTAATTGGGTGAACTTTACGATGTGTGAATCAATAAAGCTGTTTAAAATAGTTCAGTTAGTGGCCTACCCAGATTTCACAAAATAAATTCCATATTTTCTTTGAAACTTTATTTTATCACTTTATGTTGAAATGAATATCAGCGTATGCTAGTCTGTTGTATAAATTTCACCCTGTAAGGGTGTTTATTACTGTCCAGTTTGAAAACTTTACAAAGTATTTTAATAAAATGATATGTTCTTCCAGAAAAGAAAAAAACATTTCCTGAATGAACATACATAACAAGAGGTATGGACACATCCATCCATCCAGCCATCCAATAGCTATCCCCCCTCTAGTCACGGAGAACCCAGCTGGGAGCACAAGGCACTAGGCTCTGCCGTCACCAGATGATGTTGTCAGGGGCCATAGCGAGCGGAGGTGCAAACACCTGTCTCTCCAGCCGCTCTTCTAGCAACCACTAAACCAATTTGTTAAATAAAATATGACAAGCACCTTTGAAACGAAATGCTCGAGGCAGGTATAGAGTCATAGAATTTCAAAAGGTCCATAGCAATTTCTGTAATTCTATCATTTTGTGGACACGAGAACTGACCCACGGGCGTTCAGTGATTTGATTGAGGGAGCAAGTATGTAGCCAAATGGAAACTTCTAAAACGCACAAATTCAGGTATACAGCCCAGCAAAAAAAATCATTTTTCTCTCTGCAGGCATATATATAAGTCAGAGTTTTGGGAGAGTCCCAAACATTGGTACTTTTATTCCTTTCCAAAGGCCGTTAAAAATGTGTAAGTATATAGTTATTTCTTCCCTTTGCTAAGACTTATAAAAAATAAATTCCAAAATCAAGAGTGGTGTTTTTCTAAGCATGTTTTTGATTCCTTCGTCAGGCCATATTTTTGGTTTATAAAATACAGTCACCATAACCACATTCTTCTCAAAAATAGTAGGTGGTGGAGGCTTTGGAGTTCCCTGTCCTCCGCGCTGCCAATGTCATTAACTTGCTAAACCTGAATTTCTGCTTCACTCAGAATCTTTAATTACTCCCTGCCTCTCCCAACCCCTTCATTATTACGAGCAATTAACTTGCAGAGGTAACGTCATCTTCTTGACATCTGGAAGATATTACCACTTGCCTCCTTTCTCCAAACCAAACCCCAGTCCGAGGCTGAGCGGGACCCCAGCACCAGCGTCTGTGAGGGTGGGACGTCCAGCCCAGGGTCGCTGGGTCACTCCCAGACTGAGGACAGTCACCCGACCTCGTCGCCTCGGTCCCTCACCCGTCAAACCAGAGATTCTGCTGTATCTGTGTTTCTCAGCCCCGGATACTCAAGCTTGGGGGTATGTGAAGACACTAAGGAATACACTAAATGGTCTTCCTGGAAAGTCATTATTTGGTAGAAACGGAAAATATTATTATTTCATTAAAGCAATCAGAGTTATGAAAGAGTAGAATGTCAAATTTACAAAAGTATTAAAGCCAAAGTATGACCTTTCGAAAAAATATGTCCTATATTCAGTGAAAAGTTCTGGTTAAAGCAGAGCCCCCTTGGCCCAGGCCCTGGGGTGGGATGCTGTGAGCACAGTGGTGGCTGGTATTCTCGGCGCTAAAGCCCAAAGATGCTGCAAAGACAGGATAAGCCTGGAACAGAGGCCCTAAAGAAGGTCTTCATTTCATTAGAGAACAATTGCCCCCAGAGAGCCTGAAAGGCATTAGTCGCCTTTTTATTAAGCTGAGATCTGGGTTCCCATCCAAGGGAGAAGCCCCTCCCGCTGAGAGGTCCTCACCCACACTCTCAGGCTCACTTTCTTCCAGTCCTGCTGCTGGGACCTCAGGGGTCTCCACGCCCAGCCTGTGGGCTGCCACCCCCATGGCAGCCCCAGGAGGCTCCCCATACCTGCCCGCCCGCTTCAGACCCTGGAGGTGCCTTCAAGGTCATGCTCTGGCCGCTTCCTCTCCAATCTGTTTGCTTTTATTTTGCACATCAGGCTGTACATTTTTGTTCCTTCTAAGCTTTGCTATGATAATACTACATACCATCATGCCCTATTTTTCATAAGGTTTTTCTTATACTGATGGCAAGGGCCCTGTAAATGTTACTTTTAGTCGCTGTGTCGCATTCCATTGTATGTTGTGAGGGGTTTTTTTCGAAAGATGTTCACAACAATTTCTCCCCCTCCTTTGCAGTGAGACTGTGGCCCTCCCCCTTCAAGGGGCTGGGTAGACATCTATTTTATTCCCCGGGAATTCGGGCTGCCTTGGGACTGGTAGGAGGAGGTGGTGGAGGTGATGCCAGGAGACTCCAGGGCTCCAGGAAGCCCAGCCCCTCTGCTCCCACCTCCAGTGCCCTGGAGGGCCGAGATCGAAGGTTCCCAGCCCCCAGCCAGCACTGCTGGCCAGGCATCTGTGTAAGGTCCCCTGGGACCCTCCAGCTAGTCCAACCTCCCAGTGCAGAATGGTGAACCCAGGTGACACGGCCAAGAAGCCGCCTGCTGACCACAGAATCATGAGAAACAGTGAATAACTGTTGTTTTCAGCCACCGTGTTTGGGCTGCTTGGTGGTGCAGGAAAGGCCCGCTGACTTTAATGGGAAAATGGTGAACGTGACAAATTTACGATTGCACCGCAGCAACCGCTAGGAAGTGTTCGCCCTGGCCGAGCCCTGGGATTAGCTGATGGTGGTGATGTGGGTGCAGAGACCTAACGGGAACAGAAGTTGGTGAGGCACGTGCTTGTGGTCGAGTCACGTACAAGAGCGTCATCTCACTGCAAAGCCAGGAAAACAAAGCTCGACGTCCTTGAACAACAACAGGAATGTTCAAGAACCCGGGCACTGTCGCCGGAGAGACGCAAGCCTGACTCCTTTCTCTGCCACTAATCAAGTCAGCTACTCGGACTCTTAATCTCTCACTGTGCTTGTCTGCAGGATGGAAACAACATCAAATGACAGTATCGTCGTGAGGGTCCGTTGAGAGACCACGTGTGAAATGCCCCCCTCGTTCCCGGCGCGCGGCTCGCTTTGTGGATGACGGGTCCCCAGCCAGGGTCACACGGCTGGTGGGTGAAGCGAGGGCCCTGTCTCTTCCCCATCTGACTCCAGAGGTTTTGCTCTTGCTACTGTATTTCACTTTTTACTCCTAATGCTCAGCCTGGAAAACGGGGAGGAACAGATTTTCTCCTGTGTCTGTTCATTCTCACTCACGTATTCAATCCGTTTTGATCGAGCACCTACTAAGCGCCGGGCACCCAACTCTGCTCCCAGATAACATGATGAGGCAATGCAACGTGAGGGTCTGTGGGGGACAGGTGTCGATAGCACAGACCACAGACGTGAACGTGATTGTCAACCATACTCGGTGCTGGAGGGACAGGACGGTCTCCCAGGAAGCTGAGGAGAAAGGATGCTTGGCCTGGGCCAGGCGGGGGACTGACGCGCGGGGGAGCTTCTGGAGGAAGTGGCATCTGCCCGGAGATCTCAGGAACAAAGGGGTCTTAACCAGGTAAAGGGTGTGATGGGACAAGCAGGGACGATTCGAGTCAGAGGGACAGCGAGTCTGAAGATCCTAGTCAGAAGGAACTTGGAACTTTGCGCGGGAGCTGGAGGAAAGTTCACGCGGCTGGGGGCAGAGAGCAAAGGGCAGCTGCTCTGAGGGCGTGGGAGGGGGCAGGGCCAGGCCCTGGGGCTCTGGGGCCACACTAGAGACCACAAGCTTCATCTCAAGAGAGGGAAGGTCTTGAGGAATTCCCAGCGGGGTAGTGACATTAACGTGGTGGTGGTATCTGGGGAGGCTGCCAGCACCTTGGGTCTCCAAGAAACCGCAGATGACCTGTTAGTGATGTTGGATGTGACCTCGGGAGATGAGATGTACCAGCAACTCACGCGGTACGGCGGTACGGGCTGAGGTCGGGCCGTTCTGCTCTAGCACCTGATACAGGCACAGAGGAAGGATTTGTTCAACAAAGCAACGAGTAAATAAACAATTATTTGATGGTAAACTTTCCAGCACCTTGCTAGGCTGGCCAGGAAGGCATCTGAGCTGATGCCTTACGTTACATCAAGAGGGGTCAATGCCCGCAGCCTGAGGTTAGGGACAGGCTGATGTGCCCGGGGGCAGCGAGAGAAATGGGGGTGTCTCGCGGCCAGGGTCCCTCGAACTCTCCAGTTGCCTCTGGCCTCTATTTTGTACACTGGCAGCTAAGTCTCCGTTGAACATCTGTTTACAAGGTGTTTACAGATCCTGAGATGAAAATCATCATGAAGACGCTGGAAGCTCTTGATACCCCTCCTCTTTCTGGGGTGGGCGCCTCTGATGCTCTTTCCAACCCTGACCCCATCTTCTTCAATGGGGGTCACTGTCGTGTGAAAGACCCACTTATTGCTTAAAAAATAGTCATGTCTTGTTTTCAATGCCAATTCTTGTATGGGAAATAAAGGAAGGGGCCTTTTTCAAAACTCTTTTGCACGTTTTCCTTCGAGAAGCCACATTTTTCCTTGCTTCCCATATGAGATCAAGTGTACAGACAGGGAAACAGGCAGATGGACATTATGGGGAGAAACCTACTAAAATAAACACAGCTCTTTCTACTCTATATTTTAAAGATTCGTCCATGTAATTCAAGGGCCATCATTTAGAAGCAGACCTGCTGGAGGCCACATAGCATGAAGGCCTGGCAGCTCCGCAGTTAGTCATCCCCTAAGAGCAGGTTGGACTAAGGCTGCATCCGAAGACACTTGCATTCCTCTCTGAAATCCATTCTTTCGCTAATGAAATGGGTGAAGAGTTTAAAGTCAGCACTTAGCGATATTCTGGAATGTTCTCTTAAAAGAGAAAAGACCCTTGGAAAATGCTCCCAGGGCTTCAAAGACCTAAGTGTAGGGCCAAGAGGACTAGGAAAGGGCCTCCTCTGAGTAACATGGAGCTGAGGACCTTCCCTTTGACTTGGTAATTTAACCTAAGAGAAAGAGAAGCAAAGAACAGCTTTCTTTCAGCATTAAGCATACAGTCGGCATTCACCAAGTGTTTGTTAATAATAATGACGGATTTATGCCAGACCCCCTTTAGAGCAAATTGTCCCTGATCCAAATTTCACAACGAGCCCAGGATTCCAGGGCCCTGGCAGGAAGCTCGAAGGGATTGGAACGACTCACACATCACGCAACTGCCCACCCCTCCGCCCCACCTCCACGCGCCCTCACATCCAGTGGGGTGCCCTTTGGAGGCCCTCCGCCCCATCTCCTGAGTTAATAAAGGGGCGTTGCTGCTTCTCACCTGTGACAGGCTTTCTGTGTCTCCTTCACAAGATAAACCAGGTTCTATCTGGGTTCTTCCTCCTGAGAGCATGAACTGGGACAGCCTTTATGAAAGGAAAGGACTCGGCGGGGGTGGGGGTGGGGGTTGCGGGGGAGGGGTGGATTGGGAGTTTGGGGTTAGCAGATGCAAACTAGTGTATATAGGATGCATAAACAACAAGGTCCTACTGTGTAGTACAGGGAACTGTATTCAATGTCCTGGGATAAACCATAATGGAAAGGAATATGAAAAAGAATATGTATAACTGAATCACTTTGCTGTACAGCAGAAGTTAACCCCACGTTGTAAATCATCTATACTTCAATAAAACTTTTAAAAAAGGAAAAGAAAGGACAGGACCCGGCAGCTGCTGCAGTGACCAGGCGATGGCGGGAAGGCTGGTTACTTTTCCGAGTCCCTTCTCCTCTGTAAGAGAGTGCAGGGCCCTGCCCTCGGGCCACTTCTCATCCTTCTTCTCTGCAGCAAAGGGGATACTCACCCACTTCCAGCTCTGATCACCTGGTGTGTGTCCAGCCCTTGGGATAATATCATCACCCAGCACACTTTCCCAGGTTTGCAGGTGAGCGAAGAGGCCACAGGTTCTGCACGTTTACGTCTCTCAAAGATAAACCCAAGGTCATGAGCGCCTGGCTTGACCAGGCTGCACCACGTTCACAGGGACCCAGACCCAGGGTGAGGGGGTGCCCAGGCTCTAACGGCCCCTCGCCGGCTGGTCCAAGAGCAACGGAATCAGATTCTCGTCACTCGGCTTGTCAGACAGCAGTGGGTATTGCCAGCCTCAGTGCCTTTTCTGCCCCGAACACATCTGCCAACCCACACAGCTGTTCACACCATCCTGACTACCTGCCGACGTCTGCCAGAGCGGGAGGGGCCGGACGGCTCTGCTCACAGGTACCGTGCAGAGAAAGATGCTGTGTTGTTTGTGTCATGTTATTTGAACTCGCTTTCAATAACTTTCAATTTACTTGCAGTAATTGTGCTGAGCTCTGTTGTGTATTAACATACGTGGGAGAAAGAGATTAGTAACAGCCAAGGAGAAGGAATTTCATCTTTTACAGATGTGGTTCGATTTCTTTCCAATAAGAGCACGGCTCCACATCCCCCATTGCAGTCTGCAAATGTATTCAACAAACCGGGCCCCTCGTGTGGGGCTGGCACTCGACGGGACCCTGAAGACTCAGAAGTGAGGAACAAGATGTGGTCCTGCCCTCAGGGAGCTTCCGACAGCTGAGAGCAGAGACTGCCAAGTAAAATATGAAGAAAATACAATTTCAGTTCTGTTCTGTTTTTGATTTCAGTGTTGGCTACATAGGTGTGTTCCATTAGTGAAAATTCAATGAATTGTATCATCAGAAAGCTAAAAACACTTTTAAAAATCGAATGACTCAATCCAACATATGACTGTATACAAGGGAAACAGACATGTTCCCAGGCTCTGAAGATCGTCCCCCCAAAAACCACCTTCCACCTGGGGAGGGGCGTCTGACCCTGGGCAGAGTTCTTCTCACCAAGATGAAGGGTTGGGGGCATCTCACCTGGTACAGAAGCTGCCCTGGATGGATGCCCAGGTGAGTCCAATCAAAGCAGCAGGAATCCTGCCGTGGTTCAGGGCCAGATCAGAGCCTTAGGATTGGGGCAAAGGTCAGACGGTGGTGAGAAGTTCCTGGCGTGGCTGGTGCAGCGTGTGCTGCTGTGTCATCTGCAGGAGCTCCTTCTAGCCGTGACAGGATCCCAAACAGAGACTGCGGGGTATGGAGGGATGTCTGGCTGCCATGGACCAGTGACAAAAAGCGAAGGAGACAAAGGTCTAAACCAAGAGGCTGAGGACATGGGAGAGGACGACGCAGGTAAAGCAAACAGGCAGATGACAGAGCGACGATGATCCCAAACTCCCTCGGGAAGGCCGACACTGCTGCTTCCAGCCAAGGTAGACCAGCAGAGCTGGGGTTCATGCCCTGCAGAAAACCTTAAAACACTGAGCAAAACATCCGAAATGACGGTATTCAGACATTACTCCAGAGGCAGCACTGAGAGGCGAGAGACGGGATATACGAACAGACCAGGGCCTGTCTATGTATGAAAACAGAACTCCAGCCCACGTCCTGCAGGCACC
Source organism: Globicephala melas (assembly GCF_963455315.2). NCBI lineage: Eukaryota > Metazoa > Chordata > Mammalia > Artiodactyla > Delphinidae > Globicephala > Globicephala melas. Next base: position 60,525,168 of record NC_083326.1, read on the forward strand.
AGCCCGAGGAGTAAGACCACCCCCTCTAGCAACCAGTCCAGGGGGCCAAACCATAATCCCTATGACACTTGGCCCCAAATGTCCAGGACTTGGTTAATAACTGACAGTTTCCCTAATTTTCACCTCCAGCTTAGGACCATGCAGAGGAAGGCAGTGATGTTCTCCTAACCAACCAGACAGCACAGTCCGGTCCTAGAGAGCTTGCCTGCTGCGTCCCACGCCCGCAGCCCCGAGGCAGGGCGTTTGCTGGTTCTCCTTTGGTGGTCTTCACTGATTTCCACATAGGGGAATGGTGAGGTGAGCCTGTGACCACCCAGCTCACTGCCTGCAGACGTTCCAGGCCACAGCTCCGGGAGGGCACCTCGGTGGACGCCGGAGGTGCCCAGAGCGGAGCAGCCAGAGCGAGACAGGCTGGCTGGAGTTGACGGAGCAGAATCTGGGGGAGGAGGGAGCTGCACGGACAGAGACCAATCCCGGCTACAGGGTCAGCCAGTTAGCACAGGGGCAGCCGGAGCTCCTCGCCCTGGGGAATTTGAGAGACGTGGAGGGCACACCTCAGAGTTTCCCTGGTCAGAGGGGCTAGGAATCCAGAGTATTCCTGGATTCTCCCCATCCACCAGGGGCTAGGGCTGCTTCGTAAACATCAACCCTCCAGCATCTCTGACTTACTCTCCTCCCAGGGTAGGAAAAAGAACCCTAGAGGGAGGGTCACAGTTGGGGTAAGGGTAAAGCACTGACAATGCTGCATTACTTTTCCATTTCTAATTTGCAAAGAGTTATATATATTTTTTTCACAGACTGGTAATGAACTTTTTAAAATGTATTTTATACATCTATTGATATGATCGTGGTTTTTTCTCTTTTAGTCTATTGATGTAGTGAATGACTGATTCATTTTCAAATGTTGAACCAACCCTGCTTCCCAGAACAAACGCCAATTGTTTTTGGTGGATGAACATTTTTATACATTGCTAATATTCATTACAGATTTCAAAGTATTCCGTATACCGTAAACATACATGATTTAACGTAACCACTAACACTTTATTTAGGGTTTTTGCATCTTTGCTTATGAGGATGACTGGCCTAAAATTTTCTTTCCTTTTAGTGTGCTTGTCAGGTTTTGTTATTAGTTCTTCTGGGTTCATGAAGTGAGCTAGGAAGTAGGTCCCTCTTTATATTTTCTGGAAAAGTTTACGTAAGATTGATGAGAAGAATATGCCAGTAAATCCGCCTGGGCCTGGAGATTTGGGGAATGTGTTTAATTACAAATTCAAGTTCTTTACTAAAAATAGTACTATTCTGGTTTTCTACTGCTTCTAGAATCTGCTTTTGGCAAGTGGTATTTTTCAAGTCGTATTATCTAAGTTGAAAAATATGTGTAAAGTGAAGGTTGGCAAGATATCAAAGATAACTGAATTTAATTATTAGCGCAATTGTCTGAGTGATCTGTTGATGGGCTGGTGATGTTTGCCAGAGCGAAACAATAAAGACTCATGTAATTAATAAATCATTATACATTTATTTCCTGAAATTTATTTCCTTGCCTTCCTTCTAATGGAGTCACTAGCTATGTCTTCATAATTGAAATTTTTATGTAATTTGTGTTCTGTTGTCACTAATGCTAAATGAAGCAAACTTTCTTAAGTCATTGTGGTTATTACACTGACTTTAATTTCAATTTGGAGAAACTATTTTGCCAAGAGAATAGCAACTGGAATGTCAACAAAAATATTAGAGAGATTCTTAGATTCAGATGAACTGAAAATGTGATATATCATGATGTATACATCATAACGGGTTATTTGAAAAAAATTGTCTTCATCACAGAAAATCTTACGAAATATTTTAACTTTATTATATAAATTGCTATAATTTATGTTATGATTTTCACCACTGATATCCACACAGTATTTCAGCTTTGCTTCTTCCAAATTTTAAAATTCTAGGTTATTATGAAGAAAGTTGAAAATAGCTGTTGTACTGCTCAATTTCTTTAAATCTCCTTAATTAAGATCATATTGTAGCTTTTGGTCTTTAATGGCCAGAATATTGTCTCTATAGAAATTGGGTTTGGGATTCTTTCTATGTGAATCTTTTCCTTTTTAGTGATTTAAAAATCTCTCTTATAGTTTATTGGAATTCCACTCTTATTGCAGATTTCACATGAAATTTCTTTTTTTCCAGCAATTTATCATGAATAGCTTCAGAGACAGCAAATCTGAAAGACTTTCCAGTAGACACCTTATACCTACCACCTGGTCTCTACCTTTGACATTTTACTGTCATTTCTTCATCCATCCATCTGTTCACCCACTTATACATACAGTAATTCATCTTCTTTCTGATGCATTATAAATTATGGATATCAAAACATTTCCCCTAAATACTTCATCACATGAAATTTCCTGGGATTTTAAGAACATATTTTCTCCAAAAATTAACAGTTTCACTACTTCTAAAAGTGAAATATCAATAGCTAAAGCTAAATCTGTTAAGATAACATTATATTCATAGTAGGAAATGGTTCACCTTCACAGTAATTATAACTGTGAGTATCACGATTTAAAATTCAATTCATTTTATCCAAAGATCACAATGAGCTTTCTCTTTGATGGTATTCTATTATTTTCTTAACTCTTCTAGTGTGTGCCATGTCATTTCTCAATGAAATCTAATTTTTAAAGCATTCCGTTGGCATTCCCATCATGTACCCCAAAGTGGCCATACGGTCATATTTTATGTGTTTCATAGGAATGTTCCTTTCGGGGAAGATGCAAAAAAGTCTCATAGATAATCAGTGTGTGTATCTGAAGAATGACATTAACACCCTCACAGTTGAGGCCACAGCCCCTTAGTTCAAATTCATGCTAGACCTCTTGTACTGGCACAAGAATCCTTTTGGATTTCTGGTCAGAATTCTGGTTACACCTTTTCCTTTACCAACCTGTGACTCCTCATCCCCACAGGCTCTCCTAGAAAGGGTTTCAAATCAGTACTTAATATTAGAAGTTATGTTTTCAGTTACTGATTTAAGTCAAGCCTGTACTTCCTATAACAGGTCTAAAACCAGCGAGCTGCTCACAAATCCCAATTTCCTTGTTTTTGTTCTGCTGGCAGTTCAACATGTGTAATAAATATTAGTTGTTCAATGTGACTTTTTCTCAGATACAACCTAGTTGAAACGAGTAATCCGTAATTTTCTTATTATTATGCATGTTTTTTTCTTTCACTTTATCACTCCTTAAATTACTAATCTTATTTTGAATTCTCCCTCCTACAGATTCATCATTTGTTTTATTATTTTTATCTGTCTTTCATGTTTACCATTCTAGAATCAAGTTCTGAAGTTGCTCCTACTAAATCTGTAAATGCCTTATTATATTATTTAAATAGTGTGCTGTTAATGCCTTAAAAAGCAATGTTACATGACTATAATACCCAGAGTAATCTACAGATTCAATGCAATCCCTATCAAACTACCAATGGCATTTTTCACAGAACTAGAACAAAAAATTTCACAATTTGTATGGAAACACAAAAGACCCCGAATAGCCAAAGCAATCTTGAGAAAGAAAAACGCAGCTGGAAGAATTGGGCTCTTGGACTTCAGACTATACTACAAAGCTACAGTAATCAAGACAGTATGGTACTTGCACAAAACCAGAAATATAGATCAATGGAACAGGATAGAAAGCCCAGAGATAAACCCACACACATATAGTCACTGTATTTTTGATAAAGAAGGCAAGAGTATACATGGAGAAAAGACAGCCCCTTCAGTAAGTGGTGCTGGGAAAACTGGACAGCTACATGTAAAAGAATGAAATTAGAACACTCCCTAACACCATACACAAAAATAAACTCAAAATGGATTAAAGACCTAAATGTAAGGCCAGACACTATAAAACTCTTAGAGGAGAACATAGGCAGAACACTCTGTGAAATAAATCACAAGATCCTTTTTGACCCTCCTCCTAGAGAAATGGAAATAAAAACAAAAGTAAACAAATGGGACCTAATGAAACTTCAAAGCTTTTGCACAGCAAAGGAAAACATAAACAAGATGAAAAGACAACCCTCAGAATGGGAGAAAATATTTGCAAATGAAGCAAGTGACAAAAGATTAATCTCCAAAATTTACAAGCAGCTCATGCAGCTCAATAGCAAAAAAAAAGAAAAAAAAAAAACCCAATCCAAAAATGGGCAGAAGACCTAAATAGACATTTCTCCAAAGAAGATATACAGATTGCCAACAAACACATGAAAGGATGCTCAACATCACTAATCATTAGAGAAATGCAAATCAAAACTACAATGAGGTATCACCTCACTCCAGTCAGAATGGTCATCATCAAAAAATCTACAAACAATAAATGCTGGAGAGGGTGTGGAGAAAGGGAACCCTCTTGCACTATTGGTGGGAATGTAAAGTGATACAGCCACTATGGAGAACAGTATGGAGGTTCCTTAAAAAACTAAAAATAGAACTACCATACGACCCAGCAATCCCACTACGGGGCATATACCCTGAGAAAACTATAATTCAAAAAGAGTCATGTACCACAATATTCATTGCAGCTCTATTTACAATAGCCAGGACATGGAAGCAGCCTAAGTTTCCATTGACAAATGAATGGATAGAGAAGATGTGGCACATATATGCAATGGAATATTAGTCAACCACAAAAAGAAACGAAACAGTTATTTATAGTGAGGTGGATGCACCTAGAGTCTGTCATACAGAGTGAAGTAAGTCAGAAAGAGAAAAGCAAATACATATATACATATATATATGGAATCTAAAAAAAAAAAAAAGGTTCTGAAGAACCTAGGGGCAGGTCAGGAATAAAGATGCAGACATAGAGAATGGATTCGAGGACATGGGGAGGGGAAAGGGTAAGCTGGGACAAAGTGAGAGAGTGCCATGGACATATATACACTACCAAATGTAAAATAGATAGCTAGTGGGAAGCAGCCGCATAGCACAGGGAGATCAGCTCGGTGCTTTGTGACCACCTAGAGGGGTGGGATAGGGAGCGTGGGAGGGAGACGCCAAGAGGGAGGAGATATGGGGATATATGTGTATGTATAGCTGATTCACTTTGTTATAAAGCAGAAACTAACACACCATTGTAAAGCAATTATACTCCAAAAAAGATTTAAAAAACAAAAAACCAATGTTACACTTGGTTAAATACTGGACACAGTATTTCCTAAGATACCACACCAGTGTTCTCTGCTACTGTTTTCTTGTCATTGTTGAATACTCTTGTTTACTCCTTAATCAGCTTTATTAAAAAATTATATGTATGGCATGTGCAATTTCTTTTGTTATAAAAATGACATTTCATGCTATTTTAATCAAGAATCTAAGTTTTTCCAGTACAAATACAATGATTAACCAAAGATTAATCCTGAAGATTGGTTCTAAAACATTTTTTATTGAGATACAGTTGGCATATAACATTATATAAATTTCAGGTGTACAACATAATGATTCAATGTTTGTATATATTGTGAAATGATCACCGCAATAAGTTTAGTTAACATCTGTCACCATACAAAGTTACCAAAAAATTTTTTTCCTTGTGATGAGGACTTTTTTTTTTTTTTTTGCGGTACGCGGGCCTCTCACTGTTGTGGCCTCTCCCGTTGCGGAGCACAGGCTCCGGACGCACAGGCTCAGCGGCCATGGCTCACGGGCCCAGCCGCTCCGCGGCATGTGGGATCTTCCCGGACCGGGGCACGAACCCGTGTCCCCTGCATCGGCAGGTGGACTCGCAACCACTGCGTCACCAGGGAAGCCCGATGAGGACTTTTAAGATCTACTCTCTTAGCAACTTTCAAACATACGATGATATTGTTAAGTATGGTCACCATGATGTACATTACACCCCCAGGACTGACTTATTCTATAACTGGAAGTTTATGCTTTTCCGGCTGCTTTCACTCATTTGAACCTCAGCTCCCCCCACCCCAACTGGCTATAAAACATTTTGACTGAGGCTATAAAATGCTTTCTTTGAACCTACCATATAAAAACTACATTTTTTCCCCTCCACTTAAGAAATTTTGGTACAAATGGAAATCCTAAAATTTCTTCCATGTCCAACCAATGGAAAGTCATAATTAATCTGAGTGGACTGTATTTTGCTGGAAGCATTCTCACACTGTCAGGCGGATTTAATGGCCGTTATCCAGGATCATCATTCAATAAATACCGTAAAGCTCCTCAGACCCCAGCTCTCCATTCTAATACGCCAGTTTTTAATCTCAATGATTACAACAGGTCAAAGTTGTAATTATTGCCTTCAGGTTGACTTTTTTGTGTGTCATTCAAAATCAGTAATTGCATCTTCATTTAGGAAGATGATGAAGTCATAGGGATTTCATTTTATCAACTTGTGAATTTGATGAGGATAATTTGATTTCTCATGTTTGTTGTTTTAATACAAAATTAAATATTCACAAATTTAAAACGTCTAACGTTTTGTCCATATTTTATGAGTCATGTTTAACAGAAATCTGCTTATTTTTATTCTTTCCAGTTTTTAAACATTTAAGCAGATTATGTTTTTGAAACTGTTCTTTATTCTTTTCTTTTTTTCTCTCTGAGCTCTACTTTTGCATTTTTATTTCCATTATGACCTCTATTTGTACTCATTTCCTCTTACCTAATACGAAGGGTTAAAATGTAATTGTTTTCAAATATGAGTTATTTTCATCAATATATGTGTGTACATAAATTAAGGTAAATGAAAAAAAATTGTGAAGTTATTTCATATATATTTTCCCAAGTTATTTTTTCTAAAATATTCAAAATGATTCATTAAAATCTAAAATAAGATACAAATTATAATTAGTTGTCATTAATAAATGCTAATATTCTAAATCAAATGTGTTAAGTTTATATTTTATGAAATTTAAATAAATGTTATTAAATATTCTTATGTATCTAGGATTTAATGTTATCTGCTTGCTAGTGTTATATTTAGATCAACATAAAGTCTATTAATCATTCCAGAGTTGTTAGACCCCATGCTAAAATATGTTGCTCCAGAAGATAGGAAATTTGTTTTACAAAGTTAGTATCTTGATACCACAATCCAAAAAAGACCACAAAATAATAGGCTAAATTCATTTATGGACCTACATGCAATAATCACAAATAAAGTATTTAACAGTTCAAATTGCACATACTCACTGAGTTCCAGGCAGTTTGAATGGGAAAAAGCATACACCTAGGCATATCTTACGCTGAGGAAAAATAGAATATATGACAAACTTCCAGACGGGAAAATTATTTATTTGCAAAGTATAAAGAACCAGAATTGCAGCAGAGATTTTCTTTTACACGGCTGGGATGCTGGATGATGGTAGGATAATATCTACAGACGAGAAAGAGTTAAGCACTGCGACTGTGTCCTACGCTCCGGGCCTCAACAGGCTGCAGTCAGGGTGACGGCCAGGGCTGCAGTCTTGTCTGAAGCCTGGGGTCCTCTGCCAGCTCACGGGTTGTTGGCAGAAGTCGGCTGCTTCAAGCTGTAGGAATGAAGTGCTCGGGTCCGAGGGCCTCATGGCTCTCCCCACAATGTGGAGGATCCAGCTAGCAGGTGCACAGACGCCTCACCTACAGAAGATAGGAGCTAATAAATTTATGGTGATTTAGTTTGCCGAAATAGAAAATGAATGCATATGTTTACCGCATTCAGTTCTCATCTTTCAAAGGTCAAAGTTCCTGCTGTTTCTGCCTACTTTTGGTAGCTTTCCAGTAGCTTCTAGTTGTGACTTTTCTTTTCTTTTGGCAGCATTTTCTGCAGATTTTGTATGTTATCTGTAGGAGTGCTCATCCGGCTAAACTTCTAGTCGTTACTAGAAGACAAAACTAACTTTCAATACGTCCATGTTTACCTGGGCTGTCTAGAATCAAGCTCTTTTTCAATAGAAAAAGAATCCTTAGTGAAAAGAAGGTAAAACTAAAATTTGTTTTCAGCCTTGTTGACCTGGAGAGTATAAGAGAATTGGAGGTCCAACAGGCACCCCTCAGAAAAGAAACACAGAGTCGGTTCGGAACTTGACCCCTGCCCTAATGCTGCCTGAATGCTGACCCTGGAGTTTGGTTTTGCTGCAGGAGAATAAACAGTTAACTGTGGTGAGCGTTGCAATCTGCTCAGCTAGGACTTCCCTCCTCCTTATTTTTCTCCTACTTCCCATAACCGTCCCTTGAGAACCATTTCAGCAGGAACATGATCAGAGCATCCTATGAAATGGCAGTGCCGGGGTTAGTGAAGCATTTAGGAAATATGGTTTCCCAACAATATCTTGGGAACAAATAGGTCAGATGCAATTTTTATGTGTGATGTTCTATTGTTTTGTAGGAGAGGATCTTATGTTTGCCAATGTTTCCAATGGCTAAAAGAACAAATAAGACCAGTCCACATAAACCAGCCTTAGGGGTTTCACAGGCACACATACGCACTGCGTGGTGACTGCCCGGAACAAAGGTACCTGGCGAGGAGAGGGTCCAAGTAAAGAAAAGGGCAAGTCCAGAGACATGCCCAGGTTTGGCTTCCTGTTGTTATTTGTGTGTGGACCCAATGCTCCGGACATCTGCTGGGAAGTTCCCCCCACCCCGCCCTGATCTCTTCCAATCATGCAGAACTTAAGGAGTCCTCAAAGGGAAACGACTTCCATTTCGGCCTGTAGAGCAATTGTTTATAGCTGGGTTTGCAAAGAAGAATCTGGAATTATTTATTGGTAATTTGCACATTACTAAGTAACAGATGGTCTGCAAAAGAGAATTTCTTTTGCAACTTAAAAAATGGTTGGATTTCAAGTGCCTCCCGTGGAAGGCGTCTCACGTTGCATGAAAAGTCCTTCCAGGGACACCAGGCGGCCGAGGCCAGGCAAGGACCCCGAAGATCACAGAGGTGTGCTCAAAACCCCGGGAGCCTCTGCTGGGGACTTGGGGCGGTTCCGTCTTTGTCTGGGTGATCGCTTGCGTGAGTCTCCTGGTGACACGTGAGGACAGTGACACACTAGCGAGGTTCAGGATCATGTTTCTCCAAAACAACTGAGTAACAATAATGACAACAGTTTCATGTTAATTCTGCGGATATGCTGCACCCAGTGTCCTAACACAAAAAAGAGAAGAGAAGCTGGGAGAGGGGAGGGGAGGGGAGGGGAGGGAGGAGAGGAGCGAAGGGGAGGCCCGGGGACCTGGATATCAGGGCAGCTGCCTAAACGCTCTTGGGGAGGTGCTGCTCCCCAAACCCACGTTCCTGTGCCCATGTCTGATGTGCGATGTCCTCTGGGGCACCCTCAGGAAGCCCCAATGCTGTGTGTCCCCTGGAGTGTTCCTGCCCCCTTAGGAGAAGCCGGGTGAGTCCAGGCCTCCAGCCACGTGCCCTGGGGCCCCTGGAGCCTGGGGATCTGAGAGGATGACTGGGAAGGTGACAGGGCCAGCTGGAGGATGTCCCCACGCTGGTGGGGGGGATGTGGAGGTGGCCACCCAGCCCCACTGATGCCTGAGACGTGGGGGCCCTTTCTTTCCTGGAGGAGGAACCGGCCCCGCTGCCTCCTGCCCAGGTTTGGGCCTGGCGGGTAGGGGCTGTGCTGGGGGATCTGGAAGGTTGAGGACGGGCCAGGCCCATTTTCTGTCCTCAGAGTGAGGACAACAGGGCAGGGTGAGCTGAGTGAACCAGGAGCACTTAAGGGCTTAACAGAACTAGGCCGGATTGTTCTCTTCTCAGAAGAAAGACAGGCGATGCTGACCTAAAATCCTGGATTATCGACCACTGGCAAGAGGCCCACTGGGGCCCTTTTTAGGCTACAGCACTTCAGACACCAAAAGGAGGGAAGCCTGAGGTGGTTCTAAACGCCCTTCCAGGGCTGCTCCACTTTCCAGAAGGAATTTGGGTGGGAACTCACCCTGTTGAAACGACTTGGATTCTGAGGCCCAGTCTGACCTTGGTATGTGCTGTGCTCCCGGAAGGCCAGTTCTTCAATAATAACTTATCAGCTTCTGTTGGTAGAATGTTGTTAGTGTTCAAAAGACTTCTCTGTCCACTGTTTCACTGTCTTTTATATCATTTAATCTTTAAAAAATGTTTCCAGAACGCATTTATAAAATTATTACCAAATGGAAAAGAGGTAAAAAGCAGCAGAAGATCAATACGGCGATGCTGGGCATTCTTCCAGAGGTACTTCCAAAGTGAGAAAATGAAAAAGGAAAAGGAAAAATGTATAGGAAGGAAGGAAGGAAAGGAAGGAAGGAAGGGAGGAAGGAAGGAAGGAAGGGAGGAAGGAAGGAAGGAAGGGAGGAAGGAAGGAAGGAAGGAAGGAAGGAAGGAAGGAGAAAAAGCCCCCAAGCCGTGTTCTCCGAGTCTGTTTATCAAATGGGAGGTAAATCGCTCCGGTTGCATCAGCCCCGTGAGCTGAGGTAAGATGAGGCAAGAGGGACCCGGAGCAGAAGAGGGACTTACCCGAGGTGACCACATTCCTTGGGGACACAGCCGGCTGAGGGCCCAGGCCCGCAGCCCTGGCGCTGCTCTATCAGGAAGAGATGCCCCGAGCAGGCAAGAGGAAGCAGGTGACGTTGTCTCACAAGGAGGCTCCATGTCTGAAAACATGAAGAAAGCATCCTCCACGTGCCCGGGTGTTGAGCTCAGGGCTTCAGGCCCACGGCAGGTGCAGTGACACGCGTGTCAGCTTTAATCAGGGGCTGATGTCATGACCCCAGTCCTGTGGTTTTAATCGAGGGGGCGTCCAAGGGAGAAATAGTGAGACCCCTGCCTCATGCCGTCAAGCTCCCCGTGGCTCACTTTCTCAGTACGTTGCCCTTCCTGGCCTCTGCTCAGGCCACGTTCAGCGGCTCCTGACCACTTGGCTCCGTGGCTGGGTCCCCTGTCACTCACCCCGCCAGCGTATCCCTCCGCGACCACCCCAGCACGGCCAGTGGCCCGCATCCTCCTCTGCTCCCCACCCTGCGGCCGGGTCTCCTTCCCAAGTCCCCCCAGAGTGTGGCTGCAGATCTGTCCAAATCGAGGGTCACCCTAGCCCTTGTCCGTTTCCCGTGTGCATGCACAGGACGCAGCTGCCAGGAGGGCTGTTAATTCTGTCCCTCATTATCAACCCTGGTAAACAGAAAGGAGGTTTGACTGGGCACAGAGGAATTTAAACTGTTAGCGCAAGTGGAGGTTTGGGGATTATCTGTGGATTTCCTTTATTTGTTCTCTTTCCTCCTTTGCCGCGGCTAATCCAGATTTGATGGGAAGTGAGGCATGAGCTGTTCCAGAAGCCGCGCAAAGTCCTTTGTGATGTGGGATCCTGCCTGCTCGCGGGTTGATTTTTGTCACTTCTCGCCATCAGGTGTCCGTGCATTGTGCTGCTGTGTTTCCTGAGTCTCCGAGGGGTTTTTAACCCAAAGCCGGTGCTGCAGGCCCACGGCCTCAGTTGGGTCCCTCCAGGCCTCAGAGAGGACGTAGGTGCATCCCTGGCTCCAGGCCACATGCCCTCTGTGTCTGGTGAGCGCTGGGGATGAAGCACCTTCATTCTACAGATTCTGCTCCTCACCTGTTAGCACTCCTGCCCCAGGTGGCCCCTGAAGCCAAAGGGACCCCAGTGTTCACATCCTCTCGGGATTTGGGAAGATGGGCTGGCGGCCCGTGGAGGGAAGACCTCGCCCTCCTCGTCAGGAGCGTGCCAGCCCTGCCAAACGCGCCCCCCCAGACTGGGATCCTCACCGATGAGAAGCACAACCGCCTGAGGAAGATGTTTGCACTAAGGTGGAAGACAAAACCCACTGACTAATTTTTGTTACACTTTTAAAATCCCAAAGGTTGGTCTGACTTTTCTGAGTCTGATTCTGACAAGGTTTTGATCAGTACATCCATCGACTCATTTATAGCCAAGATTTTCCTTTGGGAGTGAATCTTACAGTCCTTTAAGCTCTGTGTGAATTACTATGAGTTACAATATCTGATTTTTCTTTCAATTATCAAGAAGTCACAGGCAAGCTTTCACACAAAAAAGAAGAGACATTTTTATTAGAAATTAGAAAGTTAGAGCTACGTCATCCAAGAATAAAAGCTATATGCCCACACTAATCCCACGGTATGTTTGAGTGCTGATTTAATTGAATTAGTCAACAAAAAACAGAGATAAAAAGGAATTATTCCTCTCCTAACAAATGAAAATTGACTGTGGGTAAAAAAACCCAGATGATCAGTTAAACTTCAGAGTCCTGTAGTTCAAGTTCAGGGGGAGTGAGTCAGTGGGGCCTGTGCCTGGCGTGGGTGCAGCCCCAGGCGGGAGCAAGACGGCTTTAAACTCAGGAAGCTCAGCTCCGGCAACTTTTTTTCATGTGGGCTCTCAAATTCTCAGAGTGGAAGCTAAGTTACACAACTAATTTTGAAACAAAATTTTCCAGAGCTTAAAAAAAAGTTTTTAAGGAGAGTCATGAGATTTTTACTTCTAGTTACAAAGTTGTCCCCAAACCATTATGACTTACAATGACCTGAATTGATTTAAGGTAACTGCAGCCTGTGTGAGTGTCATAAAAGTCCAGGCACGTCTCCCCAGTTTACCTCAGAAGTAAACAAATGCACCTGAAGGGATCTTTGACTATAGAACTTTTCTTTCTCTTTGGAACAATATAAAGTGAACTTGCTTGAGAAATAGTTTAGGTAGCAGGAAAGAGTCTAGTAGCTAGTGAAGAATTTGCAATAGAATTATCATCATAACACATCACTTATTCCAGCTCACGAAGCTCCAGTCTCCCCAGTGCTGGGAACGTTAGCTAACGGTCTTTATCCGCGGGCTGTGCGTGTTTCATTCGCCACATTCTCTAATAACTCCCACTCCTTCTCCAGAGGCCATACTGAGCTGTGTTTAAAAAGGAACATAATGAAATTTAAAATTTTGACCTATTAATACTCCTCTGCGTGTACACATCTCGGGGATTTTGTTCATTCCATGCGTTACACTGATTACCCAGGGCAACTGAACGGGAAGAGCTCCACCTGTCACAGCTGGGTTCCCACCTCTTGACACGAGATCCCGAGGAGGGACCTGGCACATTTTCTGTAACTTGTAGAAACACATGAAATCACTGCTTCCTCTTTCCTACATCCTCGCCCCCAATCCCAGGACGTGGGGCCGTTTCAACCAGCAGTGGGAGAGCTGCTGTTTCCTGGGGGACGGGCATTGGACCGACCACACAGATACCGAGGAAGCCAAGTTCACTGCCATGTCTCTGAATGGGAAACCGGAACTGACATCAGGATTTCAACAAACCCTAGTGGACATTTAGAGCCGAGTCTAGTTCCCAGACATGATGGACCCTCGTTTCACATGTGCGGCACCAATTTTAACCCCCCTTCAATTTGGTAGAAAGTAAAAAAGCAAATAATCCTCAATAATATTAAACTGGAACATACCTGGGCTAGAAAAGGAAGAATTTAGGAATTTTAAAAAATACATATTTCTATGAAAAAGAAATATATAGAACTCTAATCTTCAACTTCTTTCCAAAACGGGGCCTTGTGAACTGGCCTCTGCCCATCACAGATGCAGAATCTCAGCGTGAACGAGAGCCTAGAGGTAATTTATTCTCAAGTGAATCTACTGTCACCAAGTTGTGCTTACCTTCGGGATGGCAAGTTGCAACAGGCACACTTTGATCCTTACTTTTTAACACCTTCTCTAATATTTGACACTCCTGGGAGCCCCTAAGTTGACCTCCGGCTTCCCTTGACGCCAGTGGAGCTGCTCTGGCCTGGAGCCTGGCATTTTCCTGCTCACAGCTCCTCAGGCCTCATCACGCTCTTCCCTTCCTGTGTCCACATCATACATGTTGGGATTCATCACGGCTTCACCGCAGCCTGTCTCCTCAATACCCAGTCTTCCTGGGTGATCTCATTCGAGTCCGTGGCTTCTGCTACCCCCTGAAAACTGGCTCCCCCTTCCCTGGGCAGGCCATCCTGGTTTAAACAGTCATGTTTCCTCTGTCGGATAATTGAAGCAGCTTTATCACTGACTTTCTCTTTCCCCTCGGACCATCCTGTACTCCACTGCCTGAGTAATTTTCTGAGATGCAGACAAGTCCGCATTAACCCAGTGTGTTAAGTCTTTCAATAACCCTTCATGACTTCAAATAGTTTATGAGGGTACGATCTTTCGTGATCCAGCCCCATCCCACCTGACCCATCTTGACACTTTGACTAGGACCCTGAGGATGTCCCATCAGGTCCACTCAGTAGACCGAGGCTGTTTTGTGATACCTGCGGTGCTCTTTCTTTGCAAGGCAAGTGCTGAAGTATAGATGGTGTATTGCATGGACAAACTGTGTGGCTGCCAGAACCCTCAGAGAAAAGAGGGTCCGAAAGAAAATATAAATATACATTTCATTGTTACTTCATTAGTTGAGTCATATGTTTTTGACTAATCAAACAGTTTTGAAAGACAAAGAGCAGAAGTGCATGACCTCTTAGCTTTCATGTGTTGATTGCATGCTGTATTTTATAACTCCCTTTGCTTTTTGTTTTCAGTACATTAGGCAGAGTCAGTGATGCTGTGGATGCAGTAAAGAGGCGGTGGCTACAGTTTTGAGGACATTGCATGTGTTGCCATCGGAGGCATTTAGAGGATGGGAACGATATAAGCAGAGGAGCGCCCACGGGAGTGGCGGTGGGGCTCCGTAGCAGGGGTGCGGGCTGGGGGACTGCATGCCCGGGGATCAGCCAGCTGCTGCTTTTGAGACTTTACTCCGACCAGATTCAGTCTGGGGATAGCCTTCCTGGCAGGTGAGTGCTGTCGCAAGTTGAGCTACGGACCCTTTGTGAGTTTAATGTAATTTTTGCTTACCTACTCACGGGCCTTGAGAATTTTTTAAATGCTTTCACAAATATGACCACAACCATCGTTCTACAGGGAAAGAAGCCACCCTCAGAAATTGAAACGTCTGGTCCAAATCCACAAGGCTGACCAGAAGGTGCGCGGGAAATAGAGACTAGGGCTTCCGAACGCTACTGTATATAGCACAGGCGCATGTCTATTTAAAGGTATTGCTCACGGGAGAGAAGAACCTAGAAAGTGAACAAGTTGATGTGTTTTATGCTTTGTTAATGGGAAACAAGGGGCGGCAGGAGGGGCCATCACACCTGAGCTTTGGTTCTGGGCCCGGCGGCCCAGGGATGGGCGGGTCAGGAACAGTCCAGAGGGGACGCGGACCCTTCCAAGGTGGAGAACACTTTGGACAAGCAGGTGCGCGAAGCCGGTGCGTTTGTTCTGAGGGAAGGCTGCGGAGTGTTCCAGGGTCAGAAGGGCACATGGCTGGTCTCGTGGGTGAACCGCGGGCTGCAGGGCCTGTTGGTCTGTGAAACAATTGCTTCGGATCAGCCTCCTTCACGGGAATCAAACCATCAGGGGACGACATCAGAACTTCAAACACACAACGGCCTGTGAGAACCGTCTTCTAAGAATTTGCCTTCCACTCGTCACTTTAAGCGTCCGTACTGCTCCTTTTTCTCTTGTCGTGACTGTTTATCGTCCTGTTTGGCTCCGGCGGGACAGCCAAGGCGGAGAGTGATTCAGGGGAGCTGGTGGCCGGCGGGGGTGCGCGGGCAGCGGGGGTGGCCTCGGCCCAGGAGAGTGCGGAGCGGGGGTGGGGGGTGGGGGTGGGAGGTGCTGGCTCTGGAGCCGGCAGACCGGCACTGGAATTTTGGCTTCCCATCCGGAGTGAGTTGGAACAAGCGGCTGAATCCCTCCCAGCCTCGGCCTCCTCGGCAACGTGGAGGTGATGACAGCAGCGTGTACCTGCCTCTCATACAGCATCTGTCACGATGCGCTAGCACTTCGCGAAGTCCAGCTTCAGCACTTACTCACACGCACGTGTATGTGTACAGACATGCACACATGCATGCGTACAGACATGCACACACACACACGGTCAGCCCAGAGCATGCCAGGAGAACTGCGAGTGAAGGGTCAGTGGTTCGTGCGCTAGGCCTGACGCCATCCCCAGAGTGGGCCGGCCGTCCCCTTGCTGTTCATCTGTTTCTCCAGGAGCTCGTGAAGCGGCGTCGAGGCCGCATCGAGGCCGCACCCGAGAACAGCCGCGCTCTGCAGAGGCGTTCGGTCTCCCCGTCAGCTGCCAGGTCACCTAGGTTTGAATCCACTCCCTGCTGCTCCCCTCAGGGGCTGGTGAGCCCTGCCTGCTGCCCACCGCGTGCAGCCTGTGAGCTCAGGATGGTTTTCCCTTTTTAACTGGTTGAAAACAACCAAAGGAATATTAATTCTCCGCACGAGAATTCTGTGAAATGCGGTGTCTGTGTTTCTCGGGTGTTGTCTGCAGCTGCGCTCACACCACCAGGGCAGAGCTGACCGGTGACAAAGGTGCCGCGGACCCGCAAAGCCTGAGCTACTCACCATCTGCTCCCCGACAGAAAAGGTCTGCTGGGCCCTTAACTCCGCAGGGTCAGGTCACTTAACCCCCCATGTCTCAGCTTTCTCGTCTGCAGGAGGGAGAAAATGATGCTGCAGAGTGACGATGTAGGGGGGAGAAAGGATGAGGAGGGAGGGGGAAACACTGTCAGCAGGGGTCCCGACCAGGGCGTCTCTCCCCTTCCCTTTTCCCCCTGACCAAGGCCTATTTTCTAAGCGGGTTCTCAAGCCCATTCATAAGCAGAAGGCAGTTTGAAAGGAATAACGCACGTTTGAAATACTATTTGAACTGGGGACAAATTTTGGTGGACGGCACGACACTCTGGTGGTGGAATTTGGGCAGCGAGTGGCCGTGGGGTAGGCAGAACTTGGGGGCAGAGGACCCGCCCTCCTGGGTTTTGGGGGCCACGCATCCTCGGTGGTCCACGTGTGGCCAGCTGGCAGCAGGAGTGGAATGGAAGCGGCTAACTCTGACCGCACGATGATTAAAATTCCGGGAAACCCCGACGGCTGCCCTCGCTGCATAAAAGGCTCGGGATCCCCTGCCAGCTGCTGGGCCTGAGAGTGACCCTCTTTCCCCACCTACGCTCACTCCAGAATTCTGCCAACAGATACATTTGTTCTCTGATTGTCACAGAATTCACCCAACTTGGAAAACTCTCCAGACGTTCAATTCACCGATTCTTTTAAAAACGATCCCTTTGTGTGTCTGTATCCGGCTTTGGGAACCAGTGTTGGAGCTACAGTCTGTTTATCTGTCACGCCTCCCTTTCTGTACACATTCCTCATCTCTGGGTGACGCTGCCACTTTTTGCATATTTGTGTCCAGGAGCGGGCATAGCAGTCATTGGTCCCAGGACGCCCGGGCGTGTGACTGGGAAAGCATGTGCGTATCACCTAGGCAGTGATGTTTCACTCAAGCAGCTGAGAGGTCCTGTGGAGCATTTCTTGTGTTTTCTATCCCTCCCTGAGCATTCGGTCCTTGGCTCTTCTGTTTGTTAAAATCCAGTGTACTTTGCGCAGCTATCGGGGCTGTCGTGTTCTGGACTGTGGATCCTGAGTTGAATAAGGTGTGGATTTGTTTTCTGGAAACACATTCCCCTGAGAACAGCCAATAGAAGAGAGAGAAGCTTTCAGACAATTCTTCCCTGTGTGGCCACCAGTTCTCCACCCTTCTGGTGTTGGAGACTTTTATCCAAGTGAAGCCACAGCCTGGTGTTGGTCAAGACTGGAAGGGAACTGGCAAGGTGATCCGTTTGTCTCCTGTCTTCTGGGGGAAAGACGAGGCTTCCGACTGTCACAGTTCCCACTGCAAAGCTCTCTTTCCGTTTATCCATCCAATTCCTTTCACCGTATCTTCAGAGAGGATGAAAATTCCACATGTCCAAACTCAGCCGGAGTTCCACCGGGTGCAGCGAGGGAGCTGCCCTTGTGCTGGGTGCTGGGTGCAGACGCACAAGACCTGGTAACTTTATGGTCGCAAAGACCAGAATCAGTGGGGGGACCAGAATCAGTGGAGGGACCACAGCACACAGACAAGTTACAGTGCCGGGCATGCGCGTAAGTCCTGTGAGGACGCAGCTGAAGGAGGAACGGGGCCAGTGGAGAATGAAGGGAGCCGCACAAAGCCTTTGGAACCAGCTCTGACTGTTTCCTTTAGTTAAATTCGCTCAAACATGCAAGCATTTATATAAACAGCAGTGTTTCTCTCAGTGATTCTGTGGGATTTCTAAAATGTGCATCTATTTAGTCTAAGATGAAATACTGGTTATAGGACGAAAAAAATTAAACATGCATTCCTCAGGGCCCAGGCCTCAACCACAAAATGAACTCCCCAAAAGAGTCATTAAATCACAGTGTGTGTTTAAAATAACAGATTTGAAAGAAAAATGTTCCAAGATATTAAACTTCAACATGATCTCTGACTGTAATCCCTTCTGCTCTTGGGTCTGGACAGCCCTTGGGCCCCCTTAAAACATCAAGGGAGAGCTTGGCAGGGCTCCTGGGAGGGAACCCACCCAGGCCTGCTGAGTGAGAACACGGCCGCCAGGCGCTGGGCTTCCCTGGGGGATGCGATGCTCTTCACAGATAGCTTGTGTGTGGACATCAGTCCCGAATCAGCTGCAGAACCCATAGATAACTTTTTTCTCCCCTGCAGATTCTGAGAAAGTAGAGCAGCGGATATAAGCAGACTCCCTCGGGCTGGCGAGTAGGAATTCCTCTGTGGAACCAGGAGGGACATAGCAAGTGTGTTCCTTCAAAGGGTGGCCTGGTCCTTGGGGCAGGGTTCTCAGTCCCAGGAAGCAACACGGGACTGTCAAAGTCCCTGGAAGGCTTTTGCAAACTTCTCTTACCCTCCACCCCTCTGGAGAGATGGGGCATCTGGCCTGTTCCCTCTGCTCCCCAAGAACCTCTGCCCCAGGGAAACGCCACCTCTGCAAGAGAAGAGAAGTGATGGTACATAAGGCATACACAGCGTCAGAATCCACAGCTCTACCCCAACCGCTGATGGATCAGAACCAGAAGGTCAGATACATTTCCGTGACCTTCCAGCAAAAACACGATGTTCAAGAACAATTACTTTCTGACTTTGATCACTGGCTGGGCTCTTACAATCTGTCAGAGGAAACCCAAAGCCAGGGTGGGAGCGTGAACGAGATTCAAGGGGAGGGAGTGTCCTCACCTCTGTTCCAGGTCAAACCCAAGGGCAGGGCGGGACCCCGGATGGCAAAAGAAAGAACTAGAAACCATGTCTTAAAAGGAATGCTTCAAGAGCTAAATGTTTACTGGAGACAAAACACAGTGCATAGATGACAGAATTTCCTTCAAATGTTTGAAGCACTACTGTTTGGAGGAGGAAAGAGCGTTATTTTGTTTGGCTCCAGAGGATAGAATTAGAACAGACAGGAAGAAGTTACAAGGATCCAGACTTTGAATCAATAGCAAAAGAACATTCTAACAGAGTTGTTTAGACAAACAATGATCGTTCTCTAAGGAGGAAAGGATCCTGTCTTTGAACTTGTTCAGGAAGAGCTGCAGAAGCACCTGTCAAGGATGCTGGAGGAGCTGCCTCCAATTTGGGAGGGGTGAACAGAGCGACCGGGGGTCCTTGTGAAGAGGCGACTTCTCCCTGCAGAGTCCGGGCTGCTTGCCCTGCCGATGCGCGGAGATGGGGGTGAGGTTTGATTCTTCAGTGCATCTGCAGGACGAGCCCTTTCTGAGTTGGCAAGTGGGGATGCTGTAAACATTTTCCTACTCTGCTCCATATTTGTACAAACAAATGTGTTTTTACTGAAACTAACGTAAATATTTGCTTACTAATGAATGCACTCACCAAGCACTGAATAGCCAAACAGACCCCTTTTTTCAACGCAAATAGCTAAGCCCAGTTGTTTTACACCTTAACCAATTAAACAAAAAACAGAGCCCACATTTGTCTTCATTCTTAGCTACAGAAATTACTGGTAACAAATCCAAAGTCGCAGCACCTTCCAGGGAAGCCGGGAGTAGAGGTCGTTAGAAGTATAAAGGTGTCCGGTGGGCACACAGCACAGACTGAGCCCAGAGTTTAATGGGAAACTCCCACGGGGCACAATCCCACAGCATAAAGTGACCACTGTCCACCCATCCCTCTTAGAAGCACAGGAACAATCAGAGGGCTGGGCCCTTGTTAATCCAATGGCACACCAGTCACTGGGGAGCCAAGGGTGGTTACGAGGGTCAATTTTTTTTTTTTTTTTTTTGCGGTACGCGGGCCTCTCACTGTTGTGGCCTCTCCCGTTGCGGAGCACAGGCTCCGGACGCGCAGGCTCAGCGGCCATGGCTCACGGGGCCCAGCCGCTCTGCGGCATGTGGGATCCTCCCAGACCGGGGCACGAACCCGTGTCCCCTGCATCGGCAGGCGGACTCTCAACCACTGCGCCACCAGGGAAGCCTGAGGGTCATTTTTACCAAATGATACTCCAGACTCCAAAAGAAAACAGAGTAAAAGACCATTTGCCCAATAGTCTAAACACCAGAAGCGTCACACACTAGGACCTTTCTACAGGGATTTAAAAATGAGCAGTGATTTTAAAATTTGCATCACCACAGTAACAGCAGGAAACGTGCCATGGTTTGTGGTCCATGGTGATGGCATAACCCACGGGTTGCAAATGACAGTTTAAGTTCAGTCACGGAGACCCTGCGATGGGCACACATAGTGACTCCATGAAAGACCGCCTCGTGTGTAAGAATTTCAGGATTTCATCCAACAACAATCATTTCCTACGGAGCTGACACGACTCTGGATTCTTACAGAAAAATAGAAATTTGAAATAGGAAGTTGTAGCAAGAGCAGCAGATGATACTGGCTGATCTTCTCTAAAGAGAAGTTCACTCATTTTCCACAAATATTTTATGACAGATTCCTGATGATGTGGTCTTGTCAGATCCCTCACTGCTCATCACAAAGATTTTTCCAGTAAATCATATTTCATGCATCCTCTGTTATTGTGTGGTGCTCAGGGCCACGTTTCAGGAGATAAGTGAGGACGGTAAATTATGATCCTCAGATGGAGATATAAGATTAGGCTTGTTCGTCAACTTGTTGTGAGAGAGAGGGTGTACTCTTGTTTAGAAAGAACGCATGACTGCAAGGCAGTGAACATGGGTCCAAGCTTAGATTCCCCGGTTCACTGGGCAAGGGTCATCTAGTTAAATTCCCCCTCTGTTCACGAGAGAGGAACACCCAGCCTGCCCGCACCTGCAGAACGGTGTGGACCAAAGCCCTGTGTAACTCGGAAGCATAGATGAGATTTGTGGGGAGCGGGGAGAGTGTGGACCCCACGGTAACCTGGGCTGGAATCCCGCTACTCACCACTTACTCACTCCTGGTAGCCGGCAGGCTTTAGTTAATGTCCCCGAGACTTAGGCTTTTCAGTTTGAAAATCCCTAAATTTTAGGGCGATGATCAGCTTTGAATAAAATACTGTTTAGATGCTCCCAGTAGAGGGTCTTGAGAAGGGAAGGTTCTGAATACCGACCGCTCTCGGCTGACCTTTCTGCAGCATTTAATGCATCACAGATGCGGTGCTCAGTGGCTTACCCATGTTCCATCATTCCAGCTTCATGACAACCTCGTGAGCGGATAGCATTAACCCCGCATCCCATACGAGGACCTGGAGCATTAGCATAGCTCCACAACTCACTGAATGTCACGTTATTTCCCTTTTCAAGGAAACACCAGAAATTCTTCATTCAACTGAGGGGACCTCCTAGAGGAGCTGGCTGATGTCTAACAGTTTCCCTCTGTTCTTTCTGGGAAATAGCATCACAGCTAGTATATTAGCCACCAAAGAAAAGAGCTGTCTTATTACTTTAGACTTACTCCTCATTTTTTGCCCAAAATGTTACCCAGATTGATCACCTACGTTTGTCACTAGACTCGGCTCAAAATGATTTTATTTTATACACAAATCTCGACACCATTAACAAAGACTTGCCATTACTTTGGGCACTTGACAGAACCTACGTTAGGGTCTAAAGACTTCTCCAAAATGGAAGTTTGGTCAATGGAAGCCCAGCTGAATGAGCATAAGGCTTCCCAGTGTGCTTTGGTTCCAAACATCTGATTTATTCTCTTAGAACCCCGTGTGACCTTCTCAGCACCGGGGCCGCCTGTTTCCTCCGCGAGATGCTCTCAATGGCTCCTCCCTGGGATGAGCATTCTGTCTCTCCTCCCACCTGTGGCTCTCAGCTCAGTCATCCCAAACCTGCCACGAACCTTTCTCTCTGGGCAGCAGGGTCACTCCTGGGGGAGCCGCTGCCCTTCCCCGACCTCGTTACACCTTTGAGTGTCTCTCCCTTAGACCCCAATATGCACTGCTCTTATTTGCCTCCGGGGTGTCTGTTCTCAGCCACGTTTAAATTTCAGCATTTGTCTCCATAAGCCGTGCCCCTCAGACCACCATCTATCACCTGACTCATCTGTTTCCCACGGTTGATTTCTCATCCTTTCCACGTTAAGTGACTTAGACCATCTCACCACGATTCCAACGAGGTTGAACATTGGCTCAAGGACACCCATTCCTGAGGGTGGGTGTGGTCTCCTCATTTACCTGGAGACTTGAGTCTCAGAGAGGATAAGTGATCATGCTGGATCACACAGCTTCTAAACTGCACACCCAGAGTAAGCCCTTTCCAGGGCCTGAGGAAGAGCTCAGCAAGTCGGAACTCATAATCTTGTATTCTTCTCCTTTAGAAGAGCCCCCAAACTTGCAGTGGAACCTCAGAAGATGACCTATTTTCCTTTCCTTGTCCTACCCAGAGCCAAGGGCTTCCAGCTGCTGGGACGTGTACAAATTCATCACACGTCATGGAGCTATTCTTGCACATTGCTCTAAATGTGGATGGTATTCCACATTCTTCAAGTATGCCTTCCCTGTTACTTTGAGACCCTTTTCTCTCCTCTAACTGCTTGAGGACCCCTGTAGCACCTGCCCCACCCCCTCCACGCTGGCACAGCCCTCACTTCTCTTAACGAGGCTGCCTGATTCTGCTCTGGCTGCTTTAACAAATACCACAGACTGGGCGTCTTAAACAACCACGAATTATCTCTCACAGCTCTGGATGCAGGGAGTCCCAGATCGAGGTGCCAGCAGACCACATGTAGCAGAGAGAGAAGAAAGAGAGAGAGGCTCCCCTGTTTCCTCTTATAAGGGCACCAATCCCATCATGAGGCCACCCCCCCACCATGTTCTAATTACCTCCCAAAGGTACTTACTTTTAATTTATCTCTTAAAACAACTCCATGGGGTTAGAGTTTCAAAATATGAATTTGGGGGACTTGAGCCCATGGTCATAGTGGACCCCAGTGCTGCACGGTTTGCCCTCCACAAGGGCAGGTCTAAACAGGCATGTCTGCTGAGCATTGGAGAGAGTTTGAAGTTGGCTTTGATGGAGTACTTATACCATGGGAATCAGCAAATTCTATAACACAGGTCTTTCTTCTCTTAAAGAGCTGGTTTACCAGTATACCCTTAATTGGTCTATTTAATCATCTTTTCTCCATTGACCTTTTCTGCCAATTTATTGTATATTAAGTTCCCAAAATACAGGGGTCTGTGTCTGAGCTCTCTATGCCATTTCGTTGGCCTATTTATCTGTTCTTTGACCTGTACAGTC
The DNA here is from genome assembly GCF_963455315.2 of Globicephala melas. Lineage (NCBI taxonomy): Eukaryota > Metazoa > Chordata > Mammalia > Artiodactyla > Delphinidae > Globicephala > Globicephala melas. The sequence goes on from NC_083326.1 coordinate 60,548,778, forward strand.
CTGTTTTTTATGACTGTGCCTGTGAAGCATATCTTAATAGCTCACAGAACAAAATTCCACTCATCTTTTTCCACTCCTCTTAACTTTTCATAGGCCATTAAATATTAGAATATTATGCCATGTACATTTCAGAACCAATTTACCAAGTACCTTAAAATACATGTCTGACATTTGATTGAGGTTGTTTAAAATTATAGAATGTTGTTGGAGAATTAATGTCCTCAAAAATTAGTCATTCCATCCAGGAACATGATTAATTTTCCATTTACTCAAATTCTATTTTACGAAATTTAATTAGATTTTAACATTTTTTCTGAACAGCTTTTATTCATGATTTGTTAATTTCTGATGCTGCACAGATAGTGTTACAAGAGTGAATGGCATCTTATTTTTTTCTGTTTTCTAGTTGATTAGCTCAAAAAGCGCTATTGAATTTTGAAATTTGACTTTGCTAAACTCTCACTGCTTCTGTTGGATTTTGTTGAATTTTCTCTTTCATTTTCAGATCACGGTGTCTGAAAATAATGATATGCTTATGTCTTCCCTTTCAATTATTACACTGCCTCTCCTTCCTTCCTCCCTCCCTCCCTCCCTCCCTCCCTCCCTTCCTTCCTTCCTTCCTTCCTTCCTTCTTTCTTTCTTGCTTGCTTGCTTTCTTTCTTTCTTTATTTCTTCCTTCCTTTCTCTCTGTCTTTCTTTCTTCCTTTCTTTCTAATGATGACCAGCACCTACAGTACCAGGTTCAGCTGTAGCAATGATAATAAGCAGTCAACAGAACCTGATCCAGAAATGACCCAGATATTGGCACTATCAATGAGATGTTAAATATGTTAAATATTTAAATAAATAAATATTTAATTAAATAAGTATTTCAATAAAGATGTCAAATGTGTTAGAGAATCTAGTGCAACAGATGGACAACATGCATGAACAGATGGGGAATTTTGGCAGAGAGACAGAACTATAAAAAGAGTCAAATGGCAATGCTAGTAATAAAAAACATGATATCAGAGAAGAACTCCTTCAGTGAGCTTATCACCAAACTGGACACATCAGAATGAAAAATATTTGTGAATGCAGATAGGTAAATAGAAATTAAACCAAGTGAAACACAAAGAACAAAGAGAAAAAATAATAAAGCAAAACACGTAAGAGCTGTAGGACAAAAATAATAAAGCAAAACATGTAAGAGCTGTAGGACAATATGGAATACATATAATTGGAGTGGCCAGGGAAAGAGGTCAGGCAGAGGAAACATGTGAAGAGACAATGGCTGAGAATTTTTTAAATTAGAGAGTCAACAAAGTACAGATTCAAGAAGCTCAGGGAAACTGAAATGGGATAAATAAAAAGAAAAACATACCTAAGCACATCATAATCAAACTGCAGAAAACCAAAGAGAAAACAGAAAATCTTGATGGCAGCAGGAGAATGAAGACAACTTACACAGAGAAAAAGAAATGATAGCCAATTTCTCATCAGAAATTCATCAAGCCTAATTAAAATCAAGAGATGTCTTTAAAGTATTGAAAGAAAACTCAATAAGCCCAGCGTTCTGTGTCCAGTGAAAATACCTTACAGAAATGAAGACAGAACAAAGGCTTTTTAACAAAAGCCAAAAGAATTCACTGCCAAGAAATATTGAAGAAAGTTTTTCAGGAAGAAAGAATAGGATAGCAGACGGAAATGTGTTTGTACACAAAGAAAAGAAGTGTGATGGAAATAATAAAAATAATGTTATATATAATAGACACTTTCCTTACTTTTAATATCTTTAAAAGGGAATTGAATATCCAAAGCAAAACTATTAACAATGTGAAGCTTATGACATACATAGAAATAAACTGAATGACAACCATAGCATTGCACACACACACATGCGCGCACACATACACACACACACACACGTTTCCTATAACAAAAGACTTAAATAAGATCCAGAATCTTATAACATAATACCCAAATTTCCAGGATCTAATTGAAAACTGCTCATCATACCATGAATCAGGAAAATCTCAACTTGAATGAGAAAAGACAATTAACAGAGGCCAACGCTGAGGTGACACAGATGCTGAAATTATCTCACAAGGATTTTACAGCAGCTGTCATAAAAACGCTTCAACAGGAAATTTTGAACATGTTTGAAACAAATGAAAAATACAAAGTCTTGGCAAAGAAATAGAAGAAGTACCAAGAAATAAAGAAGAAGCAGATGGAAATTTTGTAACATATATATAATAACTGAAATTAAAAACTCTGTAGATGGGTTCAGCAGAAGAACAGAGAGACAGAAGAAGAATCACTGAACTTGGAGCTAGAACAATACAAATCACCCAGTTCTAACAATGGGGAAAAAACTTTTTGTTTTGAAAAAACAAAATGAACAGAGCCTCAGGGATTTGTGGTACTATAACAAAATATCTAATACTTGTGTCATGAAGTCCCAGAAGAAGAGAAGAGAGAGTGGGGCTGAAAAGACATTCAAAGAAGTAATGACTACAATATCCCAAATTTGGCAAAAGGCATAAGCTTAAAGATTCAAGAAACTGAGTGAACAATAAAAAACAATGAAAAGCTTAATTGGCTATACTCCAATATAAAATAAAAAGTTAAAAATAATAAAAAAAACAAAGAAATTCATGCCAAGACTCAACATAATCAAACTTCTGAAAACTTAAAACAAGAAAAATATCTTGGGGCTTCCCTGGTGGCGCAGTGGTTGGGAGTCTGCCTGCTAATGCAGGGGACACGGGTTCGAGCCTTGGTCTGGGAGGATCCCATGTGCCGCGGAGCGACTTGGCCCGTGAGCCACAACTACTGAGCCTGCGCGTCTGGAGCCTGTGTTTCGCAACAAGAAAGGCCGCGATAGTGGGAGGCCCGCGCACCGCGATGAAGAGTGGCCCCCACTTGCCACAACTAGAGAAAGCCCTCGCGCAGAAACGAAGACCCAACACAGCAAAAATTAATTAATTAATTAATAAAAAAAACTCCTACCCCCAACATATTAAAAAAAAAAAAAAAAGAAAAATATCTTGAGAGCAGCAAAAGAGAAATGACACTGTACCTATAAGGGTGACAATCTGAATGACGATGAATTTCTCATCAGAACCCTGGGGAAGACAGAAGGAAGCATCCTAAGTTTTTCAAGAGCTGAAAGAAAAGAACTGTCAACCTGGAATCCTATACCCAGCAAAAATATCCTTCAGGCATGAAAGGGAAGCCTACACAGTCTCAGATGAAGGACAAGTAAGAGAATTTGTCACTAGCAGATCCACCCTGTAAGAATGGCTTATGGAAGTTCTTGAAACTGAAAGGAAAGGATAAAAGAAGGAATCTTGGGAACATCATGAAGGATGAAAGAACGTGGAAAAAGCAAAAATATGGATAAATGGATTTTTCTTCTCCTCTCGAGTTTTTAAATGACATTTGATTTTGAAGCAGAAATTACAACATTTGTGCATTTCTCGTTCTTATAAGCCCCACATATTCAAGAGATATTATTCCATCTCATAATCCTGCTCACTAATCTCTTGGGAATTTTTTCGCTTACAGTTTATCATAGCTGAACAAACAATAGATTGGTTTTGCCAGAATGTTCTGGATCCTAAGCGAACAAAGATAGAAAGATTGATTATGATTTGGTTTCTACTTGGTGATTTGTTTAGATATTTGAAGAGACATCAGCTCAGAGTATCATCTCCACGGCTGAACCTTGCCAGTGATAAGGAGGTGCAAGTGATGAATTCAAGAACTCAGCACAGTAACAGAATGAGCGTGAATTGAGAGTGGGACCTATCGTAAGGTCTGTACCTTCTATGAGGGACGGCAGTTTCAAGGGCGTTCACCATCTCATAGGCCAGAGATTCTCCATGTGATTGTGTGTTTGCTTTTATTTCTTACCTAAACTTAAAAGGAAGGAATGAGAAGTTTCATTTGAGATGATGGTCCCAACACATTCTTAATCCAGCCGAGAGGGAAACCATCTCTGACTTTCGGGTCTACTTTGCAACTGGCTCAGAACCTGGTATTTACCAAGAGCTTATTATTTTCCAGGAATGTATCTCTCAAAAAATATAGAAAATACAGCAGCCTGTCAATAAATGACAGCTGTCATTACTGCTGGGGTTATTGTTGCTATTAAAGATGACCAGCATGTGGGAAAAACTCCTGGTCATGGAACCACACCAACTGGATGAGGAGAGTTAGAGAGTAAGAACCATGCCCAGGATCACACATGAGGAAGGGCCTCAGGGGTGATAAAGATGAGAGCAGGACGGTTGTCCAAGGATGACATGAACATACATACAGGAATGCACTTTTAGCCAACTTACAGCTTTAAACAAATGCAATAAATTGAAGTTAGAATGTGTCTCAAAAAACATAGTCAAAGGAAAATGTATATACAAGTGCAGAAATAAGTACAAATATATCCAGTAATCACAACCATAAATTTTTAACTTACATGTTAAAAGAGAGATGGAATTTTAAAATCCAGCTACATGCTGATTATGTAAATGGAAATATCAATAGATTTTGAAAATGCTACGCTGAGTTTAAAAAATGAAGTTGTTTTCTAAGATGATACCATGTATACATAATTTTAAAACACAGAACAGTATTATCTATTGCTTATGAATATATATGTAATTAAAATGTAAAAAATATAAACTAGAGGGACACTCACTGAATCTGTGATGGTAGTTCTCTGAAGAGGAGGTGAGTGAGTTCATACTTGCGGGTCCGGGTTGGATACAACTTTGTCATCATCTACATATTTCATTTTAATAAAACCCAGAAAAAAATGACTAAATGCTAACTCTCTTGTCTTTTATAGAGAGTATTTGGATTTGTACAGGCTTCTGCTTTAAAAAAAACAAAAAACAAAAAAGAAGGAAGAAGACCTTTAGAATAAAAGCCAGTGGGCACTTGTGCACTGCTGTGTAAGGGGTGCCAGGCCCACTGGGAAAATGATCTCAATGATGCTAAGAGTTGGGAAGATGGACTTTTAGATTCTCACGCAAAAACAGACATAAATTTGTCCTTTGATTGCTCTGAACATTAATAAAACTGTGTACCTACCAAATGAAAAATAGATACCTAGTGGGAAGCAGCCGCATAGCACAGGGAGATCAGCTCAGTGCTTTGTGACCACCTAGAGGGGTGGGATAGGGAGGGTGGGAGGGAGGGAGATGCAACAGGGAAGAGATATGGGAACATATGTATATGTATAACTGATTCACTGTGTTATAAAGCAGAAACTAACACACCCTTGTAAAGCAATTATACTCCAATAAAGATGTAAAAAAACCCCAAAAAACTGTGTACTCTGTACAAAAGAGCACTGTGTGTACTAGGAATAAAACGCATGCAGGAAAAATGTAGAGTTGGGGTCCTGTCTAGCTTAAAATTTTGCACGAAGGTATAGCACGCACCACAGCAAATGTTGTGTGATTCAGACAAGATGCGCTTGTTGCTATGGAAACATAGGAAACTCAAAAACAGTTCCAGGATTGTTTTGTCATCTGGTTCGTAGGGTTAATATGAGGGGCAAGTGACGTATTGCAGAATCTTCTGCATTCTATAAACTAACATAAGTGTAGGTTACTATTTGGAGTGTGATTATTAAGGGTTAAGAAGTTCACGGTGGTAGAATAGCCAAGTCCCTGATTTTGTTTTCATCTGGTAATTTGAGATTACGGCCTTGGAGAAAATTATAAAACATAGGAAGACTAGTATTTGTTTGGTGCAGAGTACCTGAAATTAACTAGGGAATAGTTTTTAATTCAGTTACTGAGCCAGCCACCGGCATCCCTGGGTTCCTAAGAAAACGCAGTTGGAAGATCGTATGTAAATGAGGCTCTCGGGAAGTGCTTTGCGCATCTGAGCCAACTTTTTCTGGTTGAATGATTTTTTAGAATCACATTAAAGCCTATTCATTATTTGGATATTGAAAGCCAACTTCTCACAGACTCCTCCACCCAGGGAGACCTCACCATCGGGAGCTCTGAGAGTTGCTCCTGGCAAAGGAGGGGCTGCACACCATCTGCCTCCTGACGGTGAGAGAGGGTGGTCGAGCAGAGAGGGGAGAGCAGACTTCTGCTGGAGGTGCAGTGGATGGATCTGTGGGCTTCCAGAAAGAGTAAGGGCCCCTCCCCTCCTCCGCGCTGTGCCGACGGGACGGGAGGACGTTAGTGCCGCTTCTCAGCTTGGGCTACTCATGCTAAGAAGAGGATGCAACGCGAAAATCCCTCAAAGCAATAGCCAATTGAAAATCAATGTATACTTAGGTTTGAAATATATTTAAGGACAGCCATTACATTTCTTAGTGACATACTCCGCGTATCTGTGAAGCTAGGAAATATCAATGAATTTTGGACTCCATCTATGTAAGGATGAGGAGGAAGTGAAAATCTCGACACCTGAATCCTGAATTGGATCCAGTTGGCCTAATTTCTCCTTCTCCTCTTTCCTTTTCCCTCTGATGTAGTAAAATCATTTCTAGGAAGAAATGTGCTTTAGAGTCAACCTCTCAGTCCTCTCGGCTCCCAGGTTGGGGGTGACAGCAGTTCCATGTCCCCTGTGGTCAGACTCTACCCAGAAAGGATTCTCTTTCAGACTGTGATGGGGATGGAGGTAGGACCTGGGACCCCGGACCAGCGCTGGTGCCTGGGAGGACTGCTAAGATATCAAAATTGGACCACAGCGCTGTGGACTTCTGTAAGCCACACACCACTGGTGACTAGCCAGGACTCCCTGCAACTAATGTTATTTTCAGTGACTGACTATTTTTTTTTAACATCTTTATTGGAGTATAATTGCTTTACAAGGGTGTGTTAGTTTCTGCTTTATAACAAAGTGAATCAGTTATACATATACATATGTCTCCATATCTCTTCCCTCTTGCATCTCCCTCCCTCCCACCCTCCCTATCCCACCCCTCTAGGTGGTCACAAAGCACCGAGCTGATCTCCCTGTGCTATGTGGCTGCTTCCCACTAGCTATCTATTTTACGTTTGGTAGTGTATATATGTCCATGCCACTGTCTCACTTTGTCACAGCTTACCCTTCCCCCTCCCCATATCCTCAAGTCCATTCTCTAGTAGGAGTGACTGACTTTTAATATGATCTGCATGTTCATATAAATTTATGTTGTGTTTAGGACACAGCAGTGCACGTAGCGCTAGCAGCTGGGGCCTGTCTTTTCTTTTACCTTTTCTTTTTTTTATTTTTAAAAATTTTATAGAAGTATAGTTGATTTACAATTTTATGTTAATTTCTGCTGTACAGCAAAGTTACTCAATTATACATATATATATTCTTTTTCATATTCTCTTCCATTATGATTTATTACAGGATATTGAATATAATTCCCTGTGCTATACAGTAGGACCTTATTGTTTATCCATCCTATATATACTAGTTGAGATATGGATTTTCTACTCAGTAACTTACTGTTGCTGCTCGCGGTGGGGAGAACAAACCAGGCCGTCCTCGCCCCGGCATTCAAGGCCCTGCAGGCAGCTGTCCAGTCCCATCTGTCACCTCATGTCTTACAGACGTGGTCTATTTCCAAACAAGTCAGGGACCAGCGACGCTGCATCTTTGCTCGCCACGCCTTCAGCTCAGAGCGCCCTTCCCTCCGAAAATGGGACCCGTCACACTCATGACCCACAACACTAAGTCCTGGGGACACATGAGGGAGGCATGTGTGACCCCAGAACATCCTACTTCTCCAGGCGGCACATTACCCACCACCCACCAATGAGTTAAAAGTTGAGATAACACAACAAGGAAATAAACATGCATCTTAAACATAAGAAAAAACGCTCAGTTTCATTCATAGTAAGAGAAATGCCAAATAAAACCTCACTAAGATACCATTTCTGATTAGCAGTTTGATAATAATAAAAACTGTGATAAAACAGCATGTGGCTGAGGGAAAGGGGCGTTTTCACATAGAATTGGCAGGTGTGTAAACACCAATCAGTGGGGATGGCTATTGGGAAACATCTAGTAAATGATAAGTACATCCGTCCTTTGACCCAGAAATTCCACTTCCAGGAATGCATCCTCCCCATATATAGGTTGATGTGGGAAATAACATACGTACACAATTATTTAGTGCATCATTGTAACTGCAAAGAGGGTAAAACACCCAAACGTCCCTTAGTCGGGGTTGGTGCCCTCACTCACCTGTTATATGAACTAGATCACAGTGCAGGCAGGGCCCTGGGATGTGACTACGGGAGGAATCGAGGAAAATCTATATGATATATTGTTCCATTAGGTGCAGACAGTACAGGTCACATTTTAAAGGGGGAGGAATGTTTATTTCTATTTGCTTATGCAAGTGTGAAGACAGTCTGAGAGGATACACGGGAAGCCAAGAGTCATGGTGACCTGTTGCTTTGTTCTATTCTGGGGAAGGAGAAACTGGGGAATGTGCTGGAAGGAGATGTTGGCCCTCATTTTAAAATATTTTCTGCTTTGTGAGCCATGGTAATGTGTGCTCTAACCAAAAATTAAACAAGTACATTTTCCAAAATTAAAGTGGATTTGCCATTTGAGGTGGGGGAGGGCTAACTTGCAACATTGGAAACAGCTGCCTGGGATGCGGCACTGAGAATTCGGAACCTTCATCTGAACTCCTCCGGAAAAGTTGTCCAGATCCAACACAGGCATCCACTCGGTGGGGAGGGAGGGGGCAGGGGAGGGAGGGGGATGGGAAGGAGGGGGAGGGGGAACGAGGGGGCGGGGAGGAGAGGACCTAGAATTTGCTGAAACCACTCTTGGCCTAATAAGTTAGATAAATTTATTACCATCAGTTTTTTCTTTTATTTGAACAAAAATGTCCCATTTCTTAGGACACGATGGTATGGCTTCATCGTAGGGTCTGTGATTTGAGAAACAAGTGCCCACCTACCCATTTAATTCACAGTTTCAATAAGGAGGTCAAGAAAGCCGAAGGCAGAACTCTGGGCTCACACCTCTGGGGCCTCCATCGTGCGGAAGGTCACTTAAACCACTGAGCTTTTGGTCCTTTTATGAAAATTGGAGTCAGCCCCCGGGTACGACGTCAGATTCCACCACAAGACAGCCAACGGGAAGGACGGCCATCCTGTGTCACCTCCCCAACCTCAGGTGTCCTGCTTGGGCTGCCTGTCCTGTGCCCTCCTCATCCCTCGGGGCCCCTCAGGACCCTCAGGTGGGGCAGGAAGGGGCTCAGGCAGACTCAGCCCCTCCCGAGGGCACTGCCCACAGCCTCCTGCTCTCCCTGATGACATCAGCCTTCAGTGGGTCTTCCAGGGGACCGAGAGAGAACAGAACAAGGGGTGCTGACTTTGGAGACATATCCACAGCAGTTCCTGGGGCAGGAACTCAGAACCAGCCTCTTAAAAGGAAACTCTGTTCCCCGGGGCATTCCTGTGGACTTTGCGCACAGAGGCTCACTTGCCACATTTCTCTGGGTGTCAGGGTGGTGCCTGGATCAGCCTCCATCTGCTCAGCAGAACCCCGTTTATTCGCAAAGCAGGAGCAGCCTCCCCACAGCCTTGAAAACCAAACTTCTAAACGCCCACCGTCAGGCCCACGAGCTTCTCTCCACTCTGCCGGCGCTGCCTCGGTCACGCTCTGGGACAGTCCTGGAGACGTCCAGCCCGCAGGCGCACGGAGGGCTGCATCCTTGTACCCTGATGACCAAAGGGCGACTTCAAAGCAACGGTCATCTCCTAAGAGGTCCAAGGCTCAATGCCTCCCTCAGGTGAACGTTGGTAAGATCTAATACTTTCCTGACTTGCAAAAACACTCTCATCCACGCGCACAGAAGGGCGCAGGAAGGCCTAAATCCTAGCCAACCACTCAGCAGGAATTTGCACATCTCGCAGACACATCAAATACAGTTTACTCTTCTTCCCAGCTGTGCTATGATGGCTTGGCCTCCCCAGCGCATAAGCACCTTGAGATGAAAGAAACAAAACGGGACAGAAGTGAACGGGTGAATAAACCGAATCCCCACACATCCCTCAAAGGAACCAACGTATCTGGGGAAGGTGGATGTTCCCCAGGGACCCACCGTCCCTCTGAGATGAACCCGCCTCCCTCCCCTCTGGCATCCCAGGCCAGGGGCGCATCGGAGGGCAGTACCCACAACTCCTAATGATATGAACTAATCCTCCCAGGGTCCTGAGGGGATGTAATTATGCAGCCAGGGTTCTGAAAAGGCTGGTGAAACGTCAGAAGCTTCACAGCTGTATTTCCACACTGAGAGAGATTTGCCATCGTGGAAAAAAAAAAAAGGTTCCTTCATGTAGCATGGAGCCCTCCTTGACTGTGGGGTCGCTGGGTGCATACATTTGATTTCCAGATTTAAAGTTCCTGTTGCGTTTTGTGACTGGCTGGGTAATCCCGTGCCACCCAGCCCCATTGTCCACTCAAACTCCCCATCAATGGAGGATAAGCCCCCTCCAGGAGCCCCTGAATTTCCACAAAGGCTGAAAAAACTCCCTGGCAACTCCGTCGGTTTCTCATCCACGCAGGGGCATTTGCTCGGCGGTCCCCACCCCCATGCCGTCCCCAGCACACAAAAAGGCTTCTATTTTTTCCAGGGATTACATGGAGGGCAGAGAAAAGAGCAGCTAGGACACGTGACACAGGGGGTGCTGTGAATAGCTGGCTGAGCGGGCCTTTGAGCCTGCGGCTAATTTACTGCCTGGGTTTCCTTTCCTGCGGCTTTGAAGGGGCCGTTGTACTCCACCCACCAAAGTCCTAATCGCCCTGCCTATCCTCCCATCCACCCAAGGAACTAACTCCAAAGCACTCTGACGTACTCGAAATAAAATCAAATAAAAGGGATGCTCAAGAAATCCGCATCCCTGAAGCCCATTGCCTTGAAGTCAAGTTTCTGAAAAGCCCTGTAAGAGTATCTCATTCCAGCCGGAGAGTGGCTTCCGAGCTCGCCCCCCTGGCTGGCCTGGCTCCTGCAGGGAGCGGGAAGACCCAGCTCCAAGTCTCTGCCCCCAGCTTGGTGCCTGAAAGACCCCTACTGTGTCTCCAGGCCTTTTCTCCGAGTGAGGAGTCCTGAGCAGGACGAGGCGGAGCCGGTCTTCCAGCCAATCGGTTTGATCAGAGCCATTCCTTCCTCTGCTCCTGGAGGTTAGGGGCAACCCGAGAGAATGGGGCCCTAAGAAGATTAAATATCCAATGAAGAGAGAAGCTGAAAGCAAACTGCAGGAGTCGAGGAAGGGAAAATCGAACAGGGGATTCACAGATTTGAAAGGGGTAAGTATGTATTCCTTTCTCTCGTCACCAATTCTAGTGGCAAGTTAGCAAAACGAAGAGGCTAAGTTTTGATTCTAGTTCTGAATGGTGCAGGGTCACCAGTCTTCCAACCCTCCATGTGCTCACAGACCTGATAACTAGGAAAAAGGGCTTAAAAACATGTCAAGATTCAAAAGCACCTTTAAATGTGATTTCAAGTACCATTAATTTTCAAATTGGCATTTTTATGACTCAAAGCAAAGTCAAACTTCATATGTTGCAATATTAGAACCAGTTGAACAGTTAGAGGCTGCTTATACCTGAGATGTATGATCTTTCCACACCATCCCCTGGCTCAGAAACAAATTTTAAATATAAGATGATTTCTCATTTATTCAGGAAAAGTGAATTTTGGAAGCTAAAGATGGCTGAATTTGTGTGGTGATATTAATTGCACATGGTTATCAAGCGTGCTATTTCATTCCATTCTTCACATCTGTAAACACTCACCCTCACCTGTCAATTCTGTGACCATACTTTTGATCCCAATGGAACATTCAGCATTGTGACACACAGAGCACGGTATTATTTTTAACTAGGAGGTTTGACTAAAACTTGACAACGTCGTTGTGGAACCTCACAGACGCTTGCGATCATCCGCCTCATCTCACCCCCATCCTGTGGTTTGAAAGTGGATTCTGGAAATCAGAGCTGGACCCAGAGCCCTGGTCACGTGGGCGTGGGGTTCCAGGGCCCCCAGCCTCTCACGGTTTCCCTGACAGCTGCCATCTGGAAAACATTAAATCGCCTCATCCTTTATATGGGTCCATTATGTTCTACCAAATTCATTACCAGTGATCAACTGAGGGCGGAGAACGTTTGAAATCAAAACGAACAGGAAATACTTAATGAAGAAAGGGATGTAAATGAAAACGAGTTCCTGGTGACGGTGACAAGGAGACAAGTGCTGGACCTGCTGTGTGTCCCTTAAATGCACTGGCTTTGGCAATACTTCTTGAATCACCTAAAGATAAGAAATTTAGCTCTCACACATGTGAGAAAAAGTACGGCCCAGGTCTAAGCTGACGTGTATCTTCAACGACACTCGGAAGGTTTGTGTCGCAGCCAGGAAGCCAGGTTTTTGGCAGGTTGTTATCTACAAAGGGAAAACGTACACAAGAACCTCCTCTCTGAGAAAGGGCCCCCAAAGCAGTGTGACTCTAAAGAAAAGTCTTTCCCACAGACACTGCCTGTGGTACCCTAACCCTAATAAGCCATTGACGGAGGGGCCTCCAAGACCCCGCCATTCACAGAGAGGGCTGCCCGCCAACCTGGGCCAGGCACCCCCTTTCCATAGGATAGCTATTCTTCATGTGGATCCGCCCCTGGTTTCTGACATTCAAGCCTCAGACATTGGTGCTCAGAGTGTACTTTCCTACCTCTGGCAGTGAGCTGGCTTCTGTGCTGTGGGGACAGCCCCTTGCCCCTCCATCACCCCACAGAAACAGAAGCTGCACCCATCGGATCGTGCTGGCCTCTACCTGTGAGCAACAGACAGGTGTGCACACGCTCCCTTGGGGACACGGATGGGGAAGGGAACCAGATGTCCCCCTCCTCAGCTGGTCAGGAGGGTAAGACAAATGCTCTTCCACCCTCTGTGCCAAAAAAATGCAAGCTCCGAGCATGTGAGAGAGAGAGAGAGACAGAGACACAGAGAGAGAGGAGGCTGGGCTCCTTATCAAGGGCTTCCTTGCCAGCTGGCATCAGAGAGCTGTGTGGGGATGGGGCCAGGAAACGCTGGTCGGGAGCTCCACAGAGGGGCAGCCACCTGGCACTTGTGGAAATGTCTGCCCCAGCGAGAGCGACCCCACCATCACCTACAGCTTGTTCAACCGCAAGTTCCCCACCAACGAAAAGCCTGTTTCGTTGCACGTCTGCTGCCCCCTGCCTGGGAGGGACCCCCGAGTCCCCGTAGCCGTCGTGGCCGTGTCTCCTCCTCCCCACAGGAAACCTCCCCAAGGTGGGGATGCCCCGCTCAGCCCTGACATCAAGGGCTCTGCTTGGAAGTAGCCCAGCTGGGTGCCTTCTTCAGCCAGGATGCTCACCAGGCCGCAGCCCATCGTTTGTAAAGTAAACTCGGAATCCATGTTTAAACCTCCAGAGGAAAGGAGGGGCTTTCCCAGAAGCCCTCAAACGCCCCCCTCAACTTCCCTGCCTGCCCTCCGCCCGCTTTCCTTCCTCCTCAGCCCCGGGCAGCTGACGTGCGCTTTCAGCAGGCCAGGCGTGACCAGGAATTGTTATGCCCTGAACTGATGCAAGAAAACAGTCTTGTAAAGTGGATCGATGAACAAGGGCACGTGAGTGCTCACGCGAAGCACGCTCCAGCGTCAGCTCTGGGGTTTTAGCTTTCCTGGAACCCATGTCCAAATCCAGTTCTATGGACCGGATCACATAACCGACTTGGAGATGAGATGGATCTCTATAAAGTTCCCTAATAGTGTTTAAATAAGTACATGAAGAAATGAACTTGGGAAGTAAACACGTCACCCCCACCTGTGCACTCTCGCGACGTCACTAACAAATTTCAGCACCTCTACGGTACCACGATCACCATCATGAATCTGACAAAAATCGTCTCTGAATGACAAAGACCCGTCCAGGTAGCACCGTGAGGAAACCATTTCATTTTCTGTGGCAAGGTGAATTGTTTCAATATTTCTGATGCTGTACATATTAAGGGTAAGCTCACGGTTCAGACCTGGCCCTTCTCATTCCAAATACGACCCCCCCCCCCCACCAGGAATAAACTAAGAAAAAACATAAATGACTTGTGCAAAATAGGGGGAAATTAAAATCAACTCAAATACCCTCAGAACTATCTACCTGCATGAAGGTGATGTCTTAGAGCTTTCAAGGTCATGAGAGAGTGCGGTTCAAGGTGACGTGAGGGTGTTGGGAAGGACTTCCCAGATGGAAAAGCACCTCCGTGTCCCCTGTTTTGTGTTTGTAGGAAAAAAAGGCTTTCGTCTCCTAGGCCTTCCCCAGATTCCAAAGAGCAGGCTCGAGTAGTTCATGATCAGGAGAATAAAGTCACCTTATGATCCTAGTCCCTCCTGAAGGGATATAGGTTGTTATAACCTGATGCATATCTTTAAGATGTTCTGTAGAAACTAAGACCCCCACCAGGTGGAGGATGGTGACTACACGCTGACCACAAGCATGCAGACCCCAGACTGGTTGGAACCAGAAGGTTGAGATTCCCAAAACATCACCCCGTTACCTCACAGCCAACCCATCAGAAGGTCCACAAGCTGTTAATGTATCCTTCCACCCTCTCCCCTAACACTGTCTTTAAAAACCCTTGCCTGACAGCCGTCAGGGAGCTTGGGTCTTTTGAGAATGAGCTGCCTGTTCTCCTTGCTTGACACCCTGCAAATAAACCCTTACTTTGCCGCAAACACTCGCTGTCAGAGTTTGGCTTTCTGCACCATGGGCACACGGGTCCTCGTCAGGGCCTGGGTTCCACCCTGAGCTCATCCACACCAGCTTGTTCCCTCCTTGGGAGACATTTCAGAGATGAGAGAAGTAGCTGCCGGGGTCGCACAGTAACTGGAGGGGCAGGGCGTCACTGCTGGTCCATCGCTGGGGGGATGGCCAGGGAAGGGGCGGGTGTGCACTCTTCGCTGCGAGTTGAGGGCCTTAGATTCATGTTTTCTCATCCAATCCTAATGCCTTAGGAGGCAGAGACTTTTCCCACCAACACTCCCACATGCACACCCACACCCACTCCTCTGTCCTTCCTCTGCCTCACCTTTCTCTCTATACTTATCACTACGTGGCCTTGTGTACATGTTACTTGGTTTTGGACTCTTTCCTCTTCTCTAGAACGCAAACTGTGGGCTTATTTTTTCCTCTCTTCCCCACTCTTGGGTTGCCCATTTCTGGAACGTGGCATGTAGGTGGAGCTCAAGAAGAAACGGTTGAACTAATTAGAGAAATCAAATGCAGAGTAGTTGTCTAACTTGCCCAAGGTCTTGGAGCTGGTCCGTCACAGCCCAGGGATTTGAACTCTGGGCGTCCCAACCTGGAAACCATACTCTTTCCTTTCACTGTCATGATCATCAGAAAACACGTATGTTGAGTGAAACCTTTTTTGTAGTCGCCCCACTTCTCACCTCGGTGACTATTTAGTGATAGGAAACGGGCCCCACCCCCTTCTGCTGAACAATTGTCAACGTCTGCAAACAGCTCTGGTTCCCTCCACGTGTCCAGCCTCGCAGGAAGCAGCTCCCCACCTCTCTCCTGAGCACACGTTAGCTTCTCCTTCTGAAGACCCATCTCCTCGCGTGAATCCACAGAAGTAGGAGGACAGGCCAAACGGAAGACCCCACTGCCTTCACTGGGCTTACCTGCTGCTCCCCATCACTGCCCCAACTCTTCTCTGTCTTGCCAACTGACACGGTGGATTCAAAGTCACAAACGTGTCCATACATCCTCCGCAAAGACGGTGTCACGTGGGCAGAAGGTGAAAAACTGCTGGCAGCCCGGCAATTCCCTGGGTGAGGCAGGAAGCCTGCCAGCCTCCCCAGCTCCTCTGGGGCTGGAATCAAGACCCAGCAGCCCTGAGCCAAGAACCCAGCTGCTGTGTTCAGACTTGGTGATCCCGCGTTCCTTATGAACCTTCCCGTGCGCGTGCCCTTGGGGTATCGCTGTGTGGGCAGGGCACCCTTGCCCAACGACCTTGGGTAACCCAGCACCTCATTCTTGGGGGTGCCCCTCTGCCCCCCTATGCTATGTGAAATGTGCTGGCAGAAACCAAGCGTCACAGCAAGGGGTGGAAACCTCTCACTCCAGACCCAGCCCCAGGAAGTCCCACCTCGAGCCTGTCCTTCTGATTCATAAGAAAGGCTGAGAAAGCTTTCCTTCACCTTCACCTTAGGAGGACACCGTTGGAGTTTGCTAGTGATGGGATCCCTTCCTACAACTTAAAAGGGCCAGGCTGCCCGCACAAGCCTCCTGAAGTCTCGTGGTCCCCCTGAGTTCAGAACGTCCTCCTGATTCTCCGAGGCCACCCTGCAGGGCTCTGCCCTCCTTCCCCACGCGCCAACCACCAGCCCCTTCTGTCCCCAGTGATGACTCTGCTGGGGCAAAGATGAGTGACGACTCTGTGAGGCTAGCATTCATCTCTGAGCCGTGCCACTTTTGGAGGAGCCTACACGCCCTCAGTGAGTTCTGGTCCTTGGAGAACGTTCATCTGGAAATGTCTAGAACATTCTGTGCCTGATGGAGTTGTAGCTGGGCAGACATCAAATACCCATTTTCCAATGGGGAAGTAGGTTCTTTGAAGGTAACAGCATTCAGAAGCATCTTGGAAATGGCACAAAACTGGTTATTTAGGTGCAAACGGCTGCTGTGATCTGGGCGTCACCCGTGCAGGCTGGTCAGCAGCTCTGCACGCGTGTGAGTGGCCGCTGCGGGCTCCGTGCTCCGGCCCCGCGTCCTGGGGTACAGGTGCTGCCCTGGCCTTTGTTAAGCTGCTGGTGCCCTTGACCTTCTCAGGTTTCTCTCAAAGGTGTTGTCCCTTCGATACCAGACAGTTTGAGTTCCCCGAAGGCAATGGGCTTCTGCTTTCTCTTTCTGAATGTTACACCATGGATACTCCAGAGATGAAGCATCCAAAAGATGTCCACGGAGACCAGGCCGAGAAAGGGCGCCTGACGGCCCAGAGCCGGAACAGCTGCCGTCTGGCTGTTGAAGGCACGCACTTCTTCCTCGTGAGCCAGGCCACCTCCCTGCTCTAACAGGGCATCTCCAGAAGCTTCTCTCCACTGGCAGCCAGGGCCCCTCTCCCAACACGTGTTGTCTCACGCCCCACATGGCCTCCAGACCACTTTCAGAGCACAGTGCATGCCCCGCCCTGATTTACCAAGTCCTGCTGCCCCCAGGCTCTTCTCTCCCCAGGAGGCCCAGCTTCTCTTTGAACCTGCCCAGCGAGTCCTCAGCTCAGAGCTTTAATTTACTGCTCCTTCCACGTGCAATGCTTTTCTCCCAGACTTCATTACCTTTTAATTTATTTAATCAACACTAATATAGCAAGGGGGTGGGGGAGGGATGAGTTGGGAGTTTGGGATTAGCAGATGCAAACTATTGTATATACTATGGATAAACAACAGGGTCCTACTGTATAGCACAGGGAACTATATTCAATATCCTGTGAAAAATCATATGGAAAAGAATATATATATGTATAACTGAGTCACTTTGCTGTACAGCAGAAACTAACACAACAATGTAAATCATCTATACGTCAACAAAATAAATTTTTTTAAAAACCCACTAATATAGCAAGGAATTTGTGGCAACATTTACAAATCTTAACTCATCTTCCCTGATCGTCACACCTCAGCTGATTTGTTAGCCCATCAGAGAGGCTTTCCTGATCTTCTGCTAAACCAGCTACCAGGTCTCCACGACCTTCTACATTCCTTGCCGTACACGTGACCCTACACGCTGCTTCCTTCTTTTGGTTACTATTCTCTCTCTCTCTCCCCCACTGGAACGTCAGCTCTGTGAAAACAGGACAATATGCCCTTAGAGTCAAGGATGGTCTCAGAGGTATACACATGGGTACTGTCTTGTGAAAAATGAATGAATATATAGAACACTCTGAGTATTTTCACCCCAAATTTCAGTGCACATAACACTCCCAACATGGAGACAATTATTTACTGGCAAACTTGTAGGAATGTGACACTCTCCTGTTCACACGTGAAAACTCACCTTTCAAATTCAATTGCATAAGATCACTGCCCACTTGAACTCAGAAATGGAATATACGTTCCAAGGACATGGTCATGAGGACAAGGTTTTTGTCTTCAGGTCTTAAGACAACCATTCTATTCCTTAGGGTTTCCTACTGGAGGCCCAATGCCTTTGCCATTTGAAAAACAAAACATGCCTCCATGACAAAAATCCATTCCTTTCCCTGTGCCACTCATCCTTGGGGACCCAAGAGGTATTTTGATCCTATAAGTATTGATAACTAAGGGAAAAGTAATTTTCAGGTCTTAAATTATCACTGAACATACAATCAGAACTGAAAGGAAGCAGGATCGCCTCTCTAGCTCAGAGGGTTTTTGAATCCTTTTTATCTGACCAAGACCCGCGGTAAGAATCACATCTTGGATCATAACCTGTACTCATTCCCATACAGACTGGAATGGATGATTCACAGAACCATCTGTACCATTACCACCAATAATATTCTCCTGTATCTTTGTTCTCTTCTATTCTAGTACATGCTTCAAAAGGCCAGCCTAGCTCACCTAATGGTTTCACAACCCACTAACGGTTTATAACCTACAGTTTGAAGACACTGACTCCAATCCCACCCTTTTCCTTGCAGAGAAGAAAGTACAGCCCGGAAGACTGTGAACTGCCCAGGGTCCAAGAGTTAGTGCAGAGCCAGGATGAAGCCTGGTGTCTGACTCACAGCTCCTGTCCGAACAATCGCTTCTCCTCCCCTGTGTGAGTCTCTGATCACCTGGGAAGAAACTGCATCCGTTAAAGTGTTGTCTTTTGAGCTTTTAAAACTCAAACAGCGCTCAGCCATCAGCGGGTCGTAAACCGGGTCCCGGTGCTGACACCACGTACGTGACACCATTTCCTCTCCAAGGAAGACAGCCTACCCGCTGACCTGAGCCAGCCCCGCCCCCGCGAGTTAGTGATGCCCCTGAAAGGCTTGACCCCTGCCTGGCAGAGTGGGTTTGTGTGTGGAGAGCATTGTGCCCAGGGGGCCAGTTGCATTGCAGAGCAGTGTGTTTCCTCACATTCGTCTCAAAGATGTTGACCTGCAGATCTGAGGTCTTCTGCACAGAGGAAAGGCATTTCATGAGATGATAATCCCAAGAGGGAATTCCAAGGTCAAAGGGAAACGGCTGGAATTAATAAACTCATTGGTTAATACGAGGTAAGCCCTAGAACTCAGAGAGGGTTCTTTTAAACATTCAGAGACGAATCTGGACCACTAATGTCTGATACCCTTTTCTAGGTTTAAGGGAAGGGACAAGAAACACCAGGTTTCCCACGTACAATCTCGGTAGGTGGTTTGGAAGAGCCCCCAGGCCCCTGGGGAAGGGGGTCACCTCTAACTTAGTAAGTGTGCACTGAGCCATGTAAGAGCTACACCTGCCTCTGTGGCGGCTTTGCATACAGTACATGAATAGTAAATTAAAAAGTCCAAGCAGCTGGGGCTCAATACTGTCCCAGAGGAAGAGCTGAGCAGGACAGACAGGCAGCATGAAAACCCCAAACCAAGGAAGGCCATGGACTGGCTCAGACGGCAAGGTGGCCAGTTCCCCTGGGTCACGCGGAGGTGCTTGTGCGCCCTTACCTTTGGCTCCTTGCGTCTCCCGGCTCCCCCACAAGCAGCCGCGGTGCTCAGGGTCTCAGCGCCCGCTTGCCTGACTCAGTATGTGTGCCCCCCTGCCTCCACCCCTATCATCAGCCCCTGAGCCTCGTCACTCGCTGCAGGAGCCTCCCTCCCACACGGCAGGACCTGGGGCACTGCACCTGAGCGGGGGGTGGGGGGGGTGGGGGGGGTGGGGGGGTGGGGGGGTGTGGCATCGGGCAGGCCTTGCCTCTGGGCTCTGATGCTAAGAGACAAGGCAACAGGCAAGAGAAAACTCCTAAGTAGAAACCAAAGCAAGCGTGGGGCCGTCCTTCCACAGGAGGAGTCGGGCTGGGAAAGGCAGGCACCAGGGAGCCCAGATTGGGGGAATAGGACAGGAGAGTGTGGAGAGTGGGCAAATGTGGAGGAATCCCTTGAGCCATAGGATACATCTCAGGCCAGCCTTTGGAAGGGTGGGAGGGGCTAGGATCGGAGAGCATAGGCTAGGGCAGGGCAGGATAGAACAGGAGAAGATGGCCTGTGGCCAGGGTACGGATTGTCCTGGGACGGGCTTGGGAGGACTGGGTGATGATGTAAAACGCAGCTCCTCTTGGAGGGGGTCTCGGTTGAGGAAAATGGGCCGTGCGCTTGGAAAGTTGCTCAGGTTTCCAGTCCCACGGAATGGGCTCCAGCCGACAGCATGTCCCCAGGAAGTGGCCCAAGTGCGCCTAGCACAGCGCCCCTCCCTGCCCAGAGGTCAGGGTCCTTGGCTCGGTGCCAGCTGCATCACCCCCTGCACCTCACGCCGCCCACCGCCGCCTCCACCCCCGGTGCGGCGACTTTTTCCTAAACCAGGGGCTCTGACTTTAGCCAGAAATAGTGACTCAATAATAAAGAACACGAGGAGGTGACGCCGGACCCTGTGAAACACCTTCGCTGTCAGAACGACAAACCAGTGAGGTCATACCTCTTCCCCTTCATTATTCTAAATCTTTATCGAAAATCACTCTATTGCCTCTCACGGACCCAGGAGTTCTGTCACACATGTTAAAGTCAAACTGTAGAGAGAGGGGCCTCACAAAACATGTGTGCCCAGAGCCCTGCAACCCTGCAGCCAGCCCTGGGGAGGAGGGGGGCCACCCAACAGTGGCCTTGATCTTACCTTTTTTTTTTTTTTTTTTTTTTTTGCGGTACGCGGGCCTCTCACTGTTGTGGCCTCTCCCGTTGCGGAGCACAGGCTCCAGACGCGCACGCTCAGCGGCCATGGCTCACGGGCCCAGCCGCTCCGCGGCACGTGGGATCCTCCCAGACCGGGGCACGAACCTGTGTCCCCTGCATCGGCAGGCGGACTCCCAACCACTGCGTCACCAGGGAAGCCCTGATCTTACCTTTGATCCCCCTTCTCGGTGGCTTTGGTCACATATGTCCACGGTGCCAGCTCTAGCCACACAGTCTGTCCTCAGTAAATAGGTCTAGGGAGGAAGGGAGACAGAGGCGGTAACACTAGCGATGCCCTTAATGCTTTATTTTTTATCTTCTCAAAAGTGGGCGTGCTAGGGAACTCTCCTAAGCAGTGATATGAGAGGACTTCTAGAAGGAGATGTAAGTGGAGGTCAGATAGTGGGCCGACTTCAAATTGAAGTTCAGTTTCAGAGAAAAGCGATGTTCTCAGCCTAAAGCTGAGAGGCCCCGGGGGGCCGAGGGCATGGGGGAGGCTGGTGGGCCTGCCCTTTGATCCCCGCTGCATGCCGATTCCACTGCAGATTAGGAAACGTGCCAGAAACCACAAGGACAGCCGTGTGGGCTCAGAAGGGACTCGCTCTTGGATGGTAAACCCACAAATGAACACACACGTTCAGAACTCATAAATGTTCCAGAAAAGACAGCACACTCTAAAAGCCGTGTGCATTTCGTTACTAAGCCAATGGACCCATTTGTTCCAGTTTTATGTCCCTGGAAGGATATATCCTGGCAGGATCACCCCAGGCTGCTCCTTTGATTTCTCCGTCCTGGGTGGTGACCTCTGCCAGCACCCCTGATGCGGACCTGGGATGGTCTCACTTCCACCTGTGCCAAGCCAGGGCTCTTAACCAGATGACTGCAGTGGAAATTTCTCTGATCTCTTTTTTTTCTGAAATTTGGGTTGAAAATGAGGTTTGAGGGTAAAGTACACTTTATAAGCCAAGACACGAGCATCACCGGCTTAAACAGCTGAAATGATTGTTCTGCTGAAACCCTACTGTTGTAAACATGTGTGGTCACAAAACACACGATCAGACCCACGGTCACAGCCTCCGTGCAGCCTGACTACATTTCTGACGACCCCGTCTCCTCTGGTCTCGAGGCCTGGGAAACACCCAGCTTCTCAGAATTCGAGGGGTGAATATCTTTCATTTGATACAACTTCTTCCCAACTCAGGAAAATGGTGATGCAGACGGCCGCATTTTCCAGATTCAGAATGGCAACAGGAGGCCTTCCTGGCATTCGCCAGGCCCCCAAACCCACGATCAGCACTGACTCCTGCTCGGTTGAGGCCACACATCTCCACTGAGCCTGACCCCGGGCAGGACACTCTGGGCATTTCTGTTCCCCACGACAACTGTGATCTGTGGTCCTGCCCCCCTGAGGGTTTTCCTTTGCGGCAATGGGGGTGGTGAGCTGGAAGATACACGTACATTTTTACTGGATGAATTAATACACGAATGCAGGCTGCATTCGTTCTCTGCTTTCTAGGGGACAGACTCTGTCACCATCTACTGTGGCACGACACCCACTGGCATAGAAGAGTCGCAGTGCTAACCAGACAAGAGGCAGCCATGGCAACACGAGTCTCCCAAGGGAGTGAAAAAGGAATCATTCTGTGGCCCAGTACCGTTTCGGCTGTGCCTGGAAATTGTGGTTTTGTCAAAGCTAAAGGATTGTGGAATCTTAGAGCTGGAAGAGATTATTAGATCATCCAGCCCAACATCCAGCCCAGGAATTCTCTCTAAGATATCACTGGCAGGATGTGCTAAAACCTTTGAAGGTTGGGGCTTTCCAGCTGAGGAGGAGTCCGGGGCGTGACTGTAACCAGCCTTTAACCAACCTGTACACAGCTGCGTTTGTTGTGGGCAGAGTAACTGTCCTGCGCTAAGAGCTTTGAATGTGTCCTCGGTTACCCTTCAAAACAAACTTACTAAAGAGGAACTACTGATTTCTGCATTTATAGATAAGAAAACTGAGAGTTAGATATTAATTAACTCGCCCTTGGTCACACAACCGGTAACTGGCAAAACAGGTCAATCTGACATCAGAGCTAAACGGGTAATGTAAACTGTCCTTCCTCTGTGGCCTCGTATGCCCTATAACAAGGTGTCACCTTCTTCTTAGGGTCAAGAGGAGGCTTTCATGCCTTGGAGAGTAAGGACGTGCCTCCTTCCTGAAGATGCTTTGGATGCCAGGAGACCTCCCCACACATCTGAGGGACCACAGAACTGCCACTGCCCTTGTTTAAGGACTACTCACAACCTGACTCCAATCATTTGCTGTGGAGTCTTCCTATCAGCCTTTCTCCCCTCTTTATTTTTTTTTTTTTCTGTACGCGGGCATCTCACTGTTGTGGCCTCTCCCGTTGCGGAGCACAAGCTCCGGACACGCAGGCTCAGCGGCCATGGCTCACGGGCCCAGCTGCTCCGCGGCATGTGGGATCTTCCCGGACCGGGGCACGAACCCGTGTCCCCTTCATCGGCAGGCGGACTCGCAACCACTGCGCCACCAGGGAAGCCCTACCCCCTCTTTTGAAAGTTGAGGCCATTTTCTTCACAACTCCAGACGTCTGGCACTTCTCACGTGTTTTTGTAGGATATTGTCAGTAACGTTGCCTGTAGTGGTGTCAAAATCCTATCTTCAATTCTTGGGTTTTATGAATCGTGTTATTGAAATCATGGGAAAAAAGGCTCCAAAGGTGGATTTCCTTCCCCCTCAGACATTTCTAGTAGATTTTAACAAACTTCCCATCGTGTCAATAAATAAGGGCAGGTGAATGGTACTTGTGCATGAACCGTTTCTTTTCAGTTAAATATTTTGCTGCAACTTCTACTCAGGAAATATGTTGTAGACCAACTTTATTTCCGTCACCTTGGCTTTACCAGGACTTGAGTGGGGTGTTGACATTTTTTTTTAAAATAAATTCGTTTTATTTATTTATTTGGCTGCGTTGGGTCTTCGTTTCTGTGCGAGGGCTTTCTCTGGTTGCGACGGGCAGGGGCCACTCTTCATCGCGGTGCGCGGGCCTCTCACTGTCGCGGCCTCTCCTGTTGCGGAGCACAGGCGCCAGATGTGCAGGCTCAGTAGTTGTGGCTCACGGGCCCAGTTGCTCTGCGGCATGAGGGATCTTCCCAGACCAGGGCTCGAACCCGTGTCCCCTGAATTGGCAGGCAGATTCTGAAACACTGCGCCACCCGGGAAGCCCGGGCTGTTGACATTTAAGTGGGGACCATGGTAAAGGAACCTACGATTTTCATCCTGGGGAAATCACTACAGCTACACCAGTCGGCCCCCTTCTTACCTACATCACTGAACAGAGGGGTTGATATTTGGAGATTATTATTAATCCTCAGGAGTCAGCACTTCTTCACAGTTTGTAGAACTGTGAAGGACTCTGTGAACATCTGGTACAATCAGCAGGGTACCCAAACTAGCACAGATGAAAAGGCTTTCCCTGAGGAAGAGGTGGAACACAGGGGCTTGTTAGGGCAGTGAACCTCTTCTGCGTGACACAGTAGTGACAGTCATATGTCACTGTACATTTGTCAAAACCCATAGGAAGTACAACACAAAGAGTGAACCCTACTACAGACTGTGGCCCTTAGTTTAATAATAATATATGAATACTGGCTCATCAATTGTGACAAATGTACCACACCCAGGCAAGATGTTCGTAATAGGAGAAATGGGGGGGGGGAGTCGAGGGTATGTGGGAACTCTCTGTACTTTTCCCTCAATGTTTTCTGTAATCCTAAACAGCTAAAAAAAACCCTGTTTTAAATAAGAACAAAAGCCTCCTCTTAGCCAGTACACAAATCTGCTGCAAAATAAAAAGAAAGGGGAGAGAGAAAAAAAGAAGGAAGCAAGGAAGGAAGGGAGGAAAAGGAAAGGAGCACTGAATGACAAAGGACCCAATTAGGAAGAACGCATAACTTAAGAAATGGAAGAAGTTCAAATATAACTTGAGGAAAAGAAGAAATTCCCAGAGTGCTTTACACTATAGAATTTTGAAAACACATGTTAATAAATGATTATAGCATGTGGCTGTGATATAGCCAAAAAAAAAAAAAAAGTAAAATAATGCTGTATCCACTGAGGCAGGAGAGAGGTTAATTGAAAGCATCATGTCACAAAGTAAATCGACAGTAACATGAGCTCCGAGCAGAATGCTGTGTGTCCCAGTCAGAGATTAACACCTAGAGGACAGCAGTCCCAGAAGCCTGGGCAGTAAGCACAGGATGAGCCGGTTGTGAAACTAAACCTCCTAGAAGTGAGGGTTTGGGTTTTCGGCTGCCCTAACCCTGACTGTCAAGAAGGTGAGCGTATCTATCCAGGGCTCAGGGCTACCAATAACACTTGAGCGTGGAAGCCACCTTGGTACAGATTAGAAAAAGGCACAAGCTCTAGGAGAATAAGTGGGTGAATAAAAAGATGCTCTTCTGGCTGGACCAGTCAGCAAACGGCATGCTCTCTGGGCACAGCGGTCAGCACAGTGCCCTTCCTTCCCCATCCTTGCTGGGGCCACGGCTCGGTGGAGTGCAGGTTGGATTTCGGCTCCCATAGTGCCCAGTGCAGGACACAATCTGCACAACCGTCCCTGCTTCTTCACTTGGACAGACTCATCCTGCAGGTGTGTAGCCCCAGATCCTGAGTTCTGGGTGCAGATCCCCCTTTGATGAATAACTGCACTGATGCCCTAGGAGTTTTTGTCCAGAAAACCCCAGTCCACCCAAGGAGGCAAAACCACTCCTTCTTGTTCAATATGGAAATGTATCAATACATGGGCTTCTAAAAATTAATATAGGGGGCTTCCCTGGTGGCGCAGTGGTTGAGAGTCCGCCTGCCGATGCAGGGGATACGGGTTCGTGCCCCGGTCCGGGAGGATCCCACATGCCGCGGAGCGGTTGGGCCCGTGAGCCATGGCTGCTGAGCCTGCGCGTCTGGAGCCTGTGCTCTGCAACGGGAGAGGCCGCAACAGTGAGAGGCCCGCGTACCGCAAAAAATAAAAATAAATAAATAAATAAAAATAAATATAGGGACTTCCCTGGTGGCGCAGTGGTTAAGAATCCAGCTGCCAATGCAGGGGACACGGGTTTGAGCCCTGGTCTGGGAAGATCCCACATGCTGTGGAGGAACTAAGCCCATGCGCCACAACTACTGAGCCCATGTGACACAACAGCTGAGGCCTGCATGCCTGGAGCCCATGCTCCACAACAAGAGAAGCCACCGCAATGAGAAGCCTGTGCATCACAAAGAAGAGTAGCCCCCACTCACCGCAACTAGAGAAAGCCCACGCGCAGCAACAAAAGACCCAATGCAGCCAAAAATAAATAAATAAATAAATTAAATTTTAAAAAAGACAAAACATTAAAAATAAATATAGAGATAAACTGAGTCAAACTTATAAGATTAATTATTTGTGTTGATTTACATTTATAAACAGAATGATAAGATGTGTGCGTTACATCTGAAGTCTTGAAATTTGATTTTAACATTTGCCATTTGAATCAGTCAGATATTCATGTGAAGCCAAACAACTCATAAATCATCTTCTCTGCACATAAAATCACTGCTTTAACATTGAAAAGCGCTCCATAAAATAATAAGCAAGATAGGATTTGAAAAAGAACACAGATAGAGGATTATAGAATTGTAAAGCTGCAGAAATAAATTGAGCATGGAAATAATACCATTACGGAACCAAGAAATAGATTAGAAACAGCAAGAAACAAAATACTTAAGGTCAGAAATCAATTACTAACATTAAAGAATGGTTTCATATTATCAGAGTAAATGCAAAGGAAAAAGACAAATCACTTACAACAAGAACAATGTAATAGATAAAAGTTAGTGTCCTTAAGAAAAAGGTCAGCCAGTGAAAAACTAAAAGGCACTCAAAAACATATCATGAAAAGCGTTTTCCTGAAATGCAGGGAGAAGAGACACTCCGGATCATGGTGTCATATTTTTCAGAGAATCAATACAAAAATTATGACTATTGAGACTTATCCTGGTTGTTATTAACTTTCCTGGAGAAAATCAATAATTCGTCAGTTGTCCAAGTAGAGAATCTTCTAGGGAGCATCTGGCCAGCCTCAGGCTTGTCCACAGCAATATTAAAGCCAAAAAACAGTGGAGCAATGTTATAAGGGGAAGCTAACGTGATCCAAGGATGTTACACCCAACCGAGATGCATTCAAGTCTAAAA
This sequence comes from Globicephala melas, assembly GCF_963455315.2. Classification (NCBI taxonomy): domain Eukaryota; kingdom Metazoa; phylum Chordata; class Mammalia; order Artiodactyla; family Delphinidae; genus Globicephala; species Globicephala melas. The sequence continues at coordinate 60,575,877 of NC_083326.1, forward strand.
CGTCCCCAACATGAAAGGACCAGAGAAATACAGCACCCTAGAGTCCTTCTTGAAAAACTATGTATTGATGCAACCAAGGCATAAACAGAGAAACTGAGGTCTAACATTTCGTGCCAGAAAATAGTGGAGCGATGTTTACGGATTCTAAGGGAAAGTGATCCAGGAATATGATATCCAGCCAAGTTTTCCTTTCAAGCATTTGAGAATGAAATCCAGCCAACCAAGGGATAAATCAAAATAAAGAAACAAGGAATAGAACAAGGAATAATAAAAGAACTAACGGTGAGAAAGAAATTGTTTACAAAGAGAGCTGTGCTCAACAACCCATGGTTACAACATGAAATATAAATGTTCTAAAACTTAGAATCACAAAACGACATGAAAAAGGAGGCAGGGGGATAGTAAAAGTATTCATGTCCCATTTTTCACAAAAGTGGATCGACCCTACCTAAAAATGAAACGTTCTTTATAACAACTAACGCCTCCTACCACAACGTTTTCCTGATCTTTTTCGTTAATTATGAAGAATCTTTTGTGGAGAAAAAAACATTGATCTGAATTCCCAAAATCCCTCCGTTTTACATAGATTTCTGCTTAATTTAGGGAAAATTAAATTACTTTTTTAAAAGTAGGATGCACAGCACGATACCATGTTTATAAGACGATACTGTTAAGTCGGCCTATGTTTTCATTGGTATCTATTCATGGAAATATGGCTGGAAATGTATTCACATAATGATAATGACACCTAATTCTTTGTGACAAGGTTTGGGGTGATTTTTTTCCTCTCTTTGTATTTTTCTGCATTGTGTGACTTTTTACAACGATTATCAATCATTTTCACAAAAAGTATAAAGTAGTTATTCTTAAAGGAAAAAAAATTGGCTTCAGGAGGTGAAAAATTGGTGGATCAGGAGGGAGAAGGCTGTATACTCTGATAGTCGACTTGAAAGCTGCTCCCACAGGCGCAGGACTAGACCCACAGACAAGCAGACATGGTGAGATTTGAAGGACACAAAAAGCCACCAGCTTGTCCAAAATTGTCATCCCTTTGAATTATCAACTATGGTTACATCCACTTGGATTCATTTATCAAATCTTGTTTCAAATTGCTGGTGGCTGAAACACCAAGCCCAGAGGGATGGCAGAGGTGGGCTGGCACCTGTACTGAGCGAGGGGCAGCAGTACCGAGGTCGGAGGAGCCTGGGGCTGGGGACACTGGGAGGTTGAGAATGCGAGGGAGCAGAGATGGGGGTGGAAGCAGCATTGGCCAGGGAGCAGGTCTTTGCAAACTGGAGGCCCCAAAGCTTGAGTATCACACAAAAGGAGGTCAGTTTGAGAACAGATGTCAATGAAGAGCTAAGGGGCAGAGGATAACCAACAGGGACCTACTGTAGAGCACAGGGAACTCTACTCAATGCTCTGTGATAACCTATATGACAAAAGAATCTGAAAAAGAATGGCTATATGTATAGCTGAATCACTTTGCTGTACACCTGAAACTAACACAACATCGTAAATCAACTATGCTCCAATAAAATTAAAATAAAAAAAGAACTAAGGGACAGAGGGATGGAAGGATAAGGTGGAGATGGGGACCCTACAAGTAATTTCCTTCAGGTGAGAAATTTTTGCCAAACGCTCCTCTGAAAGGCCCCTGGCTCACGTCATGGGCTCAACTCACTGATTTTGGCCCCTGAGGAGGGTAGTGATAAGGCTGAAATATCAGGCACGTGTGAGGTGGGCTAGCATGGGAGGGCTCCCATCACAGCCTGGGGGCAGCAGGAGGCGTCTGTCTCCACTGGGGTGAGGAGCAGCATGGCCTTGAAAGGAGAGGGGCAGAGGATAATTAAGCCCTAAAGATGAGCCTGCCAATCTCCACCCTTTGCCCAATCTCCAGCAGCCTTTTCCCAGGGAAGCTGCAGGACACACCTCTTGCAATAAGCCAAGCAAAGTGCCCAAGAGCCGCCGGAAATGTCTGTTTGGGTAGCAAGTGTCTGGTCTCCTCTTGAGGAGGGGAAGGGGCTGTCCCCGTGCTGGTCACCCTGCACACAGCCATTTCCAAGACACTCCCCTCTTCCTGCGTTTTACACCCGTTAACCCTAGAGAAAAGCCGAAAGCCTGCTTGGCCCCTGTTTGCACAGCAGTCGTTTAGAAATGGCACCGAGCTCTTATCAGGCTGGCTGATTCATGCTGAAACTTGGGAATTATGTCCAATCAGCAGAGATGTTTAGGAGAAGGTGCTGCTCATCCTGCCTGGAAACACCCCCTGGTCAGCACAGCTCACAGAGATGGAGTTTGGAGGTGCTATCTCTCAGTGGAGCCAAAAAGGGAGAAGGGATTAATTTCGAGCAACACACATTCATTTAAAAATCATAATTAGTCACCGTAGTGTACCCCCGAAGACGGGCAGAGGCCAGGAATGCAGCTGGCCTTACTGATGCGGAATCCGGAGCAAAGACCAGAGAGAACGGGCGTGCCCAGGACCAGGGAGGGGAAAAAGCCATGAACGAAATAGAACAGATCATGTTCGACCCCTGACACGAGGCAGGACGTTCCCTCCTTGAGGGAAGTCGGGGACCAAACAGATGCTCTGGGCACAGCTGTTGCAAACAGCTTCTCATCAAGGCTCCTACAAAGACCGCAGCACAGACACTGCTACCACCAGCAATGAGGACGTTAAGAAACACCATATCAAGCATTTGAGAATTTCTTCAGGGTCACCGAGTCCGACGGACTCTGTGTCTTAGCACACATGCATCTTTGCCTCCTCGCACGTCACACCGCAAACACCTTGCCTTTCTCCCTGAATTCATTGAATCCCCCGCCTGCGTTTCTCCCTCTGCTTGTCTGTCATCCACACGATTTTCAGAGTCATTTTCCTAAAATGTAACCTTATGATGCTCCTCCTCTGCTGAAGCCCCTCTGATGGCTGCTCGTGGCTTCCTGGTCAGTTATAGCCTCTTGACCAGGGGTGAATGACGCCCACCTCTCTGGCCGTATCCCCTGCGTTTCCCAGGTGAACAACCTGTCAGGTTCGCCCAGGACTGTCCTGTTTTAGTTGTGCTTCCCGGGGAACTTTCAGTCCCTGCAAAACCAGGACGACTGGTCTCCCTACCACTATGTACAGCTCCCTGAAAACTCCCTCTGGGCTGTCACCGCTCGTATTGTATGAGCTGAGAATGGTCCTCTTTCTCCTCCTACAAAACCCAGCCCACATCTCATCCCCTGGGATGGCAGGTGGGCACCCTCTCAAAGGGTGGGCTACAACCATCAGCTTTAGCATCCCCTGGGACCTTGTCAGAAATAGGAATCCTTGGACCCCACCCCAGACCTACTGATTCAGAAATCTGTGTTATGACAAGCCCCCCAGGGATTCTGATGGACCTGAAGGGTGAGAACCAGTGCCCCAGAAACCCTCCCTGAGCAGGGACCCCTCTCCAGCAGCCTCGCCAACCCCCTGCGATGTCTGCCTTACTTTGAGCCTGGCCACATTTTTTTTTTTTTTTAATGTTATTCTATTTATTTATTTATTTTTGGCTGCGTTGGGTCTTCATTGCTGCATGCGGGCTTTCTCTAGTTGCGGCGAGTGGGGGCTACTCTTTGTTGTGGTGCACAGGCTTCTCACTGCGGTGGCTTCTCTTGTTGCAGAGCACAAGCTCTAGGCACGTGGGCTTCAGTAGTTGTGGCATACACACTCAGTAGTTGTGGCTCACGGGCTCTAGAGAACAGGCTCAGTAGTTGTGGCACATGGGCTTATTTGCTCGGTGACATGTGGGATCTTCCCGGACCAGGGATCGAACCCATGTCCCCTGCATTGGCAGGCGGATTCTTAACCACTGCGCCACCAGGGAAGTCCCTGGCCGCGTTTTTAATATCAACTCATGACACTCGAGTGCAATTATTGGCAGAAATCTACCTTCTCAGCCGAGAAGTTCTTTGAAGACAGCATTGCCACTTTCTACTACTCTCCAGGTAATATCAGTTTATATTTATAAGTCCTTGGCAGTTTTATTAACTCTTTTATTAAGGCAGCAGACTTATTAAATTATATTTAGTTTCCTAAGTCAAACCACGTTGCAGAGAAGTGTGTAATCCCTGGGGAAAGAATGTGGGAAAATGACAAAGGCGCAGGTGTCCACACGACGCCCGGAAGCGTCTGTAAGAGTGAATTTTGCCCTAATTCTCATTAAAAGCCATGGGTCTTATCTCCCCTCATTTAATCATAATGATAGACATTCTTTTTGTGATCAAAGGATTATCACTACTTTTCACAATATCTTATCCCTTGAGCTCTAAGGCTACACATTGAAGTTTTAGACATTAAAAAAAAAAAAACCCTCTAGGGGACTAAAAATTGATTTTGAATATTTTACAGCCTCTGAGCCCACACTGTCTTTGTATACTTTTGGTCTCAATTAAAACCACCGCCACATGCCTGCTATTAATAATGACAGCAATTTACTTCTGTTGAAATTGAAAGCCTTCAGTTCTCTTTGAAAAACCTAAATGCATTTCACATGGTTTACAGACATGTTTCAAAGCTTTCTTCTCCTTTATAGTTTTTTTTTCTTTTTGTGTTTTTGAAATAGACTTAATCTTCAAAGTTTATGATTGCCGTCGGTGGGTGCCTGAAGACAGAGATCTGAGCATACACAGCTGTACACGTGTGTGTGTGTGTGCATTTACATGGATACCCGTATGTATATGTTGTGGTCAAATCATTCTGCCTTCCGAGACAGCTTGTTATTGTTCATGTGAATGTAATTTAACTGATTTTTTTTCCCAGAATTTTTCCTTGACATTTTAAGAGTCAGTGAAACTATGGAAAAAGAAAAAAACTTCCAATGAAGAAACATAATTGTTTTCAGCAAGCCACATGTGACATTTCAGATGTATGTTTTATACAGTATTGTCTTGAAAGAGCATGCATTTGGGAAGCTTTCTTAAAGTAAATCATTGGAAGAAAACCTAAAGCAAATCATTAACGTTCATCAGATACATACGAAGAGATGGGATTTGGACAACGTCAAATGCAAGTTTTCGTAGTCCAGTTTCATACCCTGAATATTGAAAAAACAAACTCTGATTCAAAAAGGATTACGCCCCGCCCAAAAGAAGTGCACATGTTGGCGAGTTGCTGGTGTGAGTGAGGGAAGACGTCTGGAAGCAATTGGGGCAAAACGTCCCCGACACTCAGTAGGAAGCAGACCCCATGCCAGGGCCCTGGGATTCTGAAGGACTCGCAAAATTTAGAGTCAAAATTAAGTAGAAGGGTTTTAAGTCAATAAGTAGGAAAGTGCATTTTTAAATTATCTTCAAGCCATTAATAATGAAGTTTGGGATTTTGTTTGGAATCTGTTCACTGTAACCGATCTTTGTTGATCATATTTGTTGAAATAGCTGATCTGTGCCATTTTGCTGGATAGACACAAAATAAACCCATATACAGTCAAGTGATTACCTACACTATAGTTCACGCAGAAAATGTTCTATATTTACAATGCATCAGATGAGCAATTTCACTTATTCATTTACTTATTTGTTCATTACTGAAACGGTGGTGGGCTCATTACAGATGATTGGATATTTCAGGAATTGTTCAGTAACAACTGTAAATTACTGTATTATCTTGCATTGCATTCCTTTTTAATTTAACTTTGTGCGGAGGAGTTGAACAGACCAAATATTTCATGCCTCTCCAGTTCAGCTATATTCAGAGTCATGATGTGAAAAGAACGTATTGATATGGGTGGTGATTCACGAAAAACTAGCTGGAAGTGACAATGTGTTGATGGATCAAAAGTGAGCAGGTAAATAGGCAAAAGACCCAAATGCTGCTGTATCACTGGCTCCGTAGCATTCTTTATTTAAAATCAAGTAAAACGTTACTCATAAAACGCTAAATTAAAATAACCAGATTTCACTGGTCATGTAGAATACATGAATCTTTGTGATAAAGTTAATGTGGCATAAACATTCCCCAAACTTCCACTTTAGAGCATATCATGTATAAGAATCCTTAAAAAAAACCACAAAGCTCTGACGTTATTTAGTAAACCCTTATGGAAAATGTATCCAAATTAGAAGCTGAAAATGAGTCATTTAAGAGCCATAGAAATTAAATGAAACAGGCTAGAATTCCTTTTACTATATTCAACTGGTCAACAGTTTCGGTTTCATAATTATTAATTTACTGCTACCAGCAATTTTTGACACCTGCTTTTCAGGTAATGTTTTTAAAAAACTTAATAGTCAATATATTTACGAAGAGTTCAACAGGTGACATTATACACACTTTCTCTAGTTAATGCTTTAACCTCTGTCCTTAACTTTTTATCTGAGACAAAATTAGCAAAGTTCAGTAATCCCCTCGAGGTTTTAAATTCAGCTTTATATGGTGCAAAGAAAGCAGCCTCTACCCAATGGAGAGAGGCTCATCTTCCATTTTCCTTGCCTGAAGGAAGGGATCCAATTTCTTCCGATTTTATAAAACATCTAGAGCTGAGGGCTCAACATTTTTGATCACATACCCCTTATTGTTAAAAAAAAAATCACTCTATCCTTAATAAAACATACACAAAGACTATGATTTTTTTCTCTTTTTTAATAAATTTATTTATTTAATTTATTTATTTTTGGCAGCGTTGGGTCTTCGGTGCTGCACACAGGCTTTCTCTAGCTGCAGCGAGCGGGGGCTGCTCTTCGTTGCGGTGCACGGACTTCTCACTGTGGTGGCTCTTGTTGCGGAGCTCGGGCTCTAGGCACGTGGGCTTCAGTAGTTGTGGCAAGCAGGCTCAGTAGTTGTGGCTCGTGGGCTCTGGAGTGCAGGCTCAGTAGTTGTGGTGCACGGGCTTAGTTGCTCCGCGGCACGTGGGATCTTCCTGGACCAGGGCTCGAACCCGTGTCCCCTGCATTGGCAGGTGGATTCTTAACCACTGCGCCACCAAGGAAGCCCCAAGACTATGATTTTTTAAAGGATGAAGAGAGGATAAACTAAACAATCCTGAACATTATTAATGGCATAAACAGTATCTTTTTGCTTCATGATGGACTATGCTTCTTTGAAAATCTAACATAAAAACAAAAGTAGGCAGAAATGCCGCTGTTTTCTTCCTGCCCCCCGAGGGCAATGGGGGGGCACACGTACACTCTGAGTGTTTTTCCCAACCGTGTTCATGTGTCCATCCTCCTGTCTCCGATCTCAGGTCTGGGGAGAGGCATCGCCACGCGGTGGGATGTAAAATCCACACGTGCCAGTTACATCCGAGACTGTTGAGGTTGGAAACTCTTTCCTCTGTGCGTCATGGGCCCGGGGACAGGGAAAATGCTTGGCCTTTCTGGGCCTCCCTGGGCTTCTGCAGGAGCAGACGTTCCATGAGCACGGGAGGCGGGGGGTGGTGGCACGAGGAGCTTCCTCAACCCTCAGCAGCCCCCAGGGTTGGGGCCTAGGGATGCTGGAGCCACGGGACCGGAACCACGTGTTCTGAGCTGACCTCCCAGCGACCAGGCTGCCGGCCCCACTCGGGATGAAGCCAGTTCTCCCAGGATCCTCTCTCCCCAACACCCAGGGGCGTCTTCCATGTTCACACCCCACATGGCTTTCTATTCCCAATGTGTGTTCCCTCGTTTAACCCCCAACTGCCTCTACAAGGAGACCCCCTCCCCCACACACACACCCACCCAGTTCCGGGAAGGCAGAGACCGTTCCAGGTAGATCGGCCAGAATATCAGAGTCCAGCCACCCGCGGTCCTCAAACACTCCTGCTCCTTGAGCCCCAGATCCCGGTGCTGGAATCCTCTGATCCCTGATCCCCGGGGCAGAATCGTAGCAGACACGCCCATCCTTCCCCAAGAGGAAGTTCAAGAGTCTCAGGGACGCCAATCCAACCCACCCACCCTGGGTTTGTAGCTGCAGCACCTGGTGACATGGGTCCCCTGGGAGAGCACTGTGGAGTGGTGGGGCCGCAGGGCTGGCAGTCCCCCTTCAGGTATGTCGGGCAGCTGCTCCAGCGGCCATTCCCAGAGTCCAGGGTCCTGGCGTCCACGGGGCCGTCTGCACTGTCTGGTCCCGTGACAGCAAGTGGCCATGACTTTACCAGAGCAGTCCGTGCTTTCTGTTGAAATCAGCTAAAGTTGGTCTGTGTTGCTTCCCAGCTGAGAACCCTCGCTCGTACAATTAGTTCAAAGAGGTGATTTCAAGGTCAAGGCGAACGGTTACCATCGGCCCTGAGGAATGGCCTTAAGTAACAGAAGAGAAGCCTGTTTCCACCCTTCGAGTCTGTGGGGCTCTCCCCCAGGAGCGTGTCGTGACTAAGGCCACCGGTGTCTTATCTCAGGAATGCTCACCAGGAGACACTCAGAATCCTCCTCAGCGTCTGGTCAACAGCCTCCCGGGCAGTCTAGCTCACATCGGTGCTACCTAATGCAGCATGTCACTTGTCATCTGTCTCGAGGCTGGGCGATGCCACCATGGAGTTGGGACACAGAAGGTCAGGGCACTGAAAGCTCATTGAGCGCAGACACCAGCCCCAGTCCCGCCTCCCTGGCCCTGGGCTTGTCCAGCACATGGCTTGGTTTGGTTTTACAGAACCGTGTTGTCTAACCAATGACACCGTCCACACTTCATAAGACTAGCCGGTTCTGCACGATATGGTTTTAATATTTTCCCTTTTTGTATGAATGCCCGTGTCAGAATGCTCCCGGAAGACTGTCAGCTGGCTGGCAGTATTCACTTGGCCCAGTACTGGTTTGTTTTTCCCCACTTTGTTCATATTACCGAGTGTATTCGGTGAATGTGGGAAGCAGGCAACACACACACACACACACACACACACACACACACACACACAGAGCTTGGTTGTTTAGCAGCTGCCTGAGGATGACTTCATTGTGCAGTAAGAACTATGGTGTTTAATACTGTTATTATTGTGTGTAATTGCAGGCTGGTTTTTAGCCATTTCGTATACTTCATGAACTTTAAGTTAAACTACACGGCCCCCAAAGGCAAACGCGTTAAAGCTAAATTATTTCATTTCTCCTTTGTAACAACTTCCGTCTCCACTTGAAATAAAATTAACTGAATAAGCTGAAGACCCTGCATCTTCATATTATGAGAAGAAGTTGTTCTACTTTGAAAGAAGAAGATAAACAAAGGGAATATCTTAAATAAACACGGATAGCCTACCTCTCGGTGGGACTAAACTTTTCTGTGCATTTCCTATTTCTTAAGGAGTCACAAAGCTTACTGCAGCCCAGGGAAATGGTTTTAGTTTTACAGTTTGTTTTCTGTCCTTTTATTTCTATTTATTTTAGCTTCAAAGAGTTTTGTATCCAAAAGGAATAGAAATTGGGAAAAATCACTTTGGAACTCTGGTAAGAAAATGCCTCTGCTCTCACCTGCCAACAGCAAACCTCTTCCCATCAGGGAAAGAAGCTATCGTAAGGTGTCTGTTAGACTCTGTCCTATTTGTGTATTCATTTAAGCCAGGTACACTGATTTTCATAATGAGCTATAAATAAGTTTGTGAGAGCTGACACTCATCGTACCAAGTCCCAGATGTAAAAATAGACTCTTTCTATTTTCCTTAGGTAGTACTGAAATAGAGTAGTTTTCTTCAGTCTTGGGCCGCCATACCCACGTGCAGTGTGGTTGACCCACCTTGAGGACCGCCTGCCAAGTCCATCTTGACCCAAAGTGCCACTGTTAGGTGGCATCAGCATTTCCCACTTCATGAAGTGTCCTTGGACAACACAAAGGCCGTCAGTGTATTCAATTACGGGATCATGGTCCAGCTCTTGAAATGCATCAACTTCCCACGTATTATAGGAGGCCTCATGGGTGAGGCCTCTGACCAGCAGCGAAGAGAGACCAGGAGTCCCAGGTCCCCAGCTTGCTGACGACGGAGAAATTGCCACCAGGAAATGGAAGATACGACAAGAGGACAAAGCACGGAATGAAAAGCAGGCAGAGCTTTTGGGGGCCGCCCTGTCCATCAGGTCTGTTCCCCAGCGGGACCTCGTAGAAGATAACATGGCAGCTCTTGTGTGAAGCCACCATCCCACAAATCTAAAGACCTGAGCCATGTCCCTCTCTTCCTCTGCTCTCATGTGGGAAAGGCGAGGGCTTTGCAACCTGATTCATGGCTCAGATAATTCAGGTGCTGAATTTCTATTACATAAGCTGGAAAACAGAACAGAACTAGATAACCTTGACAAGTCAGACCAGAACCCAAAAATGACACTCCCGTTGGTGTTACCAAATTCTCCACCCCCAGCTAAAAATCATAAATAAAACAACCAGAGCCATAACATAAATGAAAGAGAAATCTGGCTTCCCCGGATTTCAAAATAAACACAGCAAAGCCAAGTCCCGCCACCCTGTCGCCCGCACCCCCGAGGGGAGCGAGTGGCCCTGTCCACACAAGCACAGAGGCTCACGAGGTGCCCCGGGCTCTAGGTGGTTGCTTCCAACCCAGCCCGGAAATTCCGCCTTTCCCGTTTCCATCCAGCGCTGGGTGTCAACTGCACCTTAAATGCTAGCTCTTTAGCCTTGTTATTTATGGTCTAGTATGAATGCTTTTGTGAGATCAAGTCTTGTTTGGTAAGGACGAAGGGCAGAGGACAGGAGGGTCTTTGAGGAGGGGGTGAAGGAAGGAAGCCCAGTCAGATGGGAGCTGAGCAGGGCAGCCCCAGGGAGAGGGAGGCAGGAAATGAATCCTTATGAGGATCCCTCACCTAATTAATCCGGGGCCTGTCTGTGTTCTTCTGGTGAAAATAGTGGTGCACTTGTGTAGACAGTGCCTGAAACACCGTGGGTTCTAAATAAATGCATATTAATGAATAAATGACTTAAAGTGGACACGAAGGCTGTCCCTTGGCCTGTGGGTTCTGCTCCCAGTAATAGTCGTAACAGGAGGCCCAGAATTCAGGGGACGTAAAGGAGGAAACCCAAGCTGCGACCCCTCAGGCCCCCTCCAGCTTCCTAGCCCTTAACATCCATGAGGGTCCTCCCAGGATCTCCAGGCTCGTGCTTCACCTAATTCACACCCCTAATCCACCCTCCAGCCCCAAGAGGTAACAATTTCACTATTATGGCCAATTCACAGATGAGAAACCTGAGGCTGGGGCTCCACCAGGACTCACAGACAGTAGGTGGTGGAGGCAGAAATTAAACCTGCTCTGACAGAACCTGAGGCCTTTGCCCCAAACACGAGGCCACGCTGCCTCTGTCATCGTTGAAAACGTGAAAATCACTAGCAGTGATCCCTGTGGATCTCTCTCCTCTCACCACACTTGTTTAGGAGGGTCCTGGAGCTGAGCGGACCCTCCTGGGAAATTTTAGGAAACCAGGAGGGTATCTGCCAGCCATCACTCCTATACACGTTTGATTATACTTGTAACTGCAGAGATTTTAATTTTCAGAAATATTCTCAAAGCTGCATATATTTGGAGTGTGTGTGTGCGTGTGTGGGGCATGTGTGTTGCTGTCTGTGTGTGAAGAGGGTAGCAGAAAGAGCAAAGGCCCCGTGCCTTTGGGACCACACGTGTCTCATCTGTGATTCCCCTCCCTTGCACTGTGCGTTCACAGCACGTGGGAGAATCTCGGGGCGCTGGGGGCCAACCCACAGTGTGAGCACTGTTCTCCCGGGTGTCCGGTAGTGGCCACCTGTTTCCACACACCTCACCTCCCGTGGGCTCTGCTGGTCCTCGCCGCCCTGCTAGCAGGTGTGTATGTACCGCATCTCCTGGAAGAGCACACCTGTCAAAGGCTCCTGTCCTCTGAGGCCCCGCTCCTCTCACACCCCCGTGACGAGGCTCTCCCCTCTCCCTGCTTATTCTCTGCATCACCAGTTGAGCCCAGCACAGGGTGTAGTGGGGAGCATAAGATCTGGAATCAGGAACGCCTGGATCCGAATCCTGGGTCAGCCTCTTTGCAGCCTCCCAACCTGGGCAGTTAACACCCGTGGTACTCAGTTTCTTTGTGGGGCAGGTAGGGATGGTTAACAGCTCACCACTCACCAGTTATAAGACTTGGGTGAGTTAATTCAGTGCGGCTGGAGCTCCGCACTCAGAGGAACGAGAACAGGGACAGAGGGGGGGTCCCAGACCTTAGCCTGCTGTGGACTGAAGTCTCCTCGCCCTCCTCTCTGCCAGGACACTGGGAAGTGGGGTGTTTTGGCTGGTCAAATTTCCACCCCAAATAAAATGTTGCTGAAGCCAAATCAAAGGCATGATGGGCATTAAACAAGCAACCAACCACTGTCGCCTTGGGTTATACGTTTTCCGTAGCTCATGGGCATGCCCTAGCTGTGGACGTCCTTGATTCTGAACTTAAAGAGGCTGAATTAAAATGTCATTCCCTCGTGCCAAAGGAGGGAAAAATTGATAAAGTGATTGTAAACCAGGAGCTTGCTCTCAAGTAGAAAATATTTGGATACAAGGGCAGGAGAACCTAACGTATCTCCAGAAGCAGCAAGGGCAGAAGTGATGCAATGAAGGAAAGTAGTGATGCAGGATATAAATTTAAGAGGAAAGCCAAACTACAATTAACTTAACAAACATAATGCCTCAAAGTCCTGCTTTCCGAGTTTTGAATCACTCCGAGACAGGAAGCATGGTTCTGAAACACAGAGTGGAAGTGAGGATACTCTGAAACGAGGTGGGGGGACCTGGGGTCTTGTCCCCAGCTCTTGGGAAATTGGGAAAGTCTGACTTCAAGGGGCCTCGGTCTCCTCATAGCTCTGAACCCATCAGGGGTAGATGCCACCCCCCGAGGGTAAGAGGACCCGCCTGGCGTTTCTCCCACCTGCTTTATGGTCAGTCGTTTCACTTCTGACAGCTTTGGAGCTGTCCACCCTGCTTGCGTTCCAAGATGAGAGAAGCGAGGTCTGGCCTAGATGCCGACAGCCCCACCATGGGCCCGACCCCCTGCTTCATCTCGGGAGTGCCTGCAGATGCTCGTGTCACAGTGACCTTGCAGCTGTCCTCGAGGTGCAAGCAATCCTGCCCCACAGCCCTAAGGCCACCCCCACTGATGAAGGGTCAGCCAACCAAGAGCGTCAGACTCTTACACCCGGAGAATGGTCCTAAACACGCCTGCCCCTTTGTTCTGGGTGAGCTTAGCATCACATTGGCTTCTTGTTCTGTGAGCCTGGTTGGTACACTTAACTCTGTCTATTTTCCACCCTGATTTGCCGGAGTATTGGAGGCTCTTTACGGAACTCTAGGAGTCCTTTACAGTAGAACATTTTGTTTCACCCCACCAGTTGGGAGTCAGTGAAGAGCTACTAACTCAGGCACTGGGCTGAAGCAGATGAAAAATCTAGAGACAAGATCTGAGAAAACAAACTGTATACACAGGTAGTTTTCCTAGGTGGATATGGTTAATTTATTTTTGACTGAACTCTGGGGCCTTTGTGAACGCTTGTGTCTGTTTATAAAAGTTTCCCCCCCCTGCTGTCTTTGTAAGGATAGAGGCAGCAAAGACACTAAAATCTGTACAAGAAAACAGACTCGAAGTTAGGGCCTGATGTGGTCCAACATGAATAAAATACACAGTGTCCATGTGCAGGGAGGTAACATTGCCGAGTGTTGAGTGTCAGTGGGAGATATTAGCACAGACACGGTAAACCTCTCCAATCTCCAGTTCACGTGTCTAAGTCAGAACAGCCCTGGCTGTCCTCTGGCCTTCACAAAACTGCATGAAGATCAAAAGGAGACTGTGCCTTTGAAAGTCTTTTGAGAATTACAACGTGTTACACAAATGTGGAGATTAAGCACCACCGTGGACTTGGCAATGCTGAACTTGGGGACCACAGGAATGTTTTGTTTCAGCTCAGCCCTGCCTTGGAGAGCTGGGTTTCAGGTAGACGGAATGTGATTGCATGTGGCCAGGCCTACACAGCTCGTCACTCTGACACACACAACCAAAGCCACGACAACACAGACATGCACCTTCTACATTTGGAGACTCATAGCGGCGGGCAGCCTTTCAGTGACCATCTGGTCAACCTGCCTGTTTTACACATTGCAACAATCTGCTCTAAAAACTAAGCTGCTTGGATATTTTACACATAAAACAGTAAACCGCAGACCCAAGCACCCAGATACCAACTGCAATAAATGTCCAGATAGCCTGTCTAGCCTTACCTTTGAGCTTGAATGTCTCAGAACTCATAGAAATAAATCTACTTCTGAGAGGTAAAATGTATGTATGCATGTATATATGTACGTATGTGTTTATTTACAGCACAGGCTTAGAGCTGAAAACAGTACCTTCCTGGGAGTTGAAAACCTACTGACTCTACCCCTATAAAGTTGTGTGACTTTTAGGCAAATGACTGAATTTCTTTGGCCTTAGTTTTCCCCTCTGTAAAAAGAGATTAGTAATAGCTGAAGTATTTAAATCAAAGATAAACAACATTGAATGTGATGTTATGATGATGTAACCAGATGGGAAAAGACCACTCCAGATGGCCAGTTGAAATGAAATATATTTGGTTTCATATAATCAAAACATACCTAGTGAATTAAAGAAATGATGTTATTGTACATATTTGATATATGATTAATTATAATAGGAGTCATCTTATAATTTATTGTTTTCACACAGTGTTTCTCAAACAGTGTTGCCCCCCCAGGGGCTTTCTTAGACATTTATTCCTAATTGCCCCCTCCTCCCCCGTTAAGTTGTAGGTAATGTGGATATACAGTTCACCTGTGATGCACATCTCACCCTTTGGAGGGCCACAAGCCATTGTAGTAGCTGAGTCTTTTTAACACCCTCCCCCACCAAAAACAGATTTTGGGGGGCAGTTGTGCCGGGTGGTCCAGCCTACAGTGCTCGGTGTCGGAGGGTTATTTTTAGGGCACGCTTACACAGCGCTGGACGGTGTGCAGGTTCATGCTCCTATTACTTCCATCTCACAGCCGTGTTAAGTAGCTCGCCCAAGTTCCTGTAGGGATTTGACCAGAGCACCATCCTGTCTCTCATTTGTCAAGCATGTCTGAGCACTGCTACGAGCGCACTGACAACCTCAGGCGCGCCGGGGTTGAATGCCAGCCCTTCTGTGTCCCCCTGTTTCTGTCATTGTGTGCTGCAGTGGTGGAGGGTGGTGTCAGCCTCATAGAGACTCTTTCTTGATGCTCTGATCTTATCCTGCCTCATAGACCAGCCCAACAAATGCCCTTTATGGAAAGACTTGTGAAGGGGCCGGGGGAGGAGATGTAACATAATACCCAATTTTCTTCCTGCCCTCAAAGAGGCAAATGATCTAGTGAAGCAGATAAAGCAGTTGGACATACAAGGCAAGCAGCCCTACAGGAAAAAATATTATAAGAGGACATAAAAGTACAGAAAAAAACGCTACTGAAGTCATTTATTGTCTCCTGCCCCTGGGTGAGCTCGTATTTTCTTTCAGTGGGAAGGGCTCTCAGTCTTGTCACCAGCTCCCCAAACAAACTTGGTTAGACTGAATCACCCTCATCCACATCTGTCCCTATTTTCAGACATTGTACATAAGTATCCACTTGGCAGTTGGTTAGTACATGTTGATGGATGGATGGATGGATGGATGGATGGAGGAATGAACAGACACTAAGCTCACAAACATTTGACTGGTTTTCTCTGATAACCACCATGAGTATAAAATGGAATGTAACCTTTAATTTCTTAAGCTCAGAAGACCGTGCCACTCACAGATGCATCTAAACTGCATGTTATTTTCAAAATAGAGTTGTTCTAATTAATGTATTTTAAAAATATAACCCAGAGGACATCCCTTTCTAAGGACTCCTCAGGATAATTTTATTAGTTCTGCCTCTGAGGAAGCTGTATAGGATTTTTCAAATTTAATGTCTTTATCATTTACTTAAGCCCTGCTCTGAGCAATATACTGGAAGCACTGGGTCAGGTGCTGAAAGCAGTGGAGAGGTGACCCAGCACCGTTCCTGTCCTGCAGACCCTTACCGTCCCAAGGAATCACCATGGTGTCACGGGCTTGGAGCTGACATCTACCAAGTTTTGAGAAAAGTCTTCTCCCGGTGCCATTGCCCATCCTCTGAGGACACAGAGGCAGGATAATGTTTTCAACCATATTCACAGTTGGACACATTTTGGAATTGATGTTTTAATTCCTCTGACCCTTCTTAAAACTATCATTTTGTTCACGAACCAAAAGCCCTGGGATCTCTGAAATTCCAAATGGCTTGCAGGATTGCACGCCCTTAGATCAATTTCACAGGCTGCACTAGGAAACCAAATTGCAGCACAGGTTTTAAAGGACTTTGGTCCTTGTGTCTCTCAAGATAATGGTGAAATCGAGCTTGTCTACTGCTCTGTGCTCCCTAAAAATCAAGACACCCTTCCAAGAAAATCAAGCCAAGGTGAGCACCCGAGCTCTGTGCCCAGCACAATACATCCCAGAAAATTTCCTCATGATCCAGAGTTACTGGGGGAGAGCAAAGGACTGGTTCTCAAAGACTGAGCCAATTATAGAGGCTCTTAGGATCTGCAGTGTTCATGGGAAAAGACAACTTGGTAACCATGTGAGCAGCCTTGTGAGCTGGTGACTGAACAATCATGGGGTTCCAAGTGTGCCTCTGATTTGCTTTGTGGCTGGGAATCAGCCCCTTTGTGTTTCTCCTTCCCCATCAACATGAAAAAATTTATTTACCAGTGGCTCCGTATAGTCTAGCATGCTTGCCGATGCTGCTAAGGGCATCTTGTCCAGCTGCCCCTGCCTGGGACTCTCCTATCATCACCAGGACCTGCTCAAGACTTGGTCCTTACAAGTGGCCCAGAGAAGTTCCTTGTGCCGGTTTCAGGGGGCCAGATTCTGAGCAGCTCATAACCACCTTACTTCCTGCCTGGGAATGCCGTCCTCCCAATTCTGCTACTCTAAGCATGTATCCACATGTAATCACTCTAAGACAAACTTAAACTGTTTTGGTTTTTTTTTCCACTATTCTCTTCCAGAAGTGAGTACACTAACAGCAAACATAAAATATAATGCAGAAAGTGAAACCTATATTGAGAACGAGTCTCCCCTTCCAGACAGGCACAAGGCAGTGAAGGAATCTCTGAGAGCCACGACTCTGGCTGGATGTTGAGGGTCGAGCATTTAAAGCTATGACACCACGTGTGGAAAATAAACTGGCAAAACAAATTTCAAACTGGTGACATCATTCTGGCTCTGTTTCTACTACACCAGTAAAACCAGTTGGAAAAACAAAAATGGAATCAACTTAATTGTCAAGCTGACACCAAATTATGGTGGGCCTGTTGGTTTTCTTCTTCTTTTAAATAACAAGATCAAATAATCATTTATGTAAGTGTACTACCTAATTGTTCTGCTAACATGTGATGAATGACCTTCACATTTCAGTGACGATCGGCCCAGTTGCTTGTACATAAACACACCACCCCAGCACTCTCTCGTGTCATTTGTTTGTTTCAAATATTCCCTGATAGACTAAAAGGCATCCAATGACGAAACGCATAGAAAAGTAGACATCGCCCACTAGATGTTCTTGGTGACAAGGCTAAGTTCTGTTTAAGCAGCCAAATATGCTGTTTACATCATTCCCAACTGCCCAGCATTCACGAGAAATTCAAGTTCCTGCTTTAAACCCAACTGACCCTTGGGCAACATTCAAATCCCACAGGTCATAATCTGATACCCAAACCTAGTAAGAGGCAAGCATGTGATTGGGAAGCGTTGGTCCAGAGAGATGCTGCACAGCAAGCCCAACTCAGATACTCTCCTGCTCCTAGGTTTTATGACACCAACCGTCCCTTCTCTCACCACGGAGTCTTTCATCTGCCAGATTTGCAAACATCAGCCCGTAATCCTCACAGCATCCTTGTGAGGTAGGCAGGTGGTGCATGTTGCAATCCCTCATATTAAAGATGGAAAGATGATACTGATGGTGATAAAAACTAAAGCACCTCGAACAGTGCCAGGACCATCACATCAAAAGACCTGTGGCTTTCTCAGGAAAAAAAAAAGGGCAACTGTCACATGTATTCTCATCCATTTTACTGTTTTACACAGATGCTAATGTCCAGCTAGTTTTGAAAGTCTACAGCACAAAGAGTTGAATTACTACATTGTTCAAAGGGACAGAAAACTCTCTTGGAAATCAGGCATTCTTTTTTAAGTATTTTATTTATGAAAAACACCAGCAGAGTACAGAAATGTTCTCCTGATTCCACGTGGTCCCTGGCTGCTCCTCAGCCAGCGTGAGGAGGTGACATTCAGCCTTCCCTACTGACAAACCCTCCTGGAGGAGAGCCCTCCAGATTCATCGGAGCGCGTCGGGCACCTCCGTCAGCAGGGGAGGCGCCTTGACTGAAACCAGCGCCTGGAATGGACTGATGGAGACTGTCCCTGCCTTTGGGTCTTCAACGCCCATGTAAAACTGAACACCCCAAGACTGACAAACCTTAAACAGAACCAAGCTTTGGGCTGGGAGGGAGGAGGGATCGGGGAAGGGGGCCTCTGAGATTTCTCCCGTGTCCCAACGAGTCCTGCCTCCTGGAAGGGGAGGGTGGAGGGGGCCCTGCACCCCTTCCTGGGTCAGCTGGGGCCTGCGGCCGGGCTCCTGCGCTCGGGAACCCGGCGTCAGGACGCGGCGCTCAGCATCCCCACCCGTGCGGTGGAAACCTCTTCTCTTTTCTGCCGTCTCTTCTCTCCTCTCCTTTCCCTCGTTCTCACGTGCCCGCGGGCCACAAACACACGCCCCAAGCTTGGCACGCGGACCTCTCTCCGACCCGCTGGAGACCTGGGCCTTGCAGCGTCCCCACCCCTTTTGGAACGCCTTTTACAAGTGGGGAATCCTCCCCTGTGAGTGGAGGGAAGACAGGGGTCCAGAGCTGCCCCGGGTGGGTGCAGAGAGGGTGAAGGGCACTTTTTCCTCCTTTGGCGGCGGGGGCCCGGGCGTAGGTCTGTGAGCCCCTCGCAGGAGGAGCTGTCCTAGAGTGAGCGGCCGAGGAGGAGGGGAGGAACGGGGCCGGAGCCGGAGGCTAAGAGGGGATGAGGCTAGTGGAGGGCGGGGCAGGGTAGCGAGGGGAGTGGAAGAAGAGAGCAGAGGCACCGGAGGGGGAGGGGAGGGCCAGGGGGCGAAGAAGTGCAGAGGGCGCCAGGGCAGGGGCGGCGGTGCCCAGCACCCTTCAAGTCCTGAGCCGGGTCCCGGGAGGATCCCCAGCCCGGTCCAGGCCCCGCTCACGCCCATATCACCTCGCCCCACCCAGCCCAGCCCCCGCATAGCCCCTCCCCGTTCAGACCCCGCCCTCCCCGCCCCCATCCAGGCCTCGCCCCGCCCGATCCAGGCCTCTCCCCCCACATCGCCCCGCCCACCGTCCAGGCCCCGTCCCGCCCCACATCGCTCCGCCCCGTCCAGGCCCCGCCCCCGCCCGCCCCTTTCCCGCGGCGGCGCCCTGGAAATATGAAGAGGAGCTGCGGCGGTTGCGGCGGCTGTGGCCAGTGCAGCGCGGAGCGGCGGCGGCGGCCGGGCGAGCACGGGGCGGCCGGGCGCGCAGGGCCGGGCGCGGGACGGGAGGCCGGGAGCGGAGGGGCCGGGCCGGGCATGGGGCGCGCCGCGGCCGCCTGAAGCGCGGGCCTGGCCCTGTCCCCGCGCGGCCGGGCCGCGCCGCCCGGGCTGCAGGCGGGTCCCGGGAAGCTGGGTCCCCGGACGGCGGGCGGTGCGGCGCGCGCGGGCGGCCCCGGAGGAGGCCTGGAGATGTCCTGTGTGCGCCGCCTCCTGCTCACATCCCTGTTCCCGGCCCTCCTGCTTCACGGTGAGTCTGGGGGTGCCGGGAGCCGAGTGGACACCCCGGAACCGAGGGGACCGCGCGGCCGGGTGCAGCCCCTTCCTGGGCACCCTGGAAGAGGCTCGCCTTCCCGGGCGCCGGCCGCGCTCTCTCTGGAAGGGCGCGCACACAGACTTTATGTCCAAGTCACCGGACACTTGTGTCCACTCTGCGGGGTTTCAGACTATAGGCGGTCATGGAACCGCAGGCTATGCGACCCTTTACAGAGTGTCAGAGCGCAGGCAAGGCTCTTGCTGGGGTCCAAGCTTTGGGGGCACTGTGCAGAGAACTGTGATCATTTCAGGGAAAAAGCAGCTCGGGGTGTTTGTGTTCGTCCCTCGGAGGACGAGTGTGTTGAGGGGCTGGGGAGGGGTCTCTCCCAGGTGGACCGGTAGGTTCTCTGGACGGACTTTCAGGGAGCAGGGGCCTCCTAGCAGCCAAGGTGCAGTAATTAAAACCAGTCCCCTAAGTTCTCCGGGACCTGAGCTTGTTTCCTCCCGCTCTTCTGGGTCGTTTTGTTTCTGTTTCATGTGTCACATGTCGTCAGCAGCTCTAGTAAACCCTCAGCCAGAGAACAGCAGGCTTTAAAAGAGTTCCAGGAATTGCACTGAGGAAAATAAGATAGCATTGCACCGGGGGTGGGAAGGCAGATTTTGTGGGAGATCTGTGGCGATCATGGGGACAGGTGGCTGCAGAACACGTGCTGATCTAGATGTCCTGGGCCAGCTTTTCCTAACGGTGGACACCTGACTGTTCAGCAGAGTGTCCGCCAGGAGCAGGACTCTCCTGCCTCCACACCCACCACGGGCACCCCAAACCTCTGTACATCGGGTCATCAGGTCAGCACCCTCATGGCCTCTAGGTTTCTGATCCAGCTTCAGAAGGCATTTGGCCAGCACTGAAGGTCAGGGGTGACTCCCACACCATCTAGGAAGGTGAGGAGACAGCAACCCGGGAGCCCTGTGCAGCTGTATTCTTTGTCACCCTGCTGGGGCTGGCAGTATGGGTAGCGCAGGTCCACAGGCCCTGCACACAAGTTGGGCTGGGCCAGACCTGCCTGATGGCCAAGGTGTGCCCGGAGCCCCAGTGATCCCAGACTTTCCAAGTCAGGATGGAAGGCTGGCAGTTCGAGGGCCAGAGAGAGAAGGTGTAATTACAGGGTTGTACTCCTAGGCCCATCTGCTTAGAATTACAGAGCCGTTTTCATCTTTGGCTGAAACATGAAACACATCAGAGCCAATGGGCAGATCAAACAACAGCTGCCACCCACACCAGAAACAGGCAGAGAGAGAGACACAGGGGAGCGTGTCCCCTAAAAGTCTCCTGTCGCATCTGTGCAGGAAGATGGTCCTATGGGCAAGTGCCTTTAAAATGCAAAAGTACTTGACAATTTGGCATGAACAGAATTGTTTTTTCATAAAGCCGTTTGCCTTTCGGACTACAAAAGCTATGCTCAGAAACACAGCCTGGGCCAACCCACCCTGAACTTTTCTTCCTTGTTTTGAGAGCTGGAAGTTGTAACCATACTTCCTGCACCACAGTGCGGTAACGGCTGGTAAGGGGAGCCCAAGTATATCCTCAGTGAGGTTCAAGTATAGCCCCAGATTTCCAAATTCCAGCTGGAGTCAGCCTGAGCTCCTTGAGGTCAGGGGTTCACCCAGATCCACAGTGTGCAGGGAGGGAGTAAGGAAGGGGGGAATAAGCCGGTGGGGCCAGACCCCGTGCACGTGTGCACGTGTGTGTGCACATGTGCATATGACGAAGAGTATGTAAAATAAAAAAGGAGGTTTGCCAAGTTTAATGGGATGACGGGGATAACCCTGCAAAAAGTCACCCCATTTCAAAGTGAACCTGCAGTGGCAGAGTTATTCACACTGCTGTTGCCCACAGAGCAACTGCACTCGTTCAGGGCGCGTGGGACTCCAGCACAGAGGAGAAACCGAGGGAGTGGTCCTTCTGGGTATAAATCTCTGCGATTTGAGAGAGGCTTGTCACGATTCCTTAGGATAATGTAAAGCACCAAGAAGAAATTGGGTATTCTCTCTTTTCTGTCTGATTTTTACTTGGTTGAAGTAGTTTTAATGGGAAATGGGTATTAATCAACCTAACCCATGGGAATGACTTGAGAGTGTGTCCTACTCTGTAGTTAGGGACTTTGCAAGTATTTAGAAATTCCGTTGTAACAGATGGAGCTTGATTATGTATCTTAATAGAAGTCGTCCGTCTGAAGGACATTACCTGTACTCTTTTAGAATGGCTTCATGATTTTTTTCCTGATACAGAGGCATTTTTATTTTGCTACTTGTATATTTATGACAGCAATTAGGTAGGTAAAAACATATTTTCTATGGTTATGAATGTACTTGGGACCAACTTTACGAAATTTAGTTCCAGACATCATTTATAGATTATTTGTTACACTAACAAGTCTCATTAATAAGATTAACAAGCGCACAAGGCCTTCAGGAAGATTCTGGGTGAAGATGCTGTAGAAACTCTTTATTGTGTTTGCCATCCGATCTTTGTTCAGTTTTTTTGGTTACTTTTATTTCAACTCAGGCAAGTTATAAATCACCCCTAGGTTCTATTGGTGAGTAAATTAGGGTCTGGAAAGACTGGAGTCCATTGTTTATTTTTTGCTGTGTTTTAAAACTGTAAATGTAGTGGGAGACCCAAGTTCAAAATGTGACGGCATAAAAGTATACATGTTGGTCTTACTTTCCTGTCCTCCAGCGTCTGAGAACAATTGCATTTCTTAATCCAAGTAAAACCTATTGAATGTCATGAAGGTATGCAGCTGGGGTATGTCCCTTGTCACTGTTTTATTTGCTTAGATGAAAAGCCACGAAAATCATTCTGTTCCAGAAACCAGATTAACATGAGATATTTCAGAAAAAGTGGTGCTTTAATGTGCCCCAAAGTGCTCATTCTCTTTATTAATGGAAACATTTGACTTTAAGTTTTGGAGCCGTTGTTGGGGAGATGTTCTTCCATCGCCATTTACTTGTGTAGAATTCATCAACTTTTCTGAAATGGGAAGACACTTCTGAGCTATCACCTTTCACTTGAGTGTATTCTACTAAAACTGAACAAACAAACAAACTGTGGATTACCGAATGACTGCTTAACCAACAAAATGTGAGGAAACATTACAGTAGGGTAAAGTAGAATCTTTGAAATATCATTTTACTGGAGGCAGTTTTTGTGACCAAGAAAACATTGCCTTTCCTGCACTTTTTCCCCCTTAGTCATAAAATGTAATCTTGAAAAGAAATATTACTCATCTGCTCATAGCAGGGAGCAAGGGTCTCAGACAGATGGTAAATATTCTCTTTTGAGAGAAACTGACTATCTTCAAGCACGTGGCTGAGCCGTCCCGTCATAGCCGTGGTCCTTCTTTTTCTCCCTAAAGGATTAAAGAACTCAACACCAGGGGATGATAGGACTGTGTAAATACCTACCGTTTAGGGTCAGACTGATGACAATTTGATAGAATCAATTAAAGGGAAGCATAAAACTTTTAGGACTGGAAATATGAAAGGACTCATTAGTGATCTCGTACACCTGTGGAAAGCTGACATGGCAGCACGTGGCCTGTGCGCGGCATTGAAGCGATCCCAAGGAAAAGCTCAGGAAGAACCTGCCACCATCCGAGCATGAGCTCTTGCTGTGTCCAGATGTTATGTGCACAGACCATTGAGTTCTTTTCAATTTGGGTTCATATTGGGAGTAAAGTTATTTTGGAATGTCATGTGATAGGGATCTAGGTCAGAGTAAGGATGTGGTGTCACCCTGTAGTGACTGAGGCTCATCTGTTCTCGAAGGGTTTTCTAGCTTCATTCCTTCAGCCAACCATTCGGTCGACAGGTACATTAAGAGGGCCTCCTGCGTGCCTGTGTCACTGCCGGCTGAGGACAGGGCTGTGAGGAGGGGCAGCCCCCCTTCCTGAGGAGGCCTGAGAATACCTGGCAGGATGAGAAGAGCTTATTGGAGAGCCCAGAGGTGGGAGCCTGGCACACCGCCCTTGACTGCGGTGTTCTTCCCTGCTGGGAATCCCAGCACTCAACACACACACGCACACCCCACACACATCAAGCACACACCAGACACACAAACACACACATACCATGCACGTAGTCAGACACGCCATACACAGACACACACACCATGCACACACACATACGCATACACACACACACACACACACACACACACACGACTGTGTGAAGAGCACAGCTATGGCGGCAGCCATCAGCTCCAGGCCCAGCAGGAAAACCATGCTGTCTGTGGTTGGACCCCAGTGTCTGGCCCGGTGACCATGGCCTTAGAAGAAAACGACTTAGAAAATTACCTCATTTTCATCAAAAGTTAAATGAAGCCAGGAATCTGAAATCTTGACTTTACTATATTTCTCATAAAGGGAAAGTGCTTTTAGATAAGGTTTAAAGCTTGGCAAAAGCAGCTCTCTCAGCTTTGATCTCCAACAACGTGGAAATAAAAGCAAGCGCTTGGTGAGTGTAGGTGCCCACCTGGGAGTGAACGGCAGCTTTTGTTCCAAAACATGGAAGCTGTGCAGGCGGTCACGTAGCCGCCTCGACTTCACAGCCCACATTACAGTGATGATGGCTCTCTTACCGGGGCTGGGCGATTTCACGGCAAAGTCATCACCTGCATTTCACCTCATCGCTCCCGTTTTCTCTGCTGCGTGTTTTTCTGCATCGCACCAGTTCCACCGTGAGATGCTTCCTCACTCTGGTGTGGGATTGACGCAGGTCACGTTGTATCAAGGACAGAAACGTGCAAAGTGAGCGGGAAAGGGCCTTTCAGAGACCCTCTCAGAGACCACCATTGTGAATGTCTTGACATTATATTTATTTGGCCGTTTTGATTTTATTTTTTTAAGCATTAAAGTACCTATGCAGTGACTAACCCGATCAAAGATGAGTTCATTCCCAAGTGTGCCTGAAAAGTGTCTCCTTCCGAACTCAGTTCACATGTTATTGTGTGTAAAGTGGTTTGGTGCTTTGGGTTCTCGATCTAGAGAGACAGGTGAAAAGCTGCTGAGCACATCAAGAGGATTCTCCCAGGGACTTGGCCACACGCTGTGGTCCTCCCTCACTTTTCCCTTCACGTGTCAGCGATGGGGCAGGCCTTGGAGACGACCTCACACGCAGTAGGCCCTCAGTCACCTGCTGAAGGGACGACTCAGGGTCTCTGCTCCATCCCCCGCCCCATGCCCTTTGTCTTCTGCCTGGTCCCTATTGGTGGCCTGGCTCGAGGGCTCAGGAATAAGCGTTGCTGTAGGCGGCGGAGAAATACTGCATTTGTTCCCTTTGAAGCCTGTGCTCAGGGCTGCTTTCTGTGTGCGGAGTCTGGTGACTTGGGTGATGCCAACAGTCACCTGGCCTCACGGGCCTTGAACTTAGGGTACAGATGCCCATGTAAATGGTTAATCCTGTGCTTCCTCTATTTGGGGAAATCTGGTTTTTTATTTGCTATCTCTGGGTGTTTTCACTCTCTGAACAGTAGACTGGCAATCATGGTAGTAGTAAAGATCATTCTGGAGTCATTTAGGATTTCTGTTGTGAGTGATTTCATCCGTGGAAGTGAGAAACTCTTACACACACACACACCCGCGCATGTGATACACCCTCCAGAACCCAAGGAGCTCATGTAGTTCTCTGCAAATGGTCATCTATAAAATTGTCCCCTAAAGCCTTCGGGAATTAATTTGTTTTCAACAGGAGAACAATTTCCTTCCAGGGTCTACATTTTTCTCCCACCCGTACTTGAAAGAAGCTGCCCCCTTGTCATAACCATTTGATCTGGGCCCAGGCCATGGGACCCCAGATATTGGAGACCATTTTGTAGTGAAGCCACTTTGATAACCTGCTTCATCAGAACGCCACTGGTCGGGGCGGTGCTGTGGTGGCTCCCACTGGCGCTGGTATCGGGGCCTGGCTGTTCGTAGAACCCTTGACGTTGAAGGCTGGTTCTCCACCCACTCCCTTCTGTTCCCGTGTAGTAACTGGAATTTGATACATGAGATAATATAGGCGTGAAGTGAGCCTTCGAGTGTTTTAGAAACATTAGTTATTATCCCCATTACTGTAATGTTCACTTTGTACAGGGGAACGAAAGGCACCTATCCGATGACTTAGCCAAAGTCACCTTGAAGCCTGAAAACTCAGTCCCTTTCTTACTGCACTGATGTTGTTTAACCCTTCGAGATGCTCTTTTCCTTGGATTCATTTACAGCAAAAATCTTAATGGATGGAGCCCAATGAACCAGTCTTTGCAACTGACCAAAATATCTAGAATCCTCAGTTCGTCAAAGTCTTGATGTTATTTGTGTGTGCCTCCTCACTCGTATAAGAAACACAAGGGGAAAAACCCTCTCTTGGACTAAATAGGGTTGTCACCTGTCCACCCCACTAGCTCCGTATCCAAAGCAACATCCCACAGGCACTGATGTTCCTAACGATTACCTCACTGTGATCTGCCTTAAGAGCCTGGAAGATCATAATGTCCACTGCACTCAACGTTGAATAGCAGAATTATCGACAACCAAATATTGTGGTTAGTCAATACTTCTGATTATACAGATAATCCAATCAAGTGAAGGTTTTTAAAGTTATTATATATAATAAGCACATTTATTATTATAACTAATAAGTACACTCAGGCAGGAACTGTTATTACAGCTAGTCACCACCCTTAAGTTGGATGTTTATTTATACAATTGAAGATGTATGAAAGTGGACATATAAGTATTTTGCAAAAGTTTTTTTCCAGATATAGTGCTAAATTAGTACAGACCCTTACTTTCCTCTCTCTGTCTTTCCCTCCCTCCCTTCCTTCTTTCCTCTCTTTTCAAATAACTTTCTGGTAATACCTTTTCCCACAACATGCCAAAGATGGTCCGTGCCTCTCCGGGACCACAAAAAGATTTACTGCTTTGTTGAAAGCAGTTCCCTTCTCTTATCTTTCTCATTTATTCAGGCAAAAATGATGCACTGAACCATGGCAGAAGCTTCATAATTGATCTTTCTGCTTCTTAGCCCTCCAAAAAAAGGGAAAAGCAGTCTTTTCAAAATGGAATCCTTATCCTGCGTTACATTGCTTACAAGCTTTGGGTGGTTCCTCTTCCCTGTTTCAGCCCAGTCCATGCTCAGGATGACGCACTCACAGCTCTTGATCACAGCCTGGCCTCTGTTTTGCCACTGTTCCCTCCTGGGCCACCCTGCAATCTCCCCTCCCTAAGGCCTCTCCATCCTCCCTGCACGAATCTCCCGCCCCTCCTTACGTTGGGCATGTGCTGTATAAACCCTGCCTGGACCACTTCTGTTCAGTCTTCAAGGCATAGCTGCCTGCTCCCTCCATCCTTCTGAGTCCCTTTATAAGTCCATTGGGATTCTGATTTCTTCCCCAACTGACGATTCCTTGGGGCATAATGTTTGTAGCTTCTGTGCCTGCACAGTGCCTGGCCCTGCAGAGAGTCCTTTCTGATTGTTTGAATGAGTGAGTTGCTAGTTTCAGTCTCAGATTTGGAGCTGACATAGTTCTGGCGATGCAGGAACATGGGGATCCCTGGGTTGACCAGAAGTCTAAGGCTGGTCTCCTTGGAGGGCACCCATGGCTGATGCTGAGAAGGAAGTCGTGGGATGTAAGGTGAGAGCGTTCCACATGGCCTCCCCTGTGGCTGAACTAGGTGCTTCAAGGGGCCTTTTCATTCCCAGCCATTTACTAGAAGGAGGCCTCACATGGGGGCGGGGGGGGGGTGTAATCCACGTCCCACACCAAATAAGCCAATAAGCGTTGGTGACCCCTGTCCATACTTGACCCTAAGAGACGGCTTCTCTTGCCTGACAGCAACGCCTGCTGTCACTTGACCCTTTTAATTTTGCTCCCTAAGGGTCATTGAGGTGGTGGGTATTTCAAAGGAAAAAGATAAAAAGAGAATAAATTCCAACCCTATTTTCCCATCCTAAAAATTCAGTCCCACCCTCGCGAGTGAGCCCTCAGCCACTGTGTCCTGGGGAGGGGCTGGCTGTCGAGTCCTCCATCTGGCTATCCTGCTGGCCTCCTGGACCGACGGCCTTGCCAGGTCCCTGACGTTGGCTCCTGTTTGACAGGAACAGTAGCAAGACGGAGCTTGGTCTCTGGAAACCCTGAGTGACGTAATCTTCTGCCTGCTTTCTAATGATGTGCAAATGGGTGGTTCTGGGATTTTATGTCTTCCCCACCCCCTGGTTAAAAAGCTGACTGTCGGCTCCAGCCTCCTGCACAACCGTGCAGGTCCTGAGCACCACGGCCCCTTCCTTTGCCTCTGAACCCACCTCCTGCCCAGACCCCACCATCCCACCCTAGTCCTTGGACGTGCAGTCCAAGTGAGACCTTAAGAGCCTCCGGGTCAGAAAAACTTATCTTCCATCTTCTTTATGCTTCCAGCCCCTAAGCTACACAGAGTGGCAGCGTGTAGTTATTTGTTAAACCGAGTAGAGCTTGTCACCACCCCTGCTCTCCATTCGGGTCACCAGTTAGTTGGCTGCCAGAAGCCCGGGCCTCGCTCTGTGCACACTGTCCCTCCAGAGCGCAGAGTGAGCTGGGCTCCAGGAGACTCTTACCATTATTCTAGCCATTCTGTTAGTTAGGAAGGCCTTCCTCAGGACCTCCAAGAGCCTTACTCATCATTTAAAATAATAGTAACTAACATCTAACAAGAACCATGAACCATGTGCTAAAGGAAATGATCTCAGTGGATCCTGAGACCAACTCCAGGTGACGGCAGTGCTGTCACCCGCTCCGTACAGATGAGCACACTAAGGCTTGGGGGACTTAAGTGACTTGTTTATGGTCACAGTGCTGATCATGTGTTTCATCGATTGTAGGATTTACAGTTTTTCATGTATAAGGTCTGGGCAGTGTGTGTGCATCTCCGGTGGGTGGGGCCTCTGGCCCCTGTGAGCCTGCAGGTGGCAGTCATGCGGCAGACCTGTCATCGCCTGTGTGAACCTGGACCCATACTGTCCTCATGTCACTTCCTCTGTGTGTGTCCTTGTTACTCTCGATCTATGGTTTAGTTGCCAATAGGTTGGTTTTGAAAATAGAGTAAACACTGCAGCCAAGTGTTAGAATTCACTTGTAAACTCCACTCTCAGCGCCGAAAAGAAAAACAGTGTGGAAATCAGGCAGCCCAGTAACAGAGCCAGGGGTGTCCGTGTAACATCAGTGGGGCGAGTATTTATCACGGTGAGGGGGGTAGTAACTGCACTTACATATTTTCTCACCGAGAAACAGTTATTTGGAAAGAAAGATGCCACAAAAAGATAAGGCTGTGTTTGAGCCTTGTTGCCAAGATTCGTGCAGAGCAAACCGACTACCTGTCCTGAGTGAAGCGTTGCAGCTGAAGGCCAGACACGGTGCCAGTTCTCTTTGGAGAGAGAAAGCAGTTGGAGGCCCTGTGCGTGCTCCGAGGGTGTTGGGACTGCTGCTAAGGCAGGTGTCATCGTTTAAATGCAAGTGTTTTTGTCGCTGATAATAAAATAATGATGCATCTTAATCATTGAAATCTTGGATTTGATGAAATCCTTTAAGCGGCTGATCTAGTTTCAAACCCAAGCAGCCCAGCTCCAGAATTTCACCGATATCCGCTCCCCTCCCGGCTCTCCTTAGCTTTACGGGAAAACATTTGCAGGGTGTAAAGGGGTTTATAAATCAATTTTTAGTACATAGCTTGGTTGATCGTGAGAGCATGACCTCTTTACTGAATGCTGGGTGTCATCTTTCAAGAAGACTCTTCCGCAACTCCCAGTGCTTTGTGACGAGTTAAGATATGTATCTTTGCCACGTTACAATTTATCATCCAATTGGCCCACCAGATGGCAAGTTGTACTGTTTGATTTCATTCCCGACAGGGAATTCAGGAAGTGCTTCCTATCAACAAGATGACCACAAATCTTGGGGTTGATGGAGGTATCCCCCCGTCCTCTAGTTTAAAGCTAACTGAGAGAGATCAGCACAAGTGCCAGACAAATGGGGATTAAAATGCTGGAATTGGGATAAATACCCCATCAGAAGTCACAGTACAGGTGGATGTCCATGTAGGATTGCCAACAGGTCACCCCTGCATTTTCCAGACTTTCCACCTGGCTCAGTGCCACAGCCCAACCACTGAAGGGTCCTTACTATGGGGGTGGGAGGGGGCTGATCAAAATGCATATATTTTATGTATTTTGAAAACAGGCTGGTTTTGCAAAGAAACAGAGAAAAATAGCCCAGTTAGCAGGCTTGTTTCCGTCTTCTCTCTGGGGAGGGTCAGGGACGGAGCACCCAGGACCACTGTTTCAGTGGAAGTGCCTTCCCTGGGGTGGGAGCTCGAGGCCACGGAGGGGGTCCTCGCTTAACAGCCCTGAGCATTAATGTCTACTCCACCTGACACAGATTTCTGAGTTTTAGTGTCACCCTTGTTCTAGCTCAGGCGTGACTCACCTGGTTTGGCTGAATGGGGTTGCTGGTGAGGTTGCGTTTAACATTCATTGCAAAACGATTACCGCAGTTTCATTAGCATCCATCTTTTATTGTTGTACGTTTGTCTAACTAGTGTCGTTTTTTTTTTTTTTTGCTAACACAGTGCTGAATTCCTAGTAGGTCCACAATAAAGACCTCTCAGATTGTGAGTCACTTCAGGAGTGAATCTCAGAGGAAACGTGGGCTTTCAGATGATAACTCCATCTGTTTTCCTTGCGTTTTTCTGCACACGAGGCTGGTGGTACTTTTGCATGTGTAAATTTTGGCCAACCCGGACGACGTGAAGATAAACTTAGTCCTAGTGTCCCTTTACCCGTGGAAAATACAGATGTGCAATCAACCCTGTAACATGTGTTTGTTTGTCACCAACTCTAAGGGGCAGCCTTGGAAGATCACTGGGGGAAATGCCACACCTGAGCCCTTATAGGGCGGGCGTAGGACTTGCACCCCCTCCAGAGGGCGTCCGTTTGGGGAT
This sequence comes from Globicephala melas, assembly GCF_963455315.2. Lineage (NCBI taxonomy): Eukaryota > Metazoa > Chordata > Mammalia > Artiodactyla > Delphinidae > Globicephala > Globicephala melas. Next base: position 60,606,695 of record NC_083326.1, read on the forward strand.
TGAGAGACCCCGAGGTGCATGAGGTGGTGCGGGCAGAAGGGAGTCCCCACTGTGGGGCGCCTCCTAGCTGTTCCCTGGGCCTTTCTCCCCGTCTCCATTCACCCTTCACTGAAGCTGCTGGCTCTCTGCCTTCCTGTCTGTGTGTCACTGCACCTGACCACCCTTCCTGACTACCTTTTCTACCTGTCCCCTCAGCCCCATCTCCAGCCTTGATGACTCTGGAGCACACAGTTCTGTCCCCTGCAGCCCTGCACAGCTGCTCGTGGGATGCACGGCCTTGTTTGCAGTTTCATGGACCTGGGTTTGAGCTCAGGCTTTGCCAGGAGCTCGCCAAGCGACCTCATGCAAATCACATTCGTTATCTCCACAGACCCCAGTTTTCTCACCTGGGAGAGGATCTCCTGGGACACTGTAGAATGTGAATTCTAGGAGAGCAAAGACAGTGATAAAACCTGGCATTTCCCACCTGTGGGATGTCCCCGCCTCGGGGACAGCTCCTCAGCTGGCCTCACGTCTCTGCAGCTCCCCTGACACCTGCCTTGCGTGTATCTGTTTCAGGGCTGGGAGAGGGCTCTGCCCTCCTTCATCCGGACAGCAGGTCCCACCCTAGGTCCTTGGAGAAAAGTGCCTGGAGGGCTTTCAAGGAATCCCAGTGTCACCACATGCTCAAACATCTCCACAATGGTGCCAGGATCACTGTGCAGATGCCGCCTGCCATCGAGGGCCACTGGGTGTCTACCGGGTAAGAGGCTGGGGCGGGGGCCCCGGGAGGTCCTGGAGAGCGCACTGCTATGCAGAGCCTTCTTAGGGTTTCTCAGGTGCACAGAGACTTTCTAGAATTTACAGTGATTCTGGGGTTGTCTGAGTTCTAACTCACAGCCAAGCGACGCTTTGAAACTCGGGTTGGTGAAGAAACAGAGCTCAGTCCTGTTGAAATCTTAGCCTCAGCAGCGGTGATACGGTACCACTGTATCCCACATGGGAGTGAATATGTCCTTGTTTATTGAACCCCGTAGGACCACTCCTGTATGAAAAGAAACCATTAGCAAGTGAAATTAGGAGTCTGTGTTTCACCAACCCTGAAACACGACTTGCAAGCTTCTGATGGTCTAAATATTCTAGCCATATTCTGGTAATTTAATATACAGCTTCAGGGTCTGAGAGTAAGTTAAAAGGTACCCATGCCACCTCAACCAGCCAGGGTGCAGCTCTTGGCTTCTTTTCCAGGCGGTGGAGCTGAGATTTATCCCAGTTTGAGCTCTTGCTTATCTTCCATTAGAGCTTTTAAAAATAGCCCAGAGGCAGACCTGCAATCTCTTTCCTGCGCATTAAATTGTTGCAAATTCACAAGGCTAAAGGTGGGATCTGATCACTTCTGTGCAGACCACTCCTCCAGGTACCTTGGGGAGGAATCACAGGCATCCAGAGAAGAGAAAAAAGAAATCTTACGAGGAAGACCTAGCGGTTTTTGGTTTTTGGTTTTTTCCTAAAAATGGAGTTTCTCGAAATAACCGCATGGTCAGTATTGGCACAAACAATCTTAACGCGACGTACTTTTAAATAATTTATCATTTTGTTCAACAAATATTTCTGGAGCTCACAAATATTTACCGCATGTGAGCACTGTTCTAGATTTTGTGTGTATAGCAGCGAACCAAACAGACATGGCCCCTGTCTTCGGGAATTTTACAAATACACAAAGAAGTGTTACGAAGAGGGAAGAAACAACAGGTGCTCAAGGAGAATACCAGGGCCCCTATTTTAGGACAGGGTGGGGTAGGAAGGGCTACCAAGAAGAGGACACTTGAGCTGAGATGTCCTTGGCTGTGCAACACCAGGGAAGAGCTTTCCCTGTGGGAGGACTAGCAGAGGCTGGACCGGAGAAGCACGGACAGGAGCCCTTGTTCTGGGGGTGGGGAACAGCCCCAGGCAGGTCAAGGAGGAGGCGGGGCCAGCCCCCAGGGCCCCCTGCACGCCTTGTCTCTTCGAGTTTGGCTTTTAATCTAAGAGAACTGGGACGTCATTGAAGAGATTTCAGCAAGGGCTGTGCTCAAACCTGATTCAGCATGACTGAAGGGCGCTCTGGCTGCAAGTGGGTGGTGGGAAGAGTGACTTGGGGACAACCAGGGTTCTTGGCCTCCTTAATCCATAGAAGTTGATAAGAGGCCAGACAAGAAATTCAGGCCAGGCTTTATTGGGGACCCTGGTGCAGCAAGGGGAGCAAGAACAAACAACAGGTTCCCTTGCTTGCTTCCCAAGGAAGGGCGAGCTGGTTCCTTGTATGGGGTGAGGGTAGGGGCAGTTCCAGGGGTGGGGCCGGAGGCGTGGCTCAGGCGGTCTGCCCACCCCTTGGTGATGTTGAGTGCAGGGGGCAGGTGCAGTACCCTGCTTTGCTCCTGACTCTTCAGAAGTGGCAGTTGGCTTTTTGGTCTCTTTGTATCTTGTTATCCATAATTTGCCCCAACTGAGCATGTGCGCAGTTATTTTTAGTCTCTTATAGTTTCTTTGTATTTTGTTGCCCGAGGAGACGAGTGTTCAGGTACAAGCACTGCAGCAAAAGGGTCCCAGGTCCCAAATTGTTTCAACTTGGGGATGACCAATTAAAAGACTCAACAGTCCCAGCTGGAGATGACCAAGGCCTGGGTGAGGGGCGTCGGGGATGGGGCGATGGAGAAGTGAGTGGGCTTGAGCTTGGGACCAAATCAACAGATTCTCAAGCTGAGATGAAGTGTTAGAAGTCGGCGATCCTCCTGTCTGAACTGCAACAGACACGAATCGCTGCTCACACGGAAGGACTCCTCTGTCCCTGGGCAGGAACATGGGCTTCCTCTCCCTCCTGTCACAGAGACGGATGCCCAGAGCACCTCTGGCTGCTGTCTGGTGGTATCTGCGGCAGGTGACAGTCTTTACTGAGCTCATGGTACCCACTTCTAAGTGACCCATTCATCAGTTTGTAAACTAATAGTAGTTTTGAGAACCACTGGCCTTTGGAATTTCAGTCCCACTGCTTGATTTCGCCACTCAGCTCAAACCAGAACTACTGTATCTAATAAGTTTATATATAAATAATAGACACAAGCAGGGTTATACGGCCAAGACTGATAAGACTGAAGTCTCAATGTCACTGAGACTAGGATCTGATTAAAGGTGACGAGTGGACAGATTCTTTGCCCAATGCAAGGAAGGAAACCCCCTCATTTCCTGATGTGGGCCGTGCTGCAGTTGTAAAAATTGATTACAGTTAGACCAGATGAGGAAGGTCCCATCCAGGTGTTTCTGGCCTAGGCATCCAGCCTTTACCTGATGCCACAGCAGAAAACATTTTGCAGACTTCCCTGGTGGCACAGTGGTTAAGAATCTGCCTGCCAATGCAGGGAATACAGGTTCGATCCCTGGTCCGGGAAGATCCCACATGCCGCGGAGCAACTAAGCCCATGCGCCACAACTACTGAGCCTGCACTCTAGAGCCCACAAGCCACAACTGCTGAGCCCACGTGCCACAACTACTGAAGCCTGCACTCCTAGAGCCTGTGCTCCGCAACAAGAGAAGCCACTGCAATGAGAAGCCTGCGCACCGCAACAAAGAGTAGCCCCCGCTCGCCGCAACTAGAGAAAGCCCGCGTGCAACAACGAATACCCAATGCAACCAAAAATAAATAAATAAATAATATTTTAAAAAGATATTAATATTAAAAAAAAAAGAAAACATTCTGCCACTGTCGGCAGCACAGCCGAAGGAGCCCTACCTGCCTCTTTATTTTCTGCTAGAGGGAAAACTAATTTTGACTGGACGGGGTAAGAGATGAATTTCCAGTGGCCTCCAAGGGGTGCCTCCGTGAGACTAGATTCCGTTCCAGGACAACAGACACCTGGCACCTGGCTGCTGTGGACACGGTCCAGATGATGGAAGTGGTCAGGAAATCAACATCTCTGACAACACAGGGAGCATCTTTCCTAGGCCAGCCCCGCACCCTCCTTCCTCCTTCCCGCCTGGGAGTGAGGCCAAGGGGGGCGCTGAGGACGGCAGGTTCCTGCCCTTCTGTCTTGTCCATAAAGTGAAAGGAGGACAACCCCGGTGTAGAGTGACCGGGAGCACGGGTGCTGGGCCAGGCTCCCCCGGGCTCACATCTGGCTCCAGTGCTGGCTGGTGAGGGGACCTTGGACACATTGCCTCAGCTCTTATGCCTCAGTTTCCCTATCTGTAAAACAGGACGGTAATAATACCCACCCTTATAGCACAGGGAACTGTACTCAATATCTTGTAATAACCTATAATGGAAAAGACTCTGAAAAAGAACAAAACTGAATCATTCTGCTATATACCTGAAACATTGCAAATCAACTATACTTCAACAACAAAAAAAATAGAGAATAAAATGATCCTTGGGATGTAAATAATAATAATAATAATACCCCCCATCCCCCAGCTCATAGGTTTCTGTGCGGGTTCCATGAACTGCCCGGAGTACCATCCTGTTATCATTACCGTGATCTCCTGGCACTGTGATGAGCCTCCTCCTCATGGCTTTGGGCTCACAGGCGTCTTCCTCCCCCTTTTCTGCAGCTGTGAGGTGCGGTCGGGCCCCGAGTTCATCACCAGGTCCTACCGGTTCTACCACAACAACACGTTCAAGGCCTACCAGTTCTACTACGGTGGCAACCGCTGCACCAGCCCCACCTACACACTGGTGGTCCGCGGCAAGATCCGCCTGCGCCAGGCCTCCTGGATCATCCGTGGCGGCACCGAGGCTGACTACCAGCTGCACCGCGTGCAGGTCGTGTGCCACTCAGAGGCTGTGGCGGAGCGGCTCGGCCAGCTGGTCAACCGCACGTGCCCTGGCTTCATGCCCGCTGGGGGTCCCTGGGTGCAGGACGTGCCCTATGACCTGTGGCGGGAGGAGGGCGGCCGCGAGTGCACCCGGGCCGTGAACTTTGCCATGCACGAGCTGCAGCTGGTCCGCGTGGAGAAGCAGTACCTGCAGCACAACCTGGACCGCCTGGTGGAGGAGCTCTTCCTGGGTGACATCCACACTGACGCCTCCCAGAGGATGTTCTACAGGCCGTCCAGCTACCAGCCCCCACTGCAGAATGCCAAGGTACCCCTCACACCCTGCATAGCCCCTGGTGGGGCAGGGCTCTGCATCATGGAGGGGCTGTTGGGGGGGATGGGGGCGGGAGGGCTGCAGGTTGGGTGGGGGGACACGTAGCCCAGTCAGGAGGCCTGGGTGGGCCACCACCTTGCTCTGTGATGGGGCCTCGGTTTTCCTATTTGATGAGGGTGGTGGTCCTAGGACTGGTGATGCAGAACAGCCTTGGTGGTCGTCCTCGAAAATTCCTAAGGCTCCCTTCTGCCCTGACCCTCTGGGAACTTCTTCTGTGAGTCTAAGAGGAAAGCTTGCAGGAAACGTGGAGATGTTTAACCTATCTGGGAAGATGCCCAGCAGGGATCCTGGCCCTGGGGCTGGGGGCAAGGACAGTGCTGCTGGCCTGGGGCTGTGGACCCTTAGAACCTCCTGTTTCGTCTCCACAACGACCCTGTGAGGCAGTGACGACCACCTCTTAGCAGAAGAGGGGGCAGCTGAGGTGCGAGGGGTGGTCTCCTGCCCAAGGTCACTGCTTGGTGAGTTTCAGGGCTGGAACTTGCCCCCAAACCTTTCCCCAGACCCCACTGGACTATTTCCCCAAATCCCACACTCTTCCCATCAGACTAAGTGAGAAATCACTGTGACCCGAGGGGAGGATGGAGGGGGCAGGAAACAATTAAAACCTTCTAATGTTCTTTTCTTAAATGATAGTCCCTGTAATTACACTTGGAATTCTCCAGGCATTTCCTTCCCACGGGCTCAGAGTCCGTGTCTGCACGTAACAGGGTCATTACCACCGCAGAAGCTGGGGAGGCAGGAAGGGGGCCTGGGGGGCAGCGGCTTTCTCCCACCATCAGACCGGCCCACCATCAGACAGGCTTTTCTGGACTCCTTTCTAGAACAGCAACTCTCCAGTTGCAGGGCTTGTCCAACTTTTGTTTGGTGGTTTATTTGTTTTTAAAGCATCTGTTTTCTTCTCAGTCCTTGGAGCGCGCTCATGCCTGGTGAGGGTCCTGCTGGTACTGCCCCCGCCGGACCACTCGGTTGTCTTCTTTCTGTCTGTTACCGCGAGCTTGTGTCGTGAAAGTTGCCTTTATGATGACTGTGGGGCGTCTGCCAGGAGGCCGAGCGGGCAGGGAGGCTTCCTCTGGATGCGCATCTCAGGGACATCCCCTCCCCGTGCCGAGGGGACGCTGGGCTCCGCGCAGACCCCGGCCAGGTCTGCTGTGCTGTGCCTTGCGCGTTCTAGAGGCGCCAGGTGAGGCAGGGCTGCGAGGGAGAGGGCGGCCCTCCTGCCCCGGGGACCTCAGGCGTCCTCTCAGGGAGCGGGCGGGCAGTGGGCTCTGCCTGCTTCACAGCCGATGCAGAGGCACCGAGATGGGACTCTGCCTAGGGCCCTCCAGGGCGAGGGCCCGGCTTCTGGGAAACGGAGGAACCGTCGAGGGACCTCTGCAGGTGGCCGCCTTATCCAGACACTGCAGCTTAACGACGCTTCTCTGCAAACTCCTGGTGTCAGGTGGCAGCGAGAACGGGATTTTCAGACATGCATCTGGCTTTCTATGAGCACAGTCGAGCCAACATTCACATTATCTCCGGGAGTAGGGGTGTCGTGAGTGAAAACGGTCTGCAGCTCATCCAGAAACCCCATGGGAACCAGAGCCCTGACCCAGCCTGGCCTGAGCCTGTGGGAGGATCCTCCCAGGAGCAGAGCCTTCATCCCTGCTCACCTTCCAGCGAGGATGCTGGTGAGTAGGGTGGCCAGGGCCCAGGAAGGAGAGAGGAGGCTGGATGGAGGCCCCCTGCCCAGAGGAAGCAGCAGACAGCCTGGACCAACTGGCTACCACTCTGAACCTGACCTTGGGCTGTTGGTGCACGTTGTCGGGTCCAGACTCCGTTTCCTCACCTGCGGATGCCCACGTGGGCTCTTTGATCTCTTGAGCTCTCCTTAGGCCTGGAAAAGAAAGGAGTACCCACAACCACCTTTCTTGTCTTACCTCCGTCTCTGCCACTCTTCTCACTCCCATTCTCTCTTCCCTCCTCTGCAGGGGCAGTTGTGGGACCGTCTCCCCAGATTCTTAAGAAGTAAACTCTTTAAACCCTAGGCCACAATCCCTCATTCAAGAAATATTAAGGGTGGAAAGAACCTTGGATCTTGGAGATTATCCAGGACACACTGTTAAGCTTTTTTGTTTTAAAGGAAGGTACAGAATAGCATGAACAGTGTGGTGCCATGTGTAAAGCTAGTAATAGAAGAAGAAGGTGAGCTGAACCGGGAGCCAGTGTTTCTGCAGTGGAACAGCGATGGCCTCAGAGGAGGGGGACAGTGTGGCCGGGGGAAAGATACTTGTCACCGTGAACGTTTCTGTCCCTGCTGTGACTTGTGCTGTGATCTTATACTACCCAAACTCCATCACCACGCTCAAAACAGATTCCAAAAAGGCAGGATTCTGAGGCTCGGAGGAACGCTGTGGCCACAGAGGAAGCCGATGAAGAGGCTGGGCGGACGCAGGCCGGCGTCCAGGACCTGGCCTGTGCTCTCCCCCGAAAGCCGGCCCAGGTCCGCGTGGCTCTGGGAGCTGAAAGGACCCGTTCTTCTCCTGTTGTCCCTGGCGTGTGCATCCTGGCCTGCAGTGAGCAAGCAGTCAGGAAGTTTTGAGATCCCTCCCCAGGCCGGCTAGGAGAAGGGATCAGTGGACTTGGCCGCTGGTGCCTTTCCAAAGCCCCAGGTGCTGCCTGCCCGCTGGGCTCCTGCAGACCACCCCCCCCCGCCGGGAAGGAGGAGGGCTGGGGGCGCATCCGGACAGACGACAGGCCTCGCCAACCCCTCTGAACCCTTCACCTTCCCTAATCGCCGGTCCATAGAGACCTGGCTGAAAATTAGTTTAAATGCTAAATTGAGTTTAAAACGACTAGTCTCAGCCCCTCTGGAAACGGGACACCATGTAAAAATAGAGATTTTAAATCAACTTGATTTTCTAGGCTTTATACAGCTTTGCTGTGAGGTTCAGAGCCCTTCGGCAAAAAAAAAAAATGATGTTTGAAGAGAATCAGGTGAGCTGCGAGGATTCTTTCAGGATGAAGTTGGCTACTCTTCATTAAAAAAAACAGGACCCCCTAAAATAACCCTGAAAGAAGATGCTTTGCTCGAATCGAGTTTAGCATCAGGGCAGCCCTTACCCTCTGCCTGGATTCCTGTGCGGTGGAGGGTTAGCCAGGTGCCCTCTTTCCTTGGCAGAATCAAAAGTAATTAAGAGCAAATGATTGCTGGGGTCATTGGAAACGCCAGGGCCTCAGGATCATACTTGCAAGCAAGCAGAATTGGTCTTTTTCCAAAACCCTGCACTGATGAGGCCACAGGGCCGTAAATCAAAGGGCTTGCCTGCAAACCAGACCGCTCTCCCCAAGCCACGTCTCTGAGAGAGCCTGCCTGGAACACCGATAGTGGGTGGGGCTGCCCGTCGGAGGCGGAAACACAGCAGAGTGTTTTGGGGTGCCGGACCGCTGGGAGGAAGCAGGGGTACTCGTGTGCTTTCTCTCCTAAGTTCCCTGCAGGCCTCTGGACTGTGAACAGTCGTTTGTTTTTGAGGGAGCTTGTCTTTCCTAGCCTCCTCAGAGCATGTGAGAAATACAGATTTATGGTGACATCTGTGACATCTGAGGGACTTTGGACCACGTGGCTGTGGACATTGGAGTTTCCGCCCAGCTCCAGGAGGCAGCTCTGCAGCAGGAAGGGGTCTCTCCTTAGGCATGTGGCTGGTGTGGCTCCCGGCGGGGTGGGTAAGTGGGTGTCACAGGTGCACGAGTAGAAGGATCCAGAAGCTCACAGAGGAATCCCTGTCCCTGCTCTTTCTGTCAGTGCAGGGCAAAGAGAAGAGGGTTTTGCGGAGGTGACGGTACTCAGAAGAGGTGGTAGAGGACCGGGGCCTTCAAGGAGTCATGACCGAGACAGTGCCAGAAGCCCACCTTATGTTCAATCAGTATGCCCCTTGCAGAAAACCGTGACCCTGCCCCCAGCCCGGGCATTCACTGCCAGGCCGCACGTGCTGCCCGCAGGATGAAAAAAGAGCCGGCGATGGGGGTCGGGTGATGGGTTCTGGCCTCCGAAAGGCTTGCTCACGTGGACATTTTGTTTGGGTCGAGATATGAAGAGTCACACGATTGCCACACTGCACAGCTGCTGGCCTCTGCTGTGAGTGCAGAAACAGTTCATTATTTTTCCTGATTCCTGAGTGCAAGATTTTTATTTAAGGAGTCAGCAGACCAGGAAGTCGTTGTCAGGGACAATGCAAGTGGTAAACATTTCATCCCTTAAAAGTCCAGAAGCTGAGAGGACAGCGTGAACACCTGGGCGGCAGGAAATCGACCATTGGAGAGTCTGGGTCAAGTCCTGTGTGCGGGGCATTGGCCACCGTGGGCAGAGGGCAGGGGAGAAGGGGGCCAAACGTGGGGTCTGCTGCCTTTACAGCCAGTGTGATTATGAAGATGAGTCTCCTTCAACTCTTTAAATACGTTTAAATTAATAGGAGGGGAAGAAACAATCAAACAAGTAAAACTTAATCAGCATTTTCTTCTGAAACCATTCTTATAGTCATTTGTATTGAAGAACCACCTTCTCATGGTCCTTTTATCGAGCTCTGGGCTCTGTGCAAAGTGTGTATGTACAGGCAAGGTGGAGATGAAATTGTCTTTTATGTGATTTACCGGAAAGGCCTTTGGGAGCTCACATCTCAGAGTCTAAACTTCACGGAAATCCCATTTCTAGAAAATGCAGTGCTGCTCCCGGGCACCCACCGATGCTCCTTTTTCCCTCCAGGAAGCGGTGTTCTGTCGGTTCCGCTCGCAGAAGACCTGGCAGCCAAACGCAGGCCCCGAGGAACCGGCCATGCCTCTCTTACCCTTTTCCATCGTCCTTCCAGCCCGGGCCCCTCTGTGGTGGTTGCATCACAGCTACAGGGTTGCTGTGCAGAGTCCTTGTGAGGCTAAGTCCTTCTGTCCTCAACGCCTGCCACCTGCTCCTGGCAGGCGGTGGCCAGGCTGAGGGGGTCCGAGCGCTGCCGTGTGCATGTGGCATTGGCTGCGCCGGCCTGGCCAGACACACTGCCAGCCTCTGGGTGTGGCCCCAAGGCTGCAGTTACAGAGACCCAACCTGTGTGGCCACGGCCATTTCCCCTACTTTCTTCTGAAAGGGGAATCATCACGGCTCCTTTGGGAGGTCAGAATGAGCCCTAGTCCACAACATCCCAGGATCCCAGCTCTGAAAGGCACCCCAAGAGGCCCCTCCCACAAGACGGGCAGCACTCACGGTTGTGATGAATGCTGGCTGCTCTGTTCATCTTGTTGCGTATCCGAGGACAACTTTCTAACCATCCATGAGCCCCTGAGCCATGAACCTGTATCACACCTGCTGTATTCTCCTAGGTGTCGTGGGACGTAGGAAAACGGGAGGGCGCTGGTCTTGGCCTCAAATACCTACCATGTCACGGAGAGGAGCCGGGAAGGATGTCCGTGTAGAAAGCCCTACCATAGGGCGTCTGCAGTTCAGTCACACACGTGGTGAACGGCACTCGGGAAGACCGCTTTCAGCATCATCCTTGGCCATCCGTGGAGGTTTCTTCCTGAGAAACGTGACCCGGGGGAGCAGAACTCTAGGAAGGGGCATTTCATCATCTATCCCCATTTCTCCTCCTCAAACAGAACATTTAGCCCAAGAAATGTCTCATGCAGGCTGCTTCTCTAGTTGACTTATTCACGACAAGATCACGTCAAGTAACTTTTTCCATTCTGGGAAGATGCTGGGAAACAAGTGGATCCGTCAGCAAATGCTGACAAACCAGCTCTCCAGAAATAAACGTTGGCGGGGAACAGGGCAAAGCCTAGAGAACCGTGTCAGTCATCGGCCAGAGAGGACCTTTTCAAGGGACCAGAGCCCTTGGTAGGGAGACGTGTGTTCCTTGCAGACCCCAGCCTAAGGGGCAGCCTGGGGCCGGAAGGGAGCACTCTGCAAGCCCCACAGCCGAGTTCTGTCCCAGATCCCTCCGAACCATGTCGTTCTCTCTCTCTCTGTGCTTCGGTGGCCTCATCTGTGACGTGTACTGTGGTCTCTTTGGGAGACTGAGAAGCGTAAGAGACGATGTACTTGAACTTCCCCAGCATCAAACGCCCTGTACATGCAAACTGTGTTATTTAACTGTTCCCAGGGCCGGGCCAGGATCAGGAAGCACAGTGGGAAAAGCCCCCTCTGCCTAGGACATTGCTCACTGATAAAATGTGATGTTTTAGAATAAGCTTGATTTCTTTCTTAAGAGATTAATAATGGTATAGGGATTCCCCACCCCCACCCAGGAATGAAAGCTTTTTATAGTTGGTGTAAAGAATAGCAGCAAGGAACACGTTCTGGTCCCTCGGCTCTAGCCCTCAGCTTCTTGTGCACAGGAACCCTGACGTTAAAATAGCCTATCTGAGATGCAAGGGAGGGAGCGATGTGAAGCCTAACGGGAGAGCCTGGGAAAGACGGCTTCTCAGATGAGACCCATGGATCAGAGCATGGACCAAACAGAGTAACTTCATGAAGCAAATGAGATTTCATGGTACAAATCACTCTTCATGTTGAAAAACTCTTCCCCTTTCGTCATTGTGAATGGCCGCTGTTTGAGAAAAGCGTCTTGGAAAAGAGAAACTTTAGAGCCAGTGTGATATCTAGGCCTTAATTTCTGCTTCTCCATGGTTGTTCCTGTAGGTCTTTGGGGTTTTATTCAAGCCAAAGAGAGTGGTAATTAAGAGCAGAAATCAGATTTTTAAAAAATCTGTCCACATGGGCTTCCCTGGTGGCGCAGTGGTTGAGGGTCCGCCTGCCAATGCAGGGGACACGGGTTCGTGCCCGGGTCCGGGAAGATCCCACGTGCCGCGGAGCGGCTGGGCCTGTGAGCCATGGCCGCTGGGCCTGCGCGTCCGGAGCCTGTGCTCTGCGGCGGGGGAGGCCACAGCAGTGAGAGGCCCGCATACCGCAAAAAAAAAAAAAAAAAAAAAAAAATCTGTCCACAAGACAGAAAGGTGTTCCCTTTATCCAACGTTGGCTGAAACTGTCCCCTTGTTGACAGCATCCACAGAGAGGGCAAACCTCCCACACTGACTTATGACATCTTTGTTTCCTTAATGCCAGCCAGAGAGTTGGTTAAAACGGTGACTAGTCAACTCAACAACAGCAAAAAGCAACCCGATTAAAAGATGGGCAAAGGACTTGAATAGACATTTCTCCAAAGCAGATGTACACATAGGCCATAAGCACATGAAAAGATGCTCAGCATTTCTAATCATGAGGGAAGTGCAAGTCAAAACTTCAGTGAGGTAGCACATCACACTTATTAGGTTGGCTGTTATCAAAAAAAATAATAATAATAACAACTGCTGGTGAGGGTGTAGAGAAATTGGAACCGTCGTGCTTTGCTGGTGAGACTATACAATGGTGCAGCTGCTGTGGAAAACAATATGGCAGGTTCTCAAAAAATATTGAACATAGAATCACCATATAATCTAGCAATTCCACTTCTAGGTATATACCCAAAAGAATTGAAAGCATGTTCTCAGATAGATTGGACACCCATGTTCATGGCAGCATTATTCACAATAACCAAAAAGTGAAAGCAACCCAGGTGTCCATTGACAGATGAATGCATAAACGAAATGTGGTCCATCCATACAGTGGAAAACTCTTCAGCCTTAAAAAGGAGGGAAATTCTGACACATGCTACAACATGGATGAACCTTGAAGACATTATGTTACGAGAAATAAGCCAGTTACAAGAAGGACAAATACTGTATGATCCCACTTATATGTGGGCCCTCTAGTAGTCAGATCCATAGACACAGAAAGTAGGATGGTGGTTGTCAAGGGCTACGATGGGGGGTGGGATGGAGAGTTGTATTCAATGGGGATCGAGTTTCAGTTGGGGAAGATGAAAAAGTTCTGGAGATGATGGTGGGGGTGGTTGCACGACAGTGAATTACTTAGATGGGAAGTTTCATGTTATGTACGTTTGACCACAATGAAGTAAAGTAGCTAGTTCAGGAATTTGGTGAGACCAATACCCAAAGGGCAGCTTCCTCCCACTCCTTCCCTACCGATGGGTGACAAGCTTCCCTGAAACTACCCGGCCTGCCTTTCTCTGCTGCCGACCAGAAACCCTTCAGCCGGGACCATCTCTCGCCTGAAGGACCACAGCCCAGCCAGATACTCATCTCAGAGCTCAGGACCCGTGCCCTGTCATTCTTAAAGAAAAACACCAAACTCTAGCGTGTTGGGCATGGAACAGCCTGGGCCCCACGTTGGTGCCCCCTCCCCTCCGAGCCGGTTCCTTTTCTGAAGAGCAGTTGATACCTGGTGTCGTCCGAGCAGTGGCTCTTGCAAGAACTAAGACCCCTTGTTCCTGCCCCGCCTGCTCAATCTAAGAAGCTTTCTGGGCACTTCCTGAATGATATTGGTATTTGAGAAAACAAATCTTTTCAGGGATTGAGGCTCGTGTCTTCCTGGAATGGTCAGAAATGAAGTGGTCACAACTGATGTTTTTAAATTCCCAAATCACATATAGCGAACCGAGTGGTGGGGAACAGAAAGAAGGGGATGGAGGCTGGGTCGGCGTGTAGGGACCTGCAGTGCACGTGGGCTGCATAGGATCTGCTCAGTGAGTGAGTGTTGGGGGGGGGGCAGTCAGCAAGCTTCCAGCTGGCGAGCTCCCAGTGGAGTAGCTGAGCCATCACTCCTCGTGGGTGTTTTGGAAGCTGCCTGGCGTATGTTCTCAGAGGTTCCTCTCTCTTTCCAGGGCCGTCTCCTGCACCACTCAGTGTGCTGGCTAACAGGTACCGGCACCAGATTTCCCCCTCCCCCGTCCTGTCTGTGAAATCTCAGAGACTTGAGTCTGAGTACAGGGCTGGTTTCACACAGACCATGTGGGGCTGGGGCATGGGAGCAGGGGCAGCAGGTACAGTTTGATCAAGGTGCTGATCGTGATAACGCTTGTTAGCCATTAAGGAAGGGGCTACTTCCTGGGTGTGGGAGTTAATATGATGTCACAGAAATCACGTTAACTTTCCATCCCAGACTTTCAGTAAAAACCCCCTTTTGGGGTAAAAAATTGGAACCTTCGCTTCCTAGTAGTTTACAAGAAAATACATAGTGGCAAAATTACTGAATTCAGTGATGCTTTTTTTTAACTAAATTTGTGTCTTTTTCACCCTGTTATGCATTTGAAAGATAGTGGCACATATAGCAGGAGCCGTGCCATTTGTTTGGTCTTCCCACTGAGTGCCATGCGCGCGTGCAACCCCATGCCGAGAAACTTCTCCTCATGGTGGTTCTGGGAGCCCGAGTGGGACCCACCTTAGTCTAATCCTCATTTCTTATGGTATTTAGGCCCAGGGTCCCCAGCTGCAGTCGCTGGCCTGTGGATCTCCTGCCAAGGCCGGAACCATCTCTTTCTGTGCAGTTAAGTGCAGGCCTCGTGGGCTGTGTACACATGTCCTTCCTGTCTGTTTCCTTGCTGTAGCTTGCAGATGGCTCACTGCTGACCACGGGCTGCAGGGCACTTTCTCCCGTGTGTCCCAGAGGCCTTGGTAGGAAACTGTAGGCCCACAGACGCATGGGCCCCGGGACAGCGAGGCCTCTGCACTGCCTGTTTGATCTCATTGTCCGCAGGCCCCGAACAGACCTCCTCTCCCGTAAATAACAACTCCAGGCTCAGCTGATGAGCACAGGGACTGTCCGCGGGCGCTGAGCTGTCCTGGGAGGAGAGTGTGGAAGGGGCGGCTGGGGAACCCTGGCCCCCTGCAATTCTCACCTACTCTCCCAGGCAACCCAGCCTTCAACCAAAGAACCGCTGTAGCCCTGCATGCCGTCAGTGCCGGCGATGGAAAGGCCTGGAGGTTTGGATTTCTGCCCAGAAAACAAGTGCCTGCCTGCCCGAGTGGCCACCTGTCAGTCCCTGTCTACAGGCCAGGAGCTGCTGGACCAGGAGCTGCTGCACAGTGGGCCCCGGGCAGGGGCAGGGCCAGTGTCGCCCTCCTGCCACAGCGCCGGGCACATTCACGTGGGCCTCTAGCGTGGCTGGTGTCTGGCAGCCCGGGAGGCTTTACAGACCTGCATGGGAGGGGGAGTAGTGGAGATGCCCACTAGTGGAGATGCCCCTTCTGTGGAGGCAGCCCTGGCACATGGGCCTCTGGTGACTTGGGTCCAACAGTGGATGGCAGTCTGGGCAAGGAGCTAGCTCCTGTGTCTCCAGACCTGGCTTTTTGTGTGAGCCCCGAGCCCTCCAGGCAAACAGCATCTACGTGGCTGACAGTGTCGGACCCCCCTACTCTACTCGGAGGAGGTTTTCTAAGTGGCAACCCTAGACAGCCCTTGTGCCAGGTCCATGTTGGTGCTATAAGCAGGCCCGGCCAGAGAGGCGCTCCCGAAAGACGAGGCGGCCACTCTCTTGCACTGATTAGATGGTGTGAAGCTGTAAAGCAGGAAGCATTCAGAGCCCATAAACCATCCAGGCCTCAGGCCAGCAGACGCAGGTAGGGACAGGAGTGCCCACGGCCTCTCCGGGCCTCTGCTCTTGCCTCCTTTGGGGCTGTGTCCTTCATGCCTCCTTCATGGGGACCTCTGCCCTCACTACACAGTGCCCTGTGTCACCCACGGCAACTGGAGTACTGTCCTTTTTTTTCTTTTGTGTCTCATACTTATTTTTAATGGAAGAATCTAGTTGTAAAATACGCGTCACATAAAATTTACCATCTTAGCCATGTTTAGGCGTCAGTTCAGTGACGTCAAGGACATTCACATTGTCATACGATCTTCATCTCCATCTGGCCACGAACTCCCCACCCCAGCCCCTGGTAACTCTATTCTGCTTTCTGTCTCCATGGATTTGATGACTTGAGGTCCCTCCTATAAGTGGGATCGCACAGAATTTGTCCTTCTGTGACTGGCTTATTTCACTCAGAATGATGCCCTCACGGTTCATCCTTGTAACAACATGTGTGTCAGGATTCCCGTCCTTTTGTGAGGCTGAACCATAGTCCAGTGTGTGTCTAGACCACGTTTTGATGATCCATTCAGCCATCGATGTACATTGTGTTGTTTCCGTTTTTAGGTTATTGCAAATCGTGCTGCTGTGAACGTGGGTGAACAAATACCTCTTTGAGACCCTGATTTCAGTGCTTTGGGGTATAAACCAGAAGTGGGGTTGCTGGGTCCTAAGGTGATCCTTTTCCACAGCAGCTGCACCCCTTTACGTTCCTACCAGCAGTGCACGAGAGTTCCAGTTTCTCCACGGCCCCGCCAATGCTGTCATTTTTTGCTCGTTCTGATAGTAGCCATCCTAATTGGGGTGAGGTGATGCCAGCCTTTCTTTTTGAAATCAAGTGTCCGGGACAAATGGTCCGAAAATGTAACAGGATTCTAAAGGGGGTCCAGATCACAGCTGAAATATTTAGGCAAGGCTCTACTGTTAGCCAAACACACTATGTACTTGTGAGCACACGCAGGCACACACACCCGGTCTGTGGCTCCAGTTGCCCCTGGGGTTCCCAGGTTACTGGTGGCGGTGCCTCAGGGGCTGCCGTCGCATCTGCCGTGAGCCCCGTCGAACGCAGCGCATGCGCACTGCTCTCATGGAGACGTTTTTTTCCCCCCGTGTTTGTGTTTTGGCTCCAGAACCACGACCACGCCTGCATTGCCTGCCGCATCATCCACCGGTCGGACGAGCACCGGCCACCCCTGCTGCCCCCCAAGGCGGACCTGACGGTGGGCCTGCACGGCGAGTGGGTGAGCCAGCGCTGCGAGGTGCGGCCCGAGGTCCTCTTCCTCACGCGCCACTTCATCTTCCACGACAACAACCACACCTGGGAGGGGCACTACTACCACTACTCCGACCCCGTGTGCAAGCATCCCACCTTCACCATCTACGCCAAGGGTCGCTACAGCCGCGGCGTGCACTCCGCCAGGGTCATGGGTGGCACGGAGTTTGTGTTCAAAGGTAGGGCTCCTGCCCCACACCCCATACCCCGAGGTCACGGCAGCAGTTTGGGGACGTGTTTGTGGAGGCGGAGCCAGGGGCAAAGGGCATCTTCTCTGCTAGGGATGTTGGGGAGTGGACTGCCTGCCTGCATCGTTCTCTGCAGCCTCGGAGCTGGCGTTAGTGACGCCCAGGTGCGCAGAGTGTGCGCGTCGTGCCCTTGAGAAGATGCCACGTGCTTGCAGGCGGGCGGGCGGTATGCCTGGTGATCACCTAAGTAAGGCAGGTAAAGGGTGACATTCTCCAGGCTGCAAGGCTGTGAGCAAGGGGTGGTGGGGGCCTTGTGATCTCTATTTCTAGACCTTTTTTAAGCTTGTGCATCTTTTTAGGAAGGTGTCAACCCTGTCATGGACAAATAAGAGGGTTGGCCTAGATACCCCTCCCAGGATAGCATCCTGTGATTCAGTCCATTTAATATGAAGTATTTCTGCCAACCCAGATAAGCCCTGGGGCATTTTACTGCCCCCCCCCACCTTAGGGAGGAAGAGTGGCTCTAGGGACAAAGGGCCTTTGGTAGCTGTCGCCCAGAGAACAGCTGTCTGGGTCTCAGTCCCCTCCAAAGCTCTCACGTGTACGCAGGATATGGGCCCCTGGGAGAGCCTCAGAAGCGTCCTCTACAGGGGCTGGGATTTCCTTTGAGCAGATTGGAGCAGATTTTCCTTGCTTGCAACCTTATTTATTTTAGTTGCCTGATGTATGGGCCAGTATAGACTGCTCACTAATATAGGTGTCTGACACCAAAACTATTTAAAAACCTCAAAACCTATTCGTAAAAACAAATGCCAGTTTTCGTTGAATACTGTGTCCATCCCAAAGAGCAGTGTCTTCACAGGAACGGGCTTGGTCAGCTGTAGTCTGGGCTCAGCATTTACTGCCAGATGGGCTGGACTTTTCCTGTGGCGCCTTCAGGGTGCTTGGTGTGGCCACCGGTCACGTCCAGACATGGGACCTTTTCCATCTGAGGGTCTTTTCTGTGGGCTACGGTCTGGTGGGTTGGTCTGCAGGCTGGGTTTGAGAGCAGAAGCCTATGAGGCTTGGTGCCCCCGGCATCCTTGAATCACGGAGCTGTCCTGTGTCCTTGGCAGTGAACCACATGAAGGTCACCCCCATGGACGCAGCCACTGCCTCGCTCCTCAATGTCTTCAACGGGAACGAGTGCGGGGCCGAGGGCTCCTGGCAGGTGGGTGTCCAGCAGGACGTGACCCATACCAATGGCTGTGTGGCACTGGGCATCAAACTACCTCACACGGAATACGAGATCTTCAAGATGGAGCAGGATGCCCGCGGCCGCTACCTGCTCTTCAACGGCCAGAGGCCCAGCGACGGCTCCAGCCCGGACAGACCCGAGAAGAGAGCCACATCCTACCAGATGCCCTTGGTCCAGTGTGCCTCCTCGGCGCCCAGGGCTGAGGACTTCTCTGAGGACTCCGGGCAGCATCAGCACCGGAGCCAGGCACCCGGGAGCGGCCCGTGTCCCCTGCTGCTGGCTGGGCTCACTGGCCTTTGGACTCTGCAGCCCTGGCACAGTCTTGGATAGAAGCGCTTACAGAGTTTGATTTTTCCAAACCAGGATGCCTTACAATTTACAGATTTTCTTTACAGAAAGAAAAGACACTTCTTCCTCGGATGCACTTGAGCGGCTGAGAACAGTCCTCCTCCCCCGCCTGGCCCCCGCCCGCCTGGCCTGAGTCATGAGCTGTTTGAAGTTTTGGCTTTGAACTGCATCCAGTCGGATCCCAGGCCTGGGCGTCCTCACCATATAATTGCACTTTAAGACCACAGAGAGGTTCAGGCGAGCGTGTTGGCAGCGGGAGCAGGGTAAGCGCTCCATCTTCTTTTCTTCCTCTTCGTGATTATTGCATTTCGGGGGGGACTGAGGAGAAACAAACAGCAGCTTCAGCTTTTCCTGCTGCTTCACTGCGGTTGCTTTCTGCTCCTTTGAGCCCGTTTCACTCTCCGAGTTTTCCAACCTGGAATGCAGTGCAGAGTTGGTTTGGGACTGCGATCCAGACACCTTTGATGAAATAAAGAAGAGATAGGGGTGCAGGAAAAGACACTGGTGTAACGGAACCACCTTGACAGCTTTATGCAAAAAGAGAGCAAATCCACACTTTCAAATGTTGAAAAGTATCTGTAATTAAAGTTTCAGAGTCATTTAAACGTTGGTTGTTTTAACTTGTTGGGAGATGTTGATGCTGGTCTCTGGGTGGCTGCAGGATGCATGCTGCTCTTACCTGCCCGGGGGACAGGGTGGTGGAGTATGTGTCAGATGGAGGCTGTCCCGCTACAGACGGACAGGAGCAGCAGTGCAGGGAGGGTGACGGTGCGTGATGGTGACCCGAGTGACGCAGTGCCCATTCGGTCTGGCCTCATCTCCGTGGGACCCCATCCCGGCTCACGTCGTGTCTGGAGCTTCACTCTGTCTTCTCTGTCACTTCAAAGACCAAGACTCAGAGGCCATGCGTGGGCGCCACGGGCCTGGCTGTGCAGAGAAGGCGGTGGGGGGATCCTAGCCAGCTGCCCCACGAGACCATCCACCCTCCTCACTGGACGGGCCGGCCCGACCCGGCTGTGTCACTGCAGAGGGTCTCAGGCCACCTTCTACAGAGTCTGTGAGGGTGCATGAGTGACATCTGCATGTCACTTTGGATTATTACGAATGGTGCGCTCAGGACGCCAAAGGTGGTTGCCAGGGGAGACCGATGGAGGGAAATGGTGAGTAAACGACAGAAAGCCTGGACATAACTAAAGACCAGTGTGGAAACCACGGTCAAGGTCTAGAGTCACACCTATATTTAAGAGTTACCCTTACGAGATGCTGTGATGTTAAGTTATAAGTGGGGCATGGAGGACCACAGTGCTTTACCTCTAGATGATATTTGACGTTGTGGTTGAGGGGGTTTATTCAAATGAAAGTACTAACTTAATGTCTGCCAAGTTTATAAACAGAGATGTCAAAAATACTCCCACAATACACATTTTACCTGTGGGTCTATTTAATTAATACTAATGCTATCTTTAAAGAATATAATAAAATTATGTAAAAAGCGATGATCACTGCTAGAGAATACTTCAGTGATTTACCATAAAAGTGATAGGTTTATAGCCACGTAATTCGCAGCCACTCACCTGGACTTAGCTATTCACACTGTTTAAACGTACACTCCACCTATGTATACACACACATAGGTACATATACCCAAATATATAGGCATTAACGTGTGTACAGTGTGTGACTATATGTATATGTGTCTTAGGGATGACATGAAATTCACTTTCTGATCCACTACAGAGAATGACCAGTATAGTTTATTCACAGATTATTGTCAGTTGGATTTATGGCTGTTACTTACCATCTCACCACATACATCACGTCCTAAAACTAAACCGCCTGTGCAGCCTATGAAGATCTTCATTTTAAGTGGTTTCCCGTCACCTTGAAGAAACATAATGACCAATCTCTAAGGTTTGAGAGCTGGAAATTTTAACTCAAGACCAAGATGCTATCTCTGAGGAAGGAATGGGTGACTCTAGAATATTCCATGACAAGCAGAAAATACTCCATGACAGGCACTCGGGCCCTGGCAAGTCTACCCCTAAGTTAGAAGTGGGTGGTTCCTGTAACTCCGAGATTTGGGGGAGGTAGGGAGTGAATATAGGACAACTCTGCTAGGTGTCGTTGGCCTCTGGGGACTAGACTTCTCGTCCCCAGAAGCAGGCCGGTCAGGCACAGGGTCAGAAAGTTGAACCTTGGGCAACAATGCAATTTGGTTGTGATCTAGGCTTCAGACTCTATAAAATCCAGTTGACCCTGGACTCAGGAAGGAGTTTCCTAGGGTCCCAGTGTCTCCTGTACAGAACGAAGGGAGTTTGTTCAGACAGGACAAGCCCAGCCGTCTGTCCTAGAGGAACATCGCCCATCATGTCCAGCATCTGGAACTGCCGGGCACCGTCCATCCTAAGTAGTCCGTCTCCGGGTTCCCGTGCTGTGCAGCCCACCAGGGTGACTCTCTGTGCTGCTCAACACGAAGGATCCCTGTTAGAGGAGCTGGCAGCCCAGGGCATCCTTGGTGGGGCCTCATACCCACACCTGATGGAAACAACTTGAGTGTAAGAGTCTTGTGGTTCCTGGTTGAAGGAAAAGCTTTACGATAGTAAGAGCGCTGTTCTCTAGTCCACCAACTCTTTAAATATATTCTTGAAAACAAAGATGATGTTCACAGCCGTCCACAGAAACATCACGATGTTTTATTTTAAATGGTACAGCCCATCCCTGTAACACATACTGGGTCCCTGGCAGTGGACTACAGAAGCCAACAGACAGCATGTAATTAGGTATTTCAGGACACTGTCCTCAAAGGGAGATGCTGGACCACCTGAGTTGGGGTGGGGGAGAAGGGGTGGTGGGTGGGACAGGGAGAGCAGGTCCTCTCTTTTCTCCCCCGCACAGAATTTTCTGGTCTTCTTGACACATCTGAGGGTTCATGAACCCAAACAGCCTTCATTAGGATACAACTGCAAATAAGAGCAAATAAAGGCAGCTGGATAATAAATGTTTCCCACTGATTTCTAGGTTCTGGAGAAAATGCATAAGCATTCTTTTCATACCAGTAGGAGAATCACATGTCCTAAAATACCAATTGAATTATTCAAATCCCTATGATGGTCCAAGAGTGTTTCTGGCTCACAGGGTAGACAATTGCTGATGTATTTGGAGCCCCTGTTTTATCGCAACCCCATTTCCTTGGTGTCGTTAGGCAGAATTAACACTATCACAAGGAAGAATATTGGCCAAGTCATGACCTCCAACTTCTCATTGGCTAAGATGTGACGGAGCCGACACTTAATACGGCAGCATCCCTCTGGGGGAGACTGAATTGACACCTAGTTGTCAGCCACCAACGGTGTGAGGCCGGACAAATACATCTCCTTTACTCAAGCTCACTGCCCACTGGAAAGCGAGTCTCAGGGTCTAACTAGTGCCTCTCATTCAAAGAGCAAGGCCATGGTTTCCATGGATGCATTTGGGTCTCTTAGTTTCTGCCATTTGTTGTACAGCCACCACTGTGGCCCCTACGCCCTGGAGAATACCACCCAGAAATCCCATCCCCCTTCATTTAAGGAATCCCATCCCCCTTCATTTAAGGAATCCCATCCCCCTTCATTTAAGGAATCCCATGTAGCTGTTACATTGGAATTCAGAGGGGCAAGGGTTCGTGGGCTCAGAGAGCCACATGGTGCAGTCTGTTGTGTGTGAGGGGTGACTGTGTGTGGGCTTTTTTGCTGTTGGGTTGTAGGAGTTCCTTCTATATTTTGGCTATTAACCCTTTATTAGATACATGGTTTAAAAATGTTTTCTCCAATTCATAGGTTATCTTTTCATTATATGAATAATCTTAACTAAGGAAGTAAAAGACTTGTACGTTGAAAACTATAAAACATTGATGAAAGAAACTAAGGGAGGCACACATAAATGGGAAGACATCCATGGTCATGGATTGGAAGAAATAACATTGTTAAAATGGCCATACTACCCGAAGAGAGCTGCAGATTCAATGCAATTCCTATCAAAATCTCAATGGCATTTTTTTCAGAAATAGAAAAAACAACCCTAAAATGTATGTGGAACCATAAAGGACCCTGAGTAGCCAAAGCTATCTTGAGAAAGAGCAAAACTGGAGGCATCACATTTCCTGATTTCAGAATTTATTGCAAACCCACAGTCCTGTGGGGTACTGACACAAAGCCAGACACACAGTCACCTGGTCTCTTGACAAGGGTGCCAGGAATACACAAGAAGAGTCTCTTCAACGAATGGTGTTGGAAAGGCTGGATATTCACATGCAAAAGAGTGAAATTGGGCCCTTACACCATAGACAAAACAAAACAAAGCAAAACACAAAGTCAAAATGGATTCAAGGCTTAAACATAAGACCCAAAACTGTTAAACTCCTAAGAAGAAGACATAAGGGAAAAGTTTCATGACATTGGTCTTGACAGTGATTTCATGGATATGATTCTAAAAGCATAGGCAACAAAAGCAAAAATAAACAAATGGATTATGTCAAACCAAAAAGCTTCTTCACAGGGCTTCCCTGGTGGCGCAGTGGTTGAGGGTCTGCCTGCCGATGCAGGGGACACGGGTTCGTGCCCCGATCCGGTAGGATCCCACATGCCGCGGAGCGGCTGGGCCCGTGAGCCATGGCTGCTGAGCCTGTGCATCCGGAGCCTGTGCTCCTCAACGGGAGAGGCCACAACAGTGAGAGGCCCGCATACCGCAAAAAAAAAAAAAAAAAGCTTCTTCACAGCAAAGAAAAAAATCAACACAGGGAAAAAGCAACCCATGGAATGAGAGAAAATATGGCAAACCATATATCTGATAAGGGTTAATCTCCAAAATACATAAGGAACTCCTACAACTCAATAGCAGCAGCAAAAAAAAAAACAACCCCAAAAGCCCCCCAAATAACTTGCTTTAAAAAATGGTCAAAGGATTTGAATAGACATTTCTCAAAAAAAAAAAGTTCTGTTTTCTCTTCTCTGACTATTTTTGCTGTGGAAACAACTGGATGATGTCATTAATGAATGGTATAAACATGGAAGTGCAGACTTTACAAAAGAGCTGGTCAAAGATGAGAAATAGCTCTGATTTCCAAACAAGAGTCATTTCAATAGCCAAGGAAACAAAGTCCCTGGTACGATAAAATGCATTCTCTAAAGAACCTTCTTTGAGTTTGTTCCAGCACAAATGTCTACCTACAGTATTCATAGCAAACTCCAGCCAACCTCTGCATTTCCTTATTAGCTTGAAACTAAATGGCAGGAAACACCCAGGGGCACCAATAACACTTCAGAATCTTGTGCCAATTTCCAACTGGGTAGACAGTCCTGTAGAGCTAGTCTCTTAATACTTTGAAAAATTCCATTGAAATGAGAGATTACAAACTTGAAAGGCAAGTCCTTTTGTGCATCAATAAATAAAACATCAAAGTGATGATTGATCCAGAGATAGGCAGAAGTCGCGTGTCATTTTCAGCATAATAAAGCAGAGAATATGAATTCACATGAGCGGCCTGATTGGAAATAAAACAAACCATGCTTTCTGTTTCTGGAGTAACCTTTCTCCCCAGGAGTGATGGAGGCCTTAACACCATGGTACTTCGCCCACTTGTTCACTGGTGCCTTGTGTCTCATAATTTTTCCAGACCACAGAGAGCCAGTAAGTTATCTTCTCCGTTACAGTTCACTCAAAGAGCGTCGGGATATTGGAGAAAATGGTGGTGATAAAAATTCACAGGAACTCTGTGCAAAATTTGGCCACACATGCAAACGTCTATGAGCGAACAAGTTTAAAAAGTTACTCATGCTGTACACCTGAAACTAACACAACATTGTTAATCAACTCTGCTCCAATATAAAATAAAAAATAAAATAAAATAAAAACAGTTATTCAACCTGTTATTGTAAAGTCTGTGAAGTCCCAGCATCTTCCTCCAGGCCGATTACACAGCCCAGCTGCTTTTTACCAGGAGTCATGCTACACAGCACAGTGGTGCAGGCAGCTTAGCTAAGCCTAGGTGGCATGACTTACATAAATTACTCTAAGGTTCAAATGTTTATTTTGATTATTCTTCACTTATTTTAACATGACCAACATGAAGTAAACCAATCGTTAGACTATGCCCTTCCACCATCTAGGAATAACAATTATGTCGCAACAAATAGAGGACTTTACACTCAAAGAAAATTTAGATCTATCTAGTTCTATCACATACCCAGTGCAGTGACCCCCTCGGTGCTGAAACTCACGAAGCCATCCAGGGTCAGCTTGAACATTTCCAGAAACATTGCGGAAACCTCCAAGGCATGTCATTCCATTTCTGAACACTTGTAATTCTTTAAAAATTCTTTCTAATATTGGGATGAATATTAGACCCTAGTTCCACCCAAGACCCTAGTTCTGTCAGAAGAAATTAGACTCTTTCTCCACTTGACAGACTTCCAAATAACTGTTCTCCCCAATTCTTTTCTTTGGTAAAGTTTTTTCACACTTTCCTAATACGATTTGCATCCGGTACTGCAAATCATTGCTCCATTCTTTCTTATTTAGTTAAGCTTCAGTTTGGAAAATTAACAGTTCTCTTAAAATACTGAATAAAATATCATAGATATAGATGGACCAATGAAAATAATATTATTACCACTACTTCCCCTATTCTAGACCAACTCTGGTGGAATCAATAAATTATAGTTTTAAAAAGAAGACATTCATTTTTGGCACTGGTGTCCTTAAATATTTAGAAGTTAAAATTTTATGTTGCATGGCATAGAAATGTCGGGACTCAACAAACCATTGCTAAAAGAAACTTGAGAAGAATCAGATATTTTTTAATAAGGAAATAATTTAGGTACGTATTGGTTGCGTCTATCTAGAAGCTATTCCAATGCAACATCAGCTTTCCCCACCTCGTGTCTGGTATCCAAGGCATGCATCATATATAATCCACAAAATAACAGATGCTGCGTGAAGATACTTGTTAAAATATTTTACCTTTGACAGATTCACTGCTTATCAAAACTCACAGAAGATACTTAATTGCAATGAAAGAACCAGGTCAGTCCGCAGGGCAAGATGTTAGGGTGTGTTTGGCATGACCTCTGGGTTTTGTTTCCATGTGGAACCAAGAAGCTTCAAGAATTTGACATCTTTTCCGGGGGGAAGATCAAATAGGGAACATGACCTTGGTCTGATAGCAAGTGGTTGTATTTAGCATAGAGGAGTGGTTCTAAACTTGTATTTTGCTTATCAGTTCTTTATTGTTTATGCTTTTGAAAATGTATATTCTTGGCTTTCCTCTTACTGCATTAGTTTAGATCTTACGGCAGTAGTTTAGCACGGTTAAATAGTTTCAGTTTTTTAACTTGCAATCAATATTTCTTTAGTTACTTATTTTTATCCCACTTTATTCCAAAAATGATTCAAGGCAGCTTACGGAAATACCTACAATTCAAGAGACCAAGTGGAATATAAAAATAGCTGAGTGCATCTGGGCAAACAAAATCAAAGGCTACAAAAATAAGAACAAGCCAGATGTGACCTGGGTGTTCTCAGGATGTGCTGGTAAACCTTGGCCCCTCCCTAGAGGGGAGCCATACATAGTTAATGTCAGGCTTTCTAGAAGCCAAAGAGGTAACATGACTTAAAATTTCATATGACTTGAACAAATTAATTGCTCAGGAAAAAGAGCAACTATTTCTGAAAGCAGAGAGAGATTCTCCTTGGGAAACGTCTTTGGTAAAGAAGACTCCACCTACTTATTCCTCAGTTTGGCTAGCACACTCATTTCTATTCAGGAATTTGGACGCTCCATAATCTTGCACGCTACCTGCTGAGCTGCGTGCTGTTGGGTGCTGTTTTGTGCATCTTTTAGAAGATGCATAATGGTGCCTGTGTTGCACCCACGTCTAGTCCCAATATGGACATTTTCTCTTAAATTTGAAACCCTGGGTCCCTCTGAAATTACCCTTCACTGGTCCAGTTATCTTTAGAAAACATAATTTTCTTATTTGTGTGCACCTTTGAAGTCTGTGGCTTTCATATTCAATTAGTGCGTGAAACACAGGGATCTTCCTTCCTGGGCTTTGTGGAGCAACCTTGGACTTTCATCCTTCAGTTAAATCTAATGAAGAAAAGGAACTGAAGGAATGGCCCATAAAAGTGAGATGTTACTGTGTGCTAATGAAAGGCAGACTGTCTCCTAGTAACTCAAGTCGTAAACACAAGGTTGGTTCCCATCAAAGAGTCTTAATGATCTGTCCCCAGAGGGTTCCGTAATTATGGGATCCTATTATCAGGTGTGTCAATAAACACCCAAACACGTGCATGCAGAGTATGCTCTGCTAAGCTTATCCAAGTTCAAATCCTTAGAGCAAAAACACTTATACAACCTCATTGGGAAAGGGTCCCTGCTTTTTTTCATATATCCAAAGATGTTCTTAGCTTAGAGCGCTGTGGAGGGGAGAGTGGAGTGGAGTGGCGATCAGGGAGTTCATCCCACTGTCCACACCACTGGAGGGTCTGATGTGGCCAGCCCCGAGGGTCTCCCCTCTCCACCCAAGTCAGTCTGCATCCTTCACCCCAGCTCTCTCATAAGATGGTTGGCAGTGGAGAATCTTCCTTTTTTCAGGATGCTATCCACCTGGACAGTCCACCCCTGATAAATTACGTCAACCCTGGGTGGTGTTTCTTTCGGAAGAGTCCGCTGGCTCTCAGAGCCATGGTATAAGATCAGAAACACCAAGGAGAGAATTTTTAGTTCATGTGGTCCCAAATCACTCCCTTGTACCACCCTGTCATTGACAGCCTCCTGGATCTGACCCCAGGAGGTACCCTGTCTCTCCCATCTTCTCCCTCTTTCTGCAATTCTTCCTTGTTTCCTTGCAGAGGGTTTTTTTAAGTCCTCCATGCAGGCCAATTTCTTCTCTGGGAAATCCCTGCTCTCCCTAAGAGACGTGTGTATGTACTTGTGTGTGTGTGTGTGTGTGTGTGTGTGTGTGTGTGTTTTGCATCACAAAGCTTTTTCTTTGTCTTACAAAGAAAAAGCTGGGCTTTTTGGGAGATTTGTCTTTCTCTGTCTGACTTACTTCACTGAGTATGATAATCTCTAGGTCCATCCATGTCCTGGCTTTATTGGGAGATTCCTTCTTGGCTGGGTCCCAGCCGGTTCCCAGACAGGAGAAGGCAGTGGGCTCTAAATGAGTTCAAAGTGAATTTAAAAGAGCATCTACACGTCCTCCCCCCGTTCTGCGCCTGCCTGAGCTGGGGCGGTGTTCATCCCTAGCGGCAGGCATGGCACTGAAGGATGGGCCTGTGTGTTTTTTGCAGTATTAGGAAGCATTCGGTCTTCCCTGGAATTGCTTACAATCCAAGAGTTAACCCAGATTAGCCTCTTTCTCTATTTCCAGTCATCCCCCCTCCATTTCCTTCTCCCAATAAAAGTGTTTCCTCACTTCATCTTTGTACTTACAAGGACCGATCACTCTGTACACACACAAATCAGCCAGCGTTCAAATACCAGACTGAAGCACAAACTTCAAATGGGAAAAATACCAGTTACCTGAATGTTTCTTTCCTCCTAATTGTTATTATATTGTTATTATTCCTCAACCTTTTCTGCTAACTTTTCGGGATTCAGATATAACCCGCACCATCCTGACGAAGAATCACCTGCTCAGTTGATGAACGTTGAGTGTCTGGTCCACACGCACACCTGAAGCACAGGTGGCGCTCACGGCACCGGGGTCCCCGTCCCAGAAGCTCCCTTACCCATTGATGTATGCTAGTCCTGAGGACCTCGTCTCCCTAACGCTTCCCCGAGCTATTTGAGATTACACCCACGCCCACAGCCCCGTAACTCACCCCACACCCCAGCCCCGGCAGGTTCTATCTCCTTGGTAGCACTTCCCATATTTGTAATTTTTTAAAGCGTTGTATGATAGCTGACACTTCTGCTCCCAAGTGCTCCCCTCGAGGGAAGTGTCCATGCCTTCCTTGCCCGTGCTGTGTCCACATCCGGGTTCCCAGTACTTTGCAAACACGTGATGGATGAAGAAGTAAACGTTGAATGTGCCATCTGGTTTCTCCCACCCACTGTAAAGCCTGGCTTTATTCAAAACTGCTCCAGACAGAATTCTAAGTTACAGAATATTACAAAGTTTGAACATTGAGTAAAGAGATTTCATCATAGCCCTGGCAATCAGCAGAACCCTGGCTTCAAAAATCTGTCTTTTGATTCAATTCAGAATGTTTGGTTCTGTATATAAAACATCCACACTTTTTTTTTCCCTAAGATGAATGTTACCCTCATTCTTGGTCTAAAACTGTTGCCAGGAGCAAAGTTAACCGTAAGGGCCCCGCTACACAGACATCCAGTGCTTGCCTGAGAAACAGAGAGGGAACCTTTCACACAGGAGGCAGAAAAGAGAATCTTGCCTGGGAAAAAAATTACACACAGATAGTCCTAGCAACACGTGTGAAGATCTCCGTCTTTTCTGGTGGGTGCCTGAAGAGCAGGGTGGCCACAGCTGGGCCCTGGGAGCTGAGAGCACCCACTCTGCCAAACTTGACCGGAGGGTAGTCCTGGGGTCGGGCCGCGGAGGGGTGGAGCGGGGGTGGGGGTGGGGGGAAGCCGGGGACAAGGCAGGAGGGACGGGACAGGGCAGGACAGTTTATCAGTTGATAAACTGATAAGGGAAAAGCTAAAGTTGCTATATTTTTAAATAAATAAGATACAGAAGGTTGTAAGTCAGTAAGAAGGTTGATTTGAGAGTCTATTTTGAATATCAAAGCTGTGCCCTGTAGTTTAAACTAGACGTTGCCTGCCGGTCGATGCTTAACTAAATTATAGGTCCCGTCTTGGACTTAAGAGTCAAAGCCACAAAATTAAAGTTCTACGACAGCACGTGCCGCAGCTTCTGAAGAGGGGCTCCGGAGCCGAAGCGTCAGGGCTGCTCCAGGGGGTCTCTCTGTTCAGACGCATCCCTGTGGGCTCTTCACAGCACGCCTTGGGGGTGGGATCTTTCTGTGCTCACCTAGGATCAGCCCCGACCCCTGGAAATGGGGGCAGAGTAAATCATTGCTAACGTAGAGACTCTTCCTAGAACCGTCCACACACACGGTCCGTCCTCGCGATGGTCCCATCTGACCGTGTCGGCGCTCAGCACAGCCTGCTGGATGGAATGGCCAGCTCACTTGTCCTTCTGTCCCCAGGACAATCCTTGGTGGGTGGCAGAAAGCCAACCAAGGGCAAAAAGAGGCCACCCAGGGAGTGTCCTTGAAGAGGCAACGAGGCCAGCGGCGGGGTGGGGGTGGGGGTGTAGTGGACAGCGGGGAGCTGGGCCTGGAAGCAGGTCCACACCGAGGGCAGGGTTGGGCCTGTGGGGATGTCGGAGCTGTGGGCTGAGACCCTGAGGGAGGAGCTGGAAACAGGGGAAACCGGAAGCATGGAAAACCAGAAAAGGGCGTGGGCAGAGCAGGAGCTGGGAGCTTGGTGTCTGAGTGGGGATGCAGAGGCCCCGGGGCTTGTGGCAGCCCTGCCTGCACCTCTGGGGAGCAGAGGCATTTGGAGGTGTCAGCACAAGAGCTAAAGGGCCAGGTCCCAGCTTGGCAGGGGATGGAGGGAGTCGTGGATGGAAGTCCCTCTCCTCCCTCTTTTTGCTTTTTTACCTTTGCTTTTACCTATTCGTCCCTTTTCCAAGAAGTTCCAAAGAACCATGGGGAAAGCACGTCATCTACAGTTACGTGTCCCAGTTGTGATGACTTTAACTGCTCTGGAGGTTCCCAGGTCAGGACCCAGAGGTGGATTGTGAGAAATGTGAAGTCCTCAAGCAAAAGACCCACCCCTCCCCTCCCTTCCCCTCCAGGCCGGGTTCCTCTGCTTCGTCCTCTGTGAGCTGGGATGAAGGTACCATCATCGCCTTCATCCCCCTTCCTCCCGACGTCCCCTCCTCTCTGGGGTGGCAAAGCATCTGCTGAGCTATCAGCAGAGCAGGTGGGGGCAGACTCGGGACCTGGACCAGGCGGTGGGTTCCCAGCCCCTGGAGTTGCTACATTTTCTTCTGCCAGTGGGGACCTGCTGAAGCCGTGGTAACCTCAGTGTTTTCCGAGGATTTGCAGCCCCGAAGCCCGAGGCTGCCCCTGTGGTTCGGCTGCGAGGGACTTCCACGTCCTCTGTGAGCTGGGGGAGGATTCTCGGCCTACGTTTCTGAAAAGCTGTGCGTGAAAGAACCTAGAAACGACAGGAATGATGACGGCTGCTGTGTACTGAGCTCCGGGCCACGTGCTTTGGACAGTCACCTGTGAAATCGACAATGGCTCACAGGACAGGCACTCGGTGGGCTTATCCACCGCTGCTTAGCAAACAGTCCCGAAGCTTGGGGCTGAAAACAAAATGTCATGAATGTATCCTGAGACTGTGTGGACTGGACTTTGGATGGAGCACAGTCAGGGGCCCCGTGTCCGCTTCGTGGTGGCTGGGACCTCCGATGCTGGCAGAGCTGGGCATCCTTCCCTCCACATACGCGGACCTCTCACCGTGAGCTTGGGCTTAGACTGGTCAGGGCGCCCAGAGCGCCGGGAAGTGGGAGTCGCCTTGCCCGAAGGCCTGGGCCCTGGAACATCGCTTTCTCCAAGTTCTATTGTTCAAACAGTCACAGACCCACCCGGGTGCAAGGCAGGGGACACAGACCCCACCTCTCAGTGGGACGGGCGTCTGAGATTTGACCACCACTTTCAATCCACCGCAGTATTATTATCCCCATTTTATAGGAAAGGAAACCGAGGCTCAAGAACCCCAATGATTTCTGTCTTATAAGAAACAGAGCTGAGGTCGGAAAGGATGATGAACCCTAAGCCTCTTCTTCCCAGGACACAGCCCTGCTCTCTCATCCTGTGAACGTTTGGCTCAAGGTGAGACTTGGTGAGGGGCAAACTAGCTTTGCACAGGATTTGGAATAAAGCATAGCGAGCACAGCAAATCATTTTGCCACCATCCTTTATACTGTGTATCCCTCGCCGAAGAGGCCCCTTCCGTCTGATATTCAGCCGTAGAATCTAGAATTTCTGTTCTGTTTGAGAGGTTGTTCAAGGTAAAAGAGGAGGAAAAAACCCAAATGAATAAAATCACCAATTTAGATGAGAGCTACCTGGCCTAGGGTAGGTTTCTTTCCCCAGAGAAGAGACGTGTATTTACATTATGAGACAAGCTGGGATCCAATGGGAACCCCTTGTTATTATTACATTTCCTCTTGAGAAGGATTTGTAAATGAAAACATAACTTGCTATTTTAGTATTTTGTTTTTCAGGGAAGAAAAACCCTTTGCAAAAACAAATTTAAAAGGAAAAACTTAGCCACTCAAGCACTTGTTTATTTTCTTATTTGCCAGGCTAAAACCATCTTCTTTCATCTCTGATTTCATTGGGGGTTGGGAAGGGTGGGGGTTTTCTTCCTTTTTCCGAATCTGGGAGGACCCTTCACATTCTAGCAGTACTGAATCCTTGCTCATCCGTGGTCTTCCTGCTTCCTGGCCTCCCGGGAGGAGCTGCAGGCCAGGAGCGCCGCTCAGCGGACAGATGGGGAAAGGCAGGCCCGGGGAGCTGGCGGGGGAGCTTGGGGGATTGACATGGCCACGGTCCCTCTCTGGATCTTTTCTCTTTTTCTAGCATGTGCCTTACCATACTGCTGTTATTCTATCTCCTCAGCTACCGAGAATCTCGAGAAGAAGGGTCTTACAGATGCTGTTGCAGTCCCAGTGCCATTGTGGGCTTGAAATTTTCACATTTGAGTAAACTTCCTATCATACATAGACTATGAGTACTTTCTAAGCTTCTCTATTAACATGTATTAATTTCTAATCACACAAGCAGAAGGAAGTTATATTTAAGTGAGAGATGTTTTCCTGAAGATTTTCAAGCATACTTCAAACTTTGCCTGATTCCAGACAGATCTTGACTCAGGAAGGTGTGTTGGTTCAGTGGTTCCTTGTGCTCCTGGAAGGGGCCAGGCACCCCGGCGTCACCAACATGCTGCCGCACTTTATCAGCAGCGCTCCTGGGCCAGACAGACCCTGGCTCAGGCCTTCATTCGGGCAGGTCTTTACTCAACAGTCACCTACGGTCACCTGCCCAGGGAGGTAACTGCGCCCACCCTCACCACCCACTGTCCCAGCCGCTCCTCTTATTTTCCCCGAAGCAGGGATCCATCTAGCATCCCGTCTACACTGGTTTATTTAGCGTGTTTCCTGCCTGCCTCCTACTCCCTCACCGTTCCCGTCCATCCCCGGGGGTGGGGTACAGCCTGGAGCAGTGCCTGGCATGGAGAACCCACTCCACAAAGATTTGCTGAGTAAATGCCTAAAGAGTGAACAAGATAAACCCAGGTCACACCTGCTTCTTCCCGATAGCTTCAAATTGTACACTTCTGGAGGAATTTTTTGTTTGGAAGATGCATGTTATTTTTTAAAACTTCATAGAAAAGAGTCAAGCGTTCTTAATATTTTAAGTTGTATTATTTCAAGTTTCCTAATTGTCGTTTGCACAAAATATAACCACGTGAATATATTCTCCTTGCAAGAGAATTAAATTATTACAATGTGAGGCTAAAGCTCTCTTTACAAATACACCTATGGGATATGGTTTTAAAAAGAGACCATTTGCAGGGTGGAATAGGTCATCTCCAAGCAGTGCAACAAAATACAGAGTAGGACTCCTCCAAGCCAAGTCAGTAGGCTGGTTTTATCTTTCATTCAAAGAGAACGAGCAACGTTCTACATCTTTTTCTCTGTCTTTTTTTTTTTAACATCTTTATTGGAGTATAATTGCTTTACAATGGTGTGTTAGTTTCTGCTTTATAACAAAGTGAATCAGCTATACATATATCTCTGTCCTCTTAAAAGTGATGCTCATCAAGACGATTGTGTTGGTTCAAGTTCATGTGAAACACACGTGCTGTTGAACATCAATGCTGCAGACCTTTCCAGCTCTACTGCACTCGGAGCCCTTGGGCGGCACTGTTTAACTTGCCAACAAAATAGTGAAGGGCATCGCTGTCATGTGGAAAGTACAGTATGAAAGCAAAACCGAACCTGACTGTTATCCAAAGTCATCACCACTCTTGTTTGGATGCCTGGTGGCTATAAAAGTACATGCAGGTGGTGCCCCCTGGCGCTTTCAAGGGGAACTGCAGGACGCAGAGCCCACCGGCCCCGGGCTCCGGAGCCCCAGTGCCACACGTGGGAGGAACAGTCACCTGGCAGCTCACTTCGGTCACACGTAATAAACTCTCAACCCCAACTTTTAAATTATTAGTGAAATTTCAAATAAGTACCATACGTAGTAAAGTGCACTGTGATGTTTTTCTTTAAAAACATTTGGAAATCTATAATTGGTCCATGCACCTTAGTGGGGGTAATGTGTGAGTTGTTTATTAAACTACAGTTGACCCCTTGAACAACACTGGTTTGAACTGTGTGGGTCCGCTTATATGCGGGTTTTTTAGTAAATATATTGGAAAATTGGGGGGGATTGTCAACAATTTGAAAAACACACAGATGAACCACAAAGCTGAGAAATATCGAAAAAAATTAAAAGGTATGTCATGAATGCATAAGATATATGTAGACACTGGTCTCTCCTTACATAAGCATAAGGTGACTGATATGTAATATAAAATTAATAACGTTCGTTTTCTAACTGCTTCATAACTTTACTTTCAGAAAATTACATTACTGTACGGTAGAACTCTCTCTCTTGTAATTGGAGGAACTGCCTATCAGCCTATCATCAACAGATAAGTGTTTTTTAAAAAGTGTAACAGTGTGTCCAATACTGTATTATGAATATGCCATAATACTGTGTGCCATAAAATTTTTATATATTGATTCACTCATGAGTATATAGGCTGGGCTACCAAGAGGCAACGGTATGGATGACACTAGGTGACCATAAAGCAATCACATTGCTGCTTCTTTGTTATCAATGCCTGAATCATTACACCTGTAAATAAATATGAATTTACTTTTCACATTATCTTTTAATCTTTGACGTCTAGTGTTAGTAATACATATAACACCTACAGTGTTTTGTATCACGAGACAATTTTGATGTAGGTACTGATGATTCATCTTGTGAACAGACCATGTAAAGTTATGACGTCAATAAGTACAGCACAGTACTGTAAGTGTGTTTTCTCTTCCTTATGATTTTCTTAATAATATTTTCTTTTCTCTAGCTCATTTTATTGTAAGAATAGAATATATAGTACATACAACATACAAAATATGTGTTAATCAACAGTTTATGTTACTGGTAACGCCTCCAGTCAACAGTGAGTTATTAGTGGTTGAGTTCTGGGGGAGTCAAATGTTTCATGTGGAGTTTTGACTGCCTGGCGGGGCTGGGACCCCTAACCACCACGTTGTTCAAGGGTCAACTTTACTACGAAACAGAGAAGATTTTTCAGTCCATTATAGTGGCTCAAGTGTAGACTTTGGAGTCAAATGGCTCTGGGCTCCCACTGATTGGCTGTGAGGCATCAGGCAAGTTTCTTAGCTTCTCTGAGCCTCCTCGGTGTCCTCACACGTGTTTGGGCAGCAAGCAGGCTGAGTCGCTATCAACCAGCGTGGGTGAGGAGAAGCAGATCTGGGGAGCACAGGGAGCTCACATTCTGATAGGTTATGTGTGAGTCTTTAGACTTCTGAGCACACACTGCACCTGTCTGGAGAAGTCATTCTCTACATCAATCTCACAGAGACCTAGAGATGATTTTTTTATCACTAAGACTTTACAAAGAAAAAATATATATAGATCATAATGGCATCTATCATCTTCTCCCCAAAAAAGCCAGGGATAATTTTCTAAAATCCTATTACAAGGAGACGGACCCATCAAATTATAATAGGATTTGTTCTAAACGTTTCGTTGCAAGGTTGGTTTTTTTTTTGTAGCTCAGAATATATTTTCCTAGAGAAATGATTTTATGACTTATGGTTATACTCTTGGGCCAATCTCAGAAGTGTATCTCATCTATAAAGTAGCAGTATACTTGGAAACAACAAAACAGTAAACGATAACACTGCAAAGGTACTAGGAATTAAACAAAACACACAACTTGATATAGGAGCTCCTGTGTTTCCCCAGTTATGATCTGTGGGCTGAAACAGCCAGAGTTCATCAACCAAACTCTTTCCCCAAGTGACGACAAAGACCCTTCATTTCATTGAACATCAGCAGAGGGAGGTGGGTCTAGGAATCTTGCTTCCAGGCATCAGACCAGACTGTGGTGGGGCAAGTTTGTGGTTGCAAGGAGTCTGGGGACGCTGAGAACTCTCCCAGATGGCAGCCCACCCCTGGAGAGCCATTTGGGGTAGCAAGCTCTATTTTAAGCCTCGACCCTCTTAGCATCCCTGGCTGGGTCTGAACATGAAACAGACAATGACAGATTAACAGGAGAAAAGCATACAGATTCATTGAATAGACGTTTCAGGTGACATGGGAGTCCCATAAGGAGATGGGCACCAGAAGGCACATCTGGTTCCACGCTCACCACTGTGTCCTGCGTGTGTAGGAACAGAGCCCATTCAGAGTAGTTACAGGAAATATTAATAAAGGAATGTGTGAACAAGGGCCAACGAGGAGGAGGCTACAGACTCTGAGTGTAAATCCTTTAGAAGAACTCTGCACCCTTTCACCCTTTGGTTTTACAGGTTGACCACATTGGGTGTTTAGTTAAGTGTGATTTCACTCAAAGACGTAAGGTTTTCTGTTTCTGGACAAAGACATCAGAGACGGTCCTCCTGTACTTCCCCAGTCACCCCAGAGCAGCGGTGGACAGGCAGTCACGGCCACCACATTTCACAGCTCCTGTG
Source organism: Globicephala melas (assembly GCF_963455315.2). Classification (NCBI taxonomy): domain Eukaryota; kingdom Metazoa; phylum Chordata; class Mammalia; order Artiodactyla; family Delphinidae; genus Globicephala; species Globicephala melas. The sequence continues at coordinate 60,643,254 of NC_083326.1, forward strand.
TCCCCACCTCTTGAATCTGGTCTTGCCTTGCGACTTGCTTTGACCAATAAAATGGGCAGAAGTGGAGTGGACTTGGTCCCAGGAGCCGAGGCCCAGCTTCCACTGGCCCCTCTAGGATTGCTGTGGCCAGAGGACAGGACGACGGGAGGCCTCCTGCCGGGGTATGACTGTACCCAAAAGCCTAAAGGACGTGAGGATGGACGGGGAAGGGCCGAGGCCACTTCACCCAGACACCAGAGGAAGCACAGCACATCTGCAAAAGATGCAGGTAGATTGGGAGACAGGGTGGTGGGCCCGAAAGGAAGGTCTCTTTTAATTGCTATTTTCTATTAAACAGGAAGAGTCGGCAGTCAGGCGGGGAGGCAGGGAGATTGTGTTGGAGTTCTGAAGGGAAGTGGGTGTGGACAGCCATCCCAGCGAGTGGGTGCGTTATCTGACCGGGAAAATGTACAGTCGCTCAGCAGCACAGAGGCCTCCTGGATGTCTGTGAGCATTAATTCGAGTAACGAGTCATGTCAGCAGCTGCTTTGTTTTCCTCCAGCCCCCTTCACCTGCTCTGAGCAGTTCCGGAGTCGGTGGAGAGCTGCGGTTTCCCCAAACAAGGAGAAAAGAGGCACAGAGAACCCGGGGTGTTTCGAGGACACGCAGATGGGAAGCTAAAGTGATGGAGCACGGAACCCACGCTGGGTAAAGAGGGACGGGTGAATAGGGGCAGAGGGACGGCAAAAGGCGGGAGTTCTGTTGAAGGTGAACAGTTATCGAATTATCGGAGCTAGGGTTCGGTCTGTCGCACTCCCTGCCGACCTGCCAGTGGTTAGAACAGCGCCTGATACATAAAACGTGCTCAACAAAACTGCGTTCCACTGGCGAATGGAATCGCGAACCCCTTTACTACCCACTGCGCCTGCGCACTGGGCCACGCTTGAGGCCAGCCCGGGCGCTCTGCGCCTGCGCAACATCTGCCTGTGCGGCGCCTGCGCGGCTCCTGGGCCGCTTCGCTGCACTAGGTTTGAGCCTTACGGGCCCTGGTAGCGCGGCTGCGGCGCAGTACCGGCCTCCTCTTCGGCGTTCCCACGCCCATTCGGCGGGCTCTCGGCCTCCACGTCAGGGCCGCGCCGCGGAGATGGCGGCTCAGAAGATAAACGAGGGGCTGGAGCACCTGGCCAAAGCAGAGAAATGGTGAGTGAGAGGTCCAGCGCTGCCCTGGGTAGGCGCCTGGACCGGGCCCCTCCGAGGCCGGTCTGAGTCAGCACCGGGTGGGGGGTGCTGGGGCGGGGGGGGGGCCGGGCCGGACGGGCGTGGTGGGGTCGCCGCGCCCCGGAAGCGCTGCCGTCGGACGTCAGAAGTCGTCTTGCCTGGGGCCGTGGGGGCGCCGCCGTTGTCGCGGGCACGGCTCTCCGCGTCGGCAGTTGGGATGCCGGTGCTTCCCGGCGCGTTGGGCGGCTTCCAGGCCCAACTGTATTTAAAAATCTTTAGTTTTTCCCATGTGTATGTAGCACATAAGACAATTGAGAGATTGTATCTTGTTTTTGGTGGGGTTTTTAAAAATTATGTTAAGATACAGAATATAATGAGGGCTTTGGGGTAGAGGTGGTGGATTAGAATTTTGCTTTATTGCAGCACTTCCTCAGTTGGTGGATTAGAGTAGACAGGTTGCAATTTAAGGATTTTATTTTTCCGAACAATAATGTTTTTGGTAAGCTTGAGAACTGTTTACAAATTTGAATCTTATAACAGTATTAGACAAACACAAATGTTAAATAAATTTAATTGGCAGAAAATTAAAAGGAACAAAATGAAGGGTGTACTTCTGCAGGCTCTGGGGCTTCCCTGATTCTTTGGAAGGTAACACTGTTACATGTAAGCAGGCTTTCACTAACTGAATTCAAATGTAGAATTTAAGATGGTGTTTATTTAGCGGTTCTTATGCACACCCAAGTTTGACAATGTGAAATTATCATAAAATTTTAAAAAGAGTTTCAGAAAGGGCAAATTAGATAGGGACTCAATTGATTGTCCTTTGGTGCGGTGTCTAAGATGCCGTGTGATCCTGGGATCCTGGAAAGCAGTTTGTCGTGCTTTCCCGTCATCCTGTCTCTGGTTGTCCTTCCTGTTCACTGGTGGTTAACTGCAGTCTTTTTTGCTGATTCCCTGTGTCTCTCTGAGTGTTTGGTTCTGTAGTCTTTCTGGCCTCTCTCTCCAGTCTCCCTGCGGGTCTTCACGGGTGTGACAGGTGCTGATGATTCTGGTAATCTCCGGCCTTTCCTGAGCTGCAGTCTCACGAGTCCACCTGCTTATTGCTGTGCTTCAGCCTACCTCAAGCTTCTGTGCGTCTCAGGGCTTGTTACACCCTGGATTGCTGCTGCTGCCACTCCCGGGATCCTGGTTCAGCAGGGCTGGGCTGGGGCTCAGCACTTCATACATTTCTAGCGCACTTCTGCGTGATGCTGCTCATCTGGGGATCAGGCCTTGAGAACCTCCACTCCCCTTGGATGCTATACAGACATTTCAAAAGGGGGAAACCATGTCTATGACAGTGGGAGGGAAAGTGGTGAGGTTGTTTGTAATTGTCAGTAAGTTTGGATGGAGGTGGGCGAGATGGGGACTGTGTACCTGATGGTCCCCCCCTCCCTTTTTAATGACCTACAAGATCCTTATAAGCAGGGTTCTGACTTAGGAGTGTGGTTGGTAACTTCTGTTAAATGTGTCTCTCTTTCATTTTAGCCTGAAAACTGGTTTTTTAAAATGGAAGCCAGATTATGACAGTGCCGCTTCTGAGTATGGAAAAGCAGGTACGTGTGACTGTAGCCCTGTCCCTGCAGTGTGTAATCTTGAAGCAGGCTGGTAACTTCATCTCGGCATAGTTCTCACTCTTAATGCTTCCTATATAGTATTTGCATTATTAAACCCTGCGCTTTTCCACTTCCTGTTTTCAGATGTCGAGTTCTGAGCTGTAGACCCAGCCGCCTCTCCCTCTCCCACGAGTGCAGATGGCACGGCGGGTGCCCCTGCAGGCTTTTAACATCGTTCATATGTTCTTGAACTTCACTCAGTTGATACTACTTCTGGGAGTTTGGTCATATTTTTTACTATTACTGAATAAAGATTTTTCTCGTTGGCTTTTTAAAACCTTAGGCTTATCTTCCGCATGCGCACGGAGCGTGTTTGGCTCTCGCTCTTGATGACCCTCCTGTGGAGATGCACTGATATGTGTTCATGAAGAGTTAAGCTCATATGCATGTTTTATTGCCTTTATCTGCATATGAGATAAAAACAACCTGAAATTTGCAACAGAAAGGGAATTTGTTAAAAATTTAGCATTTTAAGTTATGGAATGATAGTTTTCAACATATCCGTGATTATTTTGGTTATAAAGCATAATACGATTTTGAAATACCCTGGACACATTTTACTGTGTGTTTCAGCAGTAGCCCTGATCACATTTGTAGAAATCACCTAGGAAATGTGCTTTTGGCAAACTTTAGTTTTAGTATGTCACCAAGAAGAAAGAAGTCAGTAAATTGAAACTAATAAGCATAATGTAGGATGTATTTTCTAGATAATAAAAGAAATGACAACAAATTAATCTTTAGCGCTTTTATTTAAGTCTTGAGTAAATTCTCTGTTGCATTATGGAAATTACTGTACCTCATATTTAGAAGGAAAATTATTAGAAGTTCAAATTTTACATGGATTTTATGGACACCTTGTACAAGAACACCTTTAACTGGAGGGCACAACATTTTGCAAGTATCCTCCATGAGGGAAATTTAACACAGAGTTGTTATGTATGTATCTGTGACCATGAGCTGCTTTCAGAAATGAATATTTCAAGTCAGATTTTCCCATGAAAACATCTTTTGTTTATTTTCGTTAAGGGGTTATACAAGATACATTTCATCAGTAAATTTTTCAAAGAGAAAAATGTAGAAATGCAGGGATGAAAATAATTTGTCATTTGTTTATTTTCTACATTTTGTTAAATGTAATTTTAAGAGTGTGGGTGGTTTTTTTGTTTTGTTTTGTTTTGTTTTTTGTGGTACACGGGCCTCTCACTGTTGTAGCCTCTCCCATTGCGGAGCACAGGCTCCGGACACAGAGGCTCAGCGGCCATGGCTCACGGGCCTAGCTGCTCCGTGGCATGTGGGATCTTCCCGGACCAGGGCACGAACCTGTGTCCCCTGCATCGGCAGGCGGACTCTCAACCACTGCGCCACCAGGGAAGCCCTAAGAGTGTGTTTTTAACAAACAATGTTTTCTTAAAGCAGTATCCTTTTCATTTATTTGTAAGCAACACTTTGTAAGTTTTCCAAAGTCCGTAAGATCGTATTTAAAGATTGTGCCAAAAAGGAAGATTTATTATAAAAATATTGAGTGTGTTTATTAGACTTCAGTTTCAGAATAATTTAAAAGATAGAATAAGCCATAACTAAAGCACTGTTTCTATTATTAAATGTGAAACTGGTGAGGTAAGGTGCTGTTTTAGTGACAGTGCCTGTAGTTTGGGTGTGTTGGTTTGACTGATGCCGTCTTAGTTTCCCAAGCTTAGATGGTGGTGTTAGAAAGACTTGGGCTTGAGTGGAAGGAGTACTGATTTATTGCCAATAGTGTACAATTAAGAAAAAAAAAAACCTTTTGAAAATACTTGTAAGTTATTGATAATCAAAAAAGTTGTAAGAAAATGGCTTAGAAAAAAGTAGTATTTATAGTTTTATGAAATTTCCTAAGTATTTGATTAAAATAAGTGTTAAGTTTATTTTCTGATACTTCACATGTCATGCTCATTTTGGTAAGGATTTATTTGAGGTTTCTTTAAATGATGGAAATAGACAGTCTATATATTTTTTCTCTCTTTCAGCTGTTGCTTTTAAAAATGCCAAACAGTTTGAACAAGCAAAAGACGCCTGCCTGAGAGAAGCTGTCGCCCACGAGAATAACAGGGCGTATCTTTTCAGCCTTTAGAGATTGTTATAAATTTGCTGCATGTGGAGTACAGTGCTATTAAATTAGAAGCCACTTAGAAAAATACTGCATGTCTAAACTCTGGAAGTGCATTTATAGAGACTTGGTCATAAGGTCCACACTGCTTTGCAGAGCTGCGTTTGAGAGTTTATTTCTGTTGTTTCTGGATTTGCTTCATGATGGTTTTACTTGGGATGAAGTGAGGGAGATATAGAGACAGGTGCTGAAAAATGAAGAAGTGGCACGGGTATTAGAGACATGTTAACTGCTCTATAAATATTTTAAAAATGTAGTTTTCCTCCGATATTTGAAATAAAATTTTTAAGTAGTTTAAAACAAATTTTCCTGAGGTATTTTATAATCTTATCAACTAAAAAATGTTTATTTTACCTCACTTGCAGATTATGGATATAATAACCTTGCATTTTAGTAAAACTTCAAGTTAATGCATCATGGAAGTAGCTTAAAAATCGATGTGTTTTGTCAGTGTTTTTGTGAATTACATAGTTTTTAGGAGACAGCTACAGGTGATAAATTTTTCTTCTTTTCCTGATTTGTAGGGTTCGTCTTTTCAAACAAACTGGGACAGTGATTTAGTTAACCTTGTTTTTTAAATAGTAGATCTTTAGAAATTATTGATTTGCTTTTTTTTCCTTAATTTTGACTTTGTTACATCTATTCAGTCTTTTTCATGCTGCCAAGTAAGTAAATATTCTCCATGTGTTCATGTATTTGTAGATTATTATGTTTTAAATGTTGCTTTTTCTTAGGTCAGTAAATTTTTCCTAAGTTATAAATTCAGAAATAGTGAATTAATTTGTATTGATTTAAATAAAATAGTCATTTCCATTTGTTTCAGTCTTCACCTGAATCTTAAAAATGAAGTCACTCCTAAGATAATTCAGTGTTTAAGTTAAATCACCATCATATTTTTAGGACCGTTTTGTTCAATAACCTATGAAAAAACGAGTTAGAATCTCTTTTTTTCCCTCTTTTTTAATAGTTAATGGTGCCTGTGGAGAGAAGCAGGAAGCTTTCTTTTGCTTTTGTGGAGAAAAACACTTACTTGTTTCAAAACTTGGATTTAGGTTTGTCAAGTACAGTAGAAAGTCATTTAACCTCTCTGACCTTTACTTAACTTTGCATCTGCAAAGTGAAATCCCTTTACCTCAGATGTCTGTTGTTTCCAAGGCATTATTGCCCACGTAAATAAAAGGAAGAAAAATTATGTTGTGTTGTAATGAGAGCCTAAAGTAAGTATGTGTTGTCTGAGCCAGTTTTAATTGATGAAGCTTCTCATGTCTGTGGTAGAAAGCTTCTCTTCCCCCATCTCATCAAGATCTCATCTGAGAACTTATATTCTCTCTGCAGAGCTTATGAACAAGCCGGCATGATGCTGAAGGTCAGTACCGTTGTGTCACAGCTGCTCTATAGGTAAAATGAGTTACAGTTTGAAGTTCCCATAAGAACAAGACCAGCAAGTTTTGTATCCTAAAGAATTTGTTAACTTAGTGAAGGACAGACTTGAAAACAACCTGTGCAAGGTCAGCACGGAGATACAGTATGTCAACCCTAAATAGATAATACCTAAAATCTTTACATCTAGCTTTTACATGATTTTTCTTCAGTTTTTAAAAAAAGTTTTGAATTGGAGATATTAGACATAAGGAGCACATGATGCTGAGACTTGGAGTTTACTAATAAGATACGTAGGGTTACTCTGTTGATGGCGCTCAGAGTAAGAGGGCTGCAAGCGCAGGTGAACGCAGGGCTTGCTGAGATGGAGGAGGCCGGCCTGGGTGTGCAGGAAGTGGGGAGAAACACGCCCCTGGAGGAGGCCGGCTGCTGCACAGCCCCACTCGCCAGTGCCATGTGGGGCGCAAGCCTGCAGATGCCGTAGCCTATGACATGTTTAAAATGCGAAGCCACAGAACAGACCTCCTGTGAAAGTATCTGACTTTAAGATATGGAGGGTTGAAGCAAGCCATCCTCGGAAATGACACACAGCCCTTGGGCTGCCAGTTTGCAGCCTTTGGCACAGGCCTTGTATGTAGTAGGAGCTCATAAGTATTCCAGGAATTGTAAATGCTTAGAAAACTGTGAAGAGCAAGTATTTTGGTTTCTACTGTGTGTGTAGTTTCCCTGAAACTCTGTGAAGGGATGAACTCTGCAGAAATCAACTGATGCGTTTTTGGTTTAGCAAAATGAAGCTTGATGGAGAGAGTGACCATGTGAACGCATTTCATTTTCAATATGTTTATTATTGTATTATGTTTTGGGTCCTTTGCTTTCTTGAATTTCAGATTGTTAATTCTGTATTTAAGTTGTTGCACTTACTGGTCCATGCTGTATTGTTTGCCTAAAGGAGATGCAGAAACTCCCGGAGGCTGTTCAGCTGATTGAGAAAGCTAGCATGATGTACCTGGAGAACGGCACCCCGGACACAGCAGCCATGGCCTTGGAGCGGGCTGGAAAGTGAGTGTGTGGACACAGGTCTCTGCGTGGAAGTCTTTTTGTTTTAATAAAGTCCTTTGTAAAACAAGTTTTCTATTTCTCATGTAAGTCAGATTTTCTTGTCTAATTTAGGCTTATAGAAAACGTGGATCCAGAAAAGGCTGTGCAGTTATATCAGCAGACAGCTAATGTGTTTGAAGTAAGTTTGAATTTTTTTTTCTTTGAGTATATAGAATTTTATGTTCATGATATATAGGAAAACAGAGAAATGCAGTGGCTGCTTTGAAAACTTTTCTGTGCTCACAGCTGAACTCTTGTTTTCTTCTGTTAGTAGTGAGATGGCTTAGCAGCTTTGGAGGAATTCCCACCCCCACCCCACCCCCCGATCCAGTGCTATTACCTTTTTTTTTTAAGATTTATTTATTATTTATTTTATTTATTTTTGGCTGCATCAAGTCTTAGTTGTGGTGTGCAGGATCTTTCGTGGCGGTGCGGGCTCTTCGTTGTGGCACATGGGCTTTCTCTCTCTCGTTGTGGCGTGCGGTCTCCAGGGCGTGTGGGCTCTGTAGTTGTGGCGTGTGGGCTTAGTTGCTCCACGGCTTGTGGGATCTTAGTTCCCTGACCAGGGTTCGAACCTACGTCCCCTGCATTGTAAGGCAGATTCTTTACCACTGGACCACCAGGGAAGTCCCCAGTGCCATTACTTTTTTATCAGAAATTGTTAGGGGAAGAAAAAGATTCCTACATTGAAGCAGCCAACACTCCCTTCTCTTGGATTCCTGCAGAATGAAGAGCGCTTACGACAGGCAGTTGAATTACTAGGAAAGGCCTCCAGGCTGCTGGTGCGAGGGCGCAGGTACGTGTCATAGAGCTGTGCTCCTGTGTCCCTGTGACCTTCTGGCCACAGGGACAGGCTTGTTAATCTTTTGGTGTAACCATGGGCACACCAGGCTACAAGACAGCAGCACGTTGGATTAAATTTTGAAAGATCTGCCGCTTCTCTAAAGTGTCATCCCAAAATGTATCGTGCGTTGTGCTCTTGTTGGCTAAGCCCTGACTCAGCAACTTGGGAGGGGGCAGTTGTCTTGTTCTGTTGTCTGGGTGGGTGGTGATGCCTCTCAAGGACAAGTATCCGTATGAGCTAAGTGACAAGATGCCCTAAGTGCTCACCCAGGAAAATTGACAGGTTACGACAGCCAAATAGCGTCGTTAGACAGGGTACTGATTTTTTCTCCTTCACACTTAGGACCTATGGCACAAATAGCCGGACCCCAGAAACCTAGAATCCTATGGATTTTCCTTTTGTGTTTTACTTCAACTTAAGCTTAGTAAACAATCTCCCTTATTAATAAAATTCTGCAAAGGAAAATATGTGAGAGTAGATGGAAGAAGACTGTTGAGGGTCAAAGTGGCAAGAAGGACCTTGTTTCGCCTCTCCCTGTCTACTCTCCCCTGCTGCGCGTTCTGGCCCCAGGAGCTGTCGGGGTCATGAAGGCCGCGGTGGGCGTGTGAGGGCCCGGTGGGGGTCCTGGTTCCTGGGAGCCAGTGCTCTTGGGGCGTCTGCACGGCCTTTCAGTGAGGGAAAGGTATCCGCGGTGACTGAGTCAGGGCTGGGCTCCGGCACGTCTCACAGATGCTCACAGAGCGGTTTGTTGGACTTGCTGGGTGCTCATTAATGGATGGTCCTTACCAGACCTAAAACTCCGCATATGAAGCGGCCTGTCCTTGAGTTCTTTCGCCCTGTCTGCTTGGTGTCTTAGAAGGGCGAGTCTGACATTTAGAAGGCAAGCCGAGTGAGCAGAGCTTACGGAAACACGGGTTATGGAGCAGTCGTTACAGTGCCTGATGTGGTCTTTACTTCTCTAAAACCTGTAACATCAAGTACATTATAGGACCTCTGCTGTGGATCACTTAGACCCGCCTTGTTCTGCATTTCTTATTTTGTCTTTAGGTTTGATGAGGCGGCACTCTCTATTCAGAAAGAAAAAAATATTTATAAGGAAATTGAGAATTATCCAACTTGTTATAAGGTATGCTTTGAAAGTGCTTATATTTGGCTTTTCCTTAGATCATTTTTCATATTGGTGTAACTGTGTACCTAAGACCGGGTTCCCTGAATGTTTGTTTATTTTTAAAATAATACCTTATGGGCCTCTATTTTTGGCCAAGATGGAGTAAGCCCACTATCACCTCTCTCCTGATCACAGCTAACACTGCTAGGCAAAACAGAAGGCTGTGCCCCTCGGACCCTGAAAAGTGAGCAGCCAAGAGGGCTGGAGGGCAGGGAGCACAGGGCGGCTTTCCTCCCCGAGGGCCCCCCGCCCCATCTGTCTAACCAGAGGGGCTCAGAGGAGAGGCCCCACATCTCCTGCTCCTTCTCCCTCGGCTCCTCTGCAGCTGAGCCCTGGTCGTGGAGTTGCAGCTGGGATGGTGGTGCAGGCGGATGAAACACTGTCTGCCCCAGTCAGAGGAGCTGGGAAGATGAGCTCAGAGAGCCAGGAGAAGAGCCCAGAGAGGAGGGCTGGAAGTGGGCCCTCCCCGCCCCCCCCAGTACGCGCACGTGTGTGTGTGTGTGTGTGTGTGTGGGGCTGTGAGTGGGGGGGGGCACTCCAGCTGCGTGTGCAGGGCACACCCAGAGCAGCGGAGCAGGTGGCTGAACTAAGACTAGAGCCACTGCCCAGAAAGCAGACAGAACGTGCAGCCTGAGCCCGAGATCGTGGGAGGGCCCTGCAGTGTCCAGGGGGCAGTCCCAGGTGACTCAACATAGAACGGGTCAGGAAAGTGTGACCGTTGTCAGGAGGAAGGACCACAGAGGGGACCCGGATGTTGGAGTCACCAGGTCAGGACCAGGAAGCAGCTGTCACAGCTGCTCCATGTGGCAGAGGTGAACATGGGCGAAATAATGGACAAAAGGACTGATTTTTATTTTTTTAATAGAAACCATAAATGAACTAAATGAGAATTTTAGAACTGAAAAAGCAGTGTCTGAACTAAAATACCGGATGGGCTTTTATATAAATAAAATAAGCAGATGGGCTTAATCTGAAAACGGAGATGACAAAAGATCAATAAAAGTTGTCTGAAAAAATAGATATAAAAAAGATTGAAAAATACTTCGTGTAGAGCTCTTTTGCCGATAAGATCTTATCAGTTGTGTCTGTGGTCTCAGTCCTTTTGTTGGCTTATAAATAGTGTCTATTTCTGTTACATGAAGTTTCCATTCATTTATCTTTTCCTCGTATCTCTTGAAGAATTCCAAAGTAGAATTGCAGAGTTATGCCCCCTGCTTCTTGTTCCCTTTTCAAAATGAAACCTATATAAGCATTTAGAGGAAATTTTCTGTAAATTGTGCAGTGGCTGTGTTCTGGGGCTTTGTTTCTCCAAGTGTGGCCCTCAGACTGGCGGGACCACGACCACCTGGGAGCCGGTGAGGAGCAGTGGACTCTCAGGCTTCCCCACCACCAGCTCCACCGTCTCCAGCAAGACCCCCGGGTGGGGTGTGCGCATTGTAGTTTGAGGTGCGGTGTTCTGGGGTGTTCTCCCCCCAGTGTCCTGTGGAGGTGGCTGCAGAATTCACGAGTCTCTCCAGGTGCAAACTGAGTCAAATTCCAGGTGTCAGGAAATTGACTTCTGCAGGGATATGATCTTGGCCTAATCACCTCTTTTGTTTTAGAAAACAATTGCCCAAGTCTTAGTGCATCTGCACAGAAATGACTACGTGGCCGCAGAGCGCTGCGTCCGGGAGAGCTACAGGTAAGACCTGCCAGTGCACGGCTGCTTCTCCGCCCCAGCTCACTGCCTAGATAGGCAGTCCTGGCTGTGGAACGGGGTTTTTGTTTTCTGTTTTTTTGTTTTTAATATAGTTCAGAGCAATATGAGTGCGTGGCTAGAATTTCAGCTTCTGCAGCAGAATTTTTATGAGTTGTGTTCTTTCCTGTGTTTTTCTCCTGGGGGCTTCCGTGGAATTGAGTGATTTTGTGATATTTGCCATCTAAGAGAAAAATAACAAGAGAAAGAAAAGTCTTCAGGTTGTATGTTACAGGAAGGTCAGGCTATAAGGGGTTTTCTCCTTGGCCATGTTTAAACCGAGCAGCCTGAGGCCAGGCACCCTGGCTCCGGGGCCCCGGGTTCTCCGCTGTCGGCCGTCCGGTGTGGGTGGGTGCGCCGAGGGCCGGACGCAGACGTGCCGTGTGCTCCCCGCAGCATCCCTGGCTTCAACGGCAGTGAGGACTGCACCGCCCTGGAGCAGCTGCTCGAGGGCTACGACCAGCAGGACCAGGACCAGGTGGCCGAGGTCTGCAACTCGCCCCTGTTCAAGTACATGGACAATGACGTGAGTGCCTCCTCTTGGCCCTCCCTCCCTCTCCCATGCGCTCGTAAGGTTTCTCCCTCTGCTGTTCGCCTGGAGCTGCTGCTCAGAGGAGGCTCACGATGGGTGCACGTTGCCTGGCTGGCCGGCTGCTGGGGGGTTTGCCGTGGGCGACGCCCGCTCCTCCTCCGTCTGCTGGCCTCCCTCCAGGGTGCTGGGTTAGTGAGTTTCTCTCAGGCTCACGGTCTCAGGGCCCATGGTGCGTGGCCTTTGTGGGTCGGCAGGCCTGTTGGAATCCCACTTCTGAGAGCACCCGCTGTGGGGTGCAGGGTGGTGGCTGACGGTCTGAAGCTCAGTTTACTCATCTGTAAACGTGGGGCAGCTGGCCCCCGTCTTGCTGCCTGTGGTGACAAGTGGATGAGTCGGGAGGGGCCCGTCCCCCCACAGTGGGACGCCCGCTGTGATCAGGCTTCTCTTCTTCCCAGTTTCCCTGTTCAGTAGATTCATGAGCGCCTGCTCATTGCATTTGGTCTGGTGGCTTTAGTCTTGTGATGGTATCAGATCAGTGTAAGACCTTGGTAGTTTGTTTTTTTCTTAATAAAATGATGTACTTGGAGGAACCAGTGCTTTTCTAGGTAAATTCTGGCATCAGCTTTTGTAAGTTTGTGTTTTCAACACTGACTCAGCAGATGGTTATTTCGTAAGGACCAGAAGCGTCCCTCAGCTCGTGTGTCTGGTTATCTGATTCCTCAGTGTGCCGTAGAATTGAGGTTTTCCTCGTCGTGCCCCTGCCCCACCCTGGTCACAAGCCCCGATGGCTGAGCAGCGTTGGGTTTTATGGTGGTCTTTCCGTCTGAGTGGTATCCGGGGTTTTTGGGGACGGAGAGCAGGCTCGTCTCACAGGTGACTCCGGGGAGGCGTCGCGGGTCAGGCCTGAGTGTCCAGTCTGAGCAGTGCTTTGTCGTTGACAGTACGCGAAGCTGGGCCTGAGCCTGCTGGTCCCAGGAGGGGGAGTCAAGAAGAAGGCGGCGGCCCCCCCGCAGGCCACGCCCAAAGGCCACGCCGCCCCCGCCGCTGAGGACGAGGAGGACGAGTATGCAGGGGGGCTGTGCTAGGCACTTGTCCCCTCACAGACCCCACATGGCCCGGATGTCGCCGCACGGCCCGGGGCGCGGCCAGACCTCACGCCATCCTGGCTCTGATGCTGGTAAAGACAAAGTCTTAGCTCCCATTTCCTGGACCACCCGTCCTGCCCACTGCCTGTGAAGCATTTTTTTCTTTCCATGATAAGAGCTCTTCTCAGACACCAGCAGGCATTAACAGAGAAATGTACTGTCGCATTTTAGGACAGTTGACTTTAAAATTGGCAAACCAAATTCTAGACAGATCTATTGTAAACAAAGGTAATAGGCATAGATAGTCTTAGATAGCCTTTTCTCTTGGGCTCTTGTAATTTATTGTTAGAGAAGTTTTTTTTGCATTTTATTTAATAATTGCTGTTAAAAGTGATGTTTACTGGTTAAACAAAATAGTATTTTAAACATTTGTTATGCCTTCAGAAGGAAATTTATCCCCCGTGATAATCAGAGGCATTTAAATTGTTCAATCTTCAGAGTCGAGATTGGGACAGGAAGCTGTTTTGAGCCTTACAATGTTACTTATCTCAATACAAGATGCATCTGAAGTCTCATGTGTAAGTTTGAACATTTTGAAGGGTGGCACATTACAGTGATTCTGTAAATGTCTTCAGTTGTCTCTGGAATATGGGTATTTTTCCACCTGAAACACATAGTGATGGTCTCTGAACCCACCAGGTTGTTGACCGACTGGGACTAATGAGGACCTTTGTCCTGAGTTTGCACAGTGTGGTGGTTTCCATCAGGCTGGGATGCATACGTGGCTTCCCTCTGCGTCGTCCAGGGCTGTGACAGGACAGCAGCTTGACTCAGGAGGTGCTGTCTGTAAACCTCTTGCATGTGGCTGAAAGGTGGGGGCTGAGTTTCAAGGGCTGGGCTGCCGCTGTCTAGTGCTTTCTGGGTCTTTCCTGACGGGTCATTTTCGAGGCGTTCCTCTCCCTGTGCACAGAGCCATCTCCCTGTCCCCTGACTGGAAAGAGGCCCAGACACCACAGTGCGCTCTGCAGGAGACGCTGCCCGCCTGGCTTCCCGGGCTTGGATCTGCTGGCCTCCCTGGGATCCTGGGGTGGGTCATCATGAGTGGTCGCAGCCACGCTGGGCTCTGTGGCGGGTTCGGGGAACGTCCTCTCGGGGCCCGTGTGCCGGAGTGGTTGGGCAGTGGGATGGACTCTATCAGAAGTCTGGTGCAGAACACTAATCCACGCAATCTCTCCAGTCCCCCTGTTGCCTGCGTGGCTCTGCGCACTTCCAGTCACTGTTTGGAGACACTGAGTGGTGGTCTCAGTAAAGCCATGTTTAGGCGTTTGTGGTTAATGACGTGTTAAGAGTTCTGAGGCCCCGTCCTCCTGCTGTGCCCTCCAGATCCAGTCACACTTCAGGAGTCTTATGCTGATGTGCATTTGAGCTACTTAACAATCCCTATCAACAGATTCGGCAACACTTAAAAGGTATTTTAGACCGTTTCCTGTAGACCATATTATCCATTACAGCTTTGGAAAAAAGCTTTTATTTCTCTTTTCTTACATATTAAACAAAAATGAGGGCTGAGTCGAAGGGTCCTGTAGCAGCCGTGGGACTGGGCCTCACAGCACAGGAGGCTTGAGCTGGGGCGTCCTCCACACCAGCCCCTTCTCGGCCTTCATGTCAGAACTCGTGTGCGGGGCGTGTGGGTGTCTCTGACGTCACGGCTGTTCTGCGTGGTGTCTAGTGAGGAGCATCTCGTTTTCCCCTCATAGAAGCCTTTACCCTGAGGGGACACTCAGAAGTGGGGAACTGGTGTTCACAGCAGGAAGAGGTGTCTCCAGAGCTCATGTCATCACTTTACCAAAGTGGGCGTCTGTCTGCATGGGTGTGCTCAGGATCCAGCCATCAGCGTTCTGTTGTGTTGTAGCGAAGCAGGCTACAAAGTCTAGGTAATATATCGAATTTATTTGTACATATGCAGAGTATGGTATTTGTGTATGGAAACTGCTTTATTCCTCTTATTTCCAGCTCTGATGAATAATATCAAATGTGATATGGAAATGCAGGTTATTGCTTCTATAGGATATAATTATGAAAATAAAATCTGAAACTCTATAAGTATGATCATTCTTTTTATTATTATTCATTTTGCTTGGTTTATTTCCCTTTTTTTCCAAAGATACATCTTCAGCTATTTACATGATCCCAGCCGTGCTGGACAAGAACAATATTTCGTCTGTTCTTGTAAGTTGTGCCTTATGCCGGGAGTCAGTTAAGTCCCTCTGGGGGTTACTTCAAATGCGTGGAGCTTTTTAAGGTGCCAGTCATCCTGCTACTGTCACACTGTGCTCTCTGGCCTTGGTGAGGTGGGAGGCTTCAGCACACCTTCCAAGAGAGTAATTCTTTCATCGAGTTAAGTGAGAGAAAAATACCCAGGAGGTGAGAAAACTGAAATGGCATTGTTTGCATTTATACATAGTTGACACCTTAGTTACCAGCGGATTTACTAAAATTAATCACACGTTTATTGAGTGAGTGCTGTGTAATGCTGGCCTGTCCTCTGGGGAATGGGGATCGGTAGTAGGATTTGACACCAGGATTTGGTGGAAGTTGGAGTAAGAGGTGGAGAGAATGCAGGGGACGGAGGGGCTTGGGTGCAATGCGATTTTGGTTTCCCTCAGGACACCTTGGCGTGTTCTGAGTGGCCTTGTGGTCCCCCTGGCGTTTGTGAAGATGGGTCAGCTGGGAAAGACAACAGAAGCCGTCTCCCTCTGTCTCCCTCTGTCCCCGCCCCCATGTTTTCATTAGGTTGGTATCAAGAAAAGGCTCGTCACCGACTTTAATTTGATACTAAATTTAAGGACATAAAAAATGTCTTGAAGGAAAAAAGGACTGAGGCAAACATCCCTTTCGAAAAAGGAGAGCAACCCTTTTCCATTTGAGTGTTTTTTTAAATGGTCAAGGGGCCTTTGCCCATGGAAAGAACTTACATGGCTTTTAATAACAGTCAGTGGTACTGATTAAAATTCCCCTAAAAAATAGCCCCACTTACAAACTAGGTGAACTAAATCCCCTTCGAATTTAAGGTAGAACATTTTAAATTATATTTATAAATCTTTTATTTCTGATTCTCCCAAAGCTTTCAAGAGGCCTAAATAGGGCCGTTTTAAAACTTAGCTTTCAAAATCTCAGTAAGCACTTAGCTAACTTGTATACGTACAGTAAACCTTGTGTGTATTGTTTGTAAATGTGAATGAATGTGACCTCCGCCAGGGGGCGCCTTGATTCTCTCCCGGGCAGCAAGTCTCCGGACGTTGAGCCAGTATTAACAAATACAGAAGCGCTCAACGGAGGTGGCTCTGTTCATTGAAGTTGGCCGGCCCCTCGTCAGGCTCTGTCACTCTGTGTTACCACCGTTATCTAGCACCTTTCAAACCAAATGGATGTAACATTGCTAAGTCCACGGAAACGTACTGTACCTTACGGAGTGGTTTCGCCCACCCTCCACACCTCACTTAGAGGGGCTGAGTGTACCCCACACCTCAGGTTTCAAGAAGCATATGAGTCCCTGCCCCCCAGGATCCAGCCACGCTGTCTCGGGTGATTGTTGGCCTCCAGGTTTCCAGGTGTCGGAATGTCGGAGCCAAACCATAAAGTTGATTGAAGCTAAGCTGGGCTCGGGCTGTGATTTCCCAGAGGTGATACATGGGCAGCGTGGTGGTCGGGAGAGAAGGAGAAATCAGAAACAGAGTTTGTTCGACCTGCCCTGTTGGCACTTGGAGCTTGTCCATGACTCCTCCCTAGAGCCCGTCGCCAGCCCCTCTTGGGTGGGCTTCCTGCGTGGAGCAGGGCAGCGGTCTGCCCTGAAGACCTCGGCAGTGAGCACTGTCGCCTGCACGACCGGTGGAGGATCCATACACCCTCAGGCCCTATTCACCCGATGACCGTGGGTTGAGTCAGAGCCACGTGGCCCCAGAGAGTGGTGGCTGTGGCCCTGGCCCTGCCCCTCATCCCGCTGGGCCCATGGACAGTGCAGGAATTGGTCACGGGCACATACTGCTTACCGTAAATTCATGTCAGGTTGGGGACTGGGTGACAGAAGTCACTGCATCTCATGGGGGTCAGACTGACCCTGGGCACCCAGAGGAATGTGTCGTCTCTGAGCTGCAGGCATCATCGTCTAGGAGGTGCACAGACCCTGTTCCCCGAGGGTGTCCACGCGCGACCCACGCCCAACTCCGGCAGCAGTGATGGGCTTGGAGGCGCGCTTCAGCCAGGGCCAGCTTCATGATTTTCGGGGCCCAGGGCAAAATGAAAATGGAGGGCCCTTTGTTCCAAACTCAGGCAGAAAGCCTTCTTCCCCTCCTGTGTGTCCCTCTGCCTGCCCCGCCCTGCCCCGCCTTTGTCTTCAGGGCCAGTCCTTGGGGAGAGCACCTCATGGGGGCATCGGCCCTGCCAGCAACTCGGCCCAGAGGTTGCCACAGGGGCGGGGGGCCCCCCAACATCTAAGGCTCCAAGCCCCAGCACATCCCCCACCGCCCCATAGCACTTCGCTTACAAAACACAAACCCAAAGGCAAAATTCTTAAACTCCAGGTGACCTCAGGGATGGCCCTCTGGGTTCTGCGGGCCCTGTGCCACTGCAGAGATCGCCGGAAGCAGGGTTGTCTGGGCCGGGCCCCACTGCAGGGCAGCCGGCGGACGGCCTGGGTGCAGGTGTAAACGTGCTCCTTCCGCAGCAGCAGTTTCCTGTTTGGATGTGCACCCTACCCTGGACGTGACTCCAGCCTGGGGCAGCTCCCCCAGGCCCTGGGGGTCTAGTTCCGGGCTCCATTGCAGGAGGGTGGATGGATTTGATCCTTCAGCCCAGAAGCCCTCCGGCCTCTCAGGCCCTTTACTGCCCAGGGAACAAATGGCATTTCTCCTGCTGGTACTAAGCCAGCCTCCTTGAATTACTACTAAGCTGGGAGGCCCCCCTGGGGTGGGGGGAGGGGATCAGAGGTTTAAAGAAACCCAGACTCTTCAGTCTGCAGTGGAGACGCCCCAGAACCAGTGGGAAGGCTGCTGAGGGTGGGGGGTAAACCAGTGGCCCTCAGCCACTGCAGCCATCCCGCTCCTCAGGACGGGGAAGCACAGGATGCTCTGCCAGAGAGCTGAGGTGCACGTCAGAGGAGTGATCTCAGTGAGCCCGGACTGGGGCGTTTTCCCATACACAGAAAAGCGGATGTCTGGTTTTCTTTAATTAAGTGATCTTTGATGTCCCATCTACCTGGGGTTTGTTGCAAAACCCCCTCTGTATCCTGGCTTCTCCCTTACCTCTTCAGAGCAGTCCCTCACAGGTATCTGAGAGGCTGCCTCCCGACTTGAAGTTCTTAGAAAGTCTGCTGAGTAAAACATAATTCTCAACTTTTAGGTTGTGCTTTTTCCCCCCCCCAGTTGATGGCCTTTATCTGTGGGCTGTCTCCCTCCTCCCCCCCCTTTTTGGCTTGTTTAATAACAAGCAGGTTTGTGACTCTGCCTGAAATGCCCAGTTTCTTAGGAGGATCTTTAACATTTTTTGTCAGTGTTTTATCAACATTTTTTATCAGTCGTAGAACTGCACAGGTCGTGCATGATTAAAAGTCTGGCAAATCACCACTTTATTTCTACAACTCCTATACTTTTTTTTTTTTTTTTGCGGTACACGGGATCTCACTGTTGTGGCCTCTCCCGTCGCGGAGCACAGGCTCTGGACGCGCAGGCTCAGCGGCCATGGCTCACGGGCCTAGCTGCTCCACGGCATGTGGGATCTTCCCGGACCGGGGCACGAACCTGTGTCCCCTGCATCGGCAGGCGGACTCTCAACCACTGTGCCACCAGGGAAACCCCCTTGGATTGTTTTTTCCTAATGTGTTCTGATTTTTTTTGTTATTAATTTTCCCATTTTCAAGGTTTGTAACATTTACATCTTGTTCTTTAACCACAATCCCTCAGGTTTTTTAGTCTTAAAAACTTAATCTTAAATTTATATTTAAATGGGTTTAGAGCTCACCAGCACCAGTTTTTAACCATTATTTTTCCTTTTTTTAAAAAAAATGATTTTGACTCATCCCTTGATTGGCTAAATTTCACCATTTCTCTTTTTCCAAGAAAAGCTCATGGATTTCTTGAATTATTGCCTACATGACAGCATCTGCCTTGTGTCTTTTTACTTTATGTACAACTTGGCTAAGTAGAACACTTATGGGTGACACCTTCCCCCCTCAGAAACTTGTTAATATTGCTTTACTCCTGGACGTGAAAACTGCATGGGAGGAATCTGAGCCAACCAGCCCTTCCCCTTGTGTGTATGTGGACGTTCCGCCCGATGCACCTGACTCTTCCTGTGTCCCGGGGCTCCCACCCTGGACTAAGCTGGGTGTTGATAATTCTACATGGGGTTTATATATTCACGGTGCAGGTTGTATAGTCAAATGTGCCATCGTTTCAGGAATATTTAATTCTAAATGAATTTATTTTCATCAAAGTAATATATGCACATAACCTAAGGGTCAAATACACTCCGCCTACACTCCCCCAAACCCCAATCCAATTTTCTGGTGATGACCAAATTCACATTTTCTCTTTCTTTTATGTATACTTTCTAAATAACATGTTTATAATATAACATAACATGTTTATAATGTTCTTCCTTGGTTTTTAGATTTTAGAAAGTGTTGAATAAGTTCCTTTGGTGAAAGTTGAGATTTCTCCTAGGACTTTTTGCAGCCCCCTGCCTCAGCTAATACAGTTTTGATTGATTAGTGCCTTATGTTTTCATATTTTACATATATAAGTAACATCTATTGCTTATCAGATTTTTCTGTAACTAGCATAGAGGTTTTCCCTGAACATCCAAAGGCTTTCTCCACCTTCCTTACCCTGATTTTTTTTTTCCATAGTCTTTTCTTGTCTTTCCTCCCTTCAAGAATACAACCCAGGGACTTAGTCTTATCCCCAGGGCCTAGAACCGTGCCTGGCTTGAAATCGTTACACATTAGATCCTTGCTAAGTGAATAAATCTGAGAAAATAGAGAGCCACAATTATGTATTCTTTCTTGTTCATCCTTTGTTTTTTCCCCAAATTAATAATTGCCTGGAATTAATCATAGCCTCACTTTTTTACTTGCCTGTATTTCTATATAATTATAATTGATCCTTTTCAAAATTCCCAAAGGGCTTTTAACCCCTCTGCACACTCTCCATGTTGCAGTAATACATCACGTGGGCCCTCCTCCAGCCCCCAGCCTCCCTGGTGTCCAGCATTGTGAGCAGCTGTGTGCAGACGCCCTCCCCACGCAGGGGTCTCTGTGCCCCTCCCTCTCCCCAGGGTCCTGCTTCCTGGTTCCCATCTTCCTCTTCCTTGTTTATTCCCTCATTTCAGTGGAGCACGTCTTCCAGGAATTTCCCAGAAAATGGGGCCAGAGGGACTGTTTTGAGCTGTTGGCTGTCTGCACTGTGTCACCGTAATGTTTGTGCCTTGGCTGGAAATCCTCTTCCCTCAGGGATTCGAAAGCACTGCTCCATTACCTTCTAGCTCCATGTCCAAGTCCATTGCCCGTTTGATAGTTCTCCTCTCTCTGAAATTACCTCGGATGTGCTCTGAAATTTCACCAGATGTGCCCTGGAGTGATTCTTTGCATTGATTATGCTGGGAAAATCTCTTCATTTCTTTATTTTTAAAAGTAATTTCCACTCTTCAGTTTTCTCTTCTTAAATTTCCTATTAGTGGTGTGTTGCACTGCCCGATTCAATCCTCTAATTTTATTACCTCTTCTCTCCTATTTTTCATCTTTTACACATTTTCTCAATTTTATCTTTCAAACCTTCCATTCATTTCCACTTAAGGTCTCAGATTTTTAATTTGCACTGAGCTCTTCCTTCTTACCTCATTTTCTAATTGTTCCTTTTTCCACTCCTAACATAAACTATTCTTATTTCCTGAACTCAATATCATGTATTATCTTTTGGAAAATGCCGATTATCCTGCGTTTCAAATTCTGCCCCTGAGATGCATTTTGGCCTCTGTCTTTGTGTTGAAGGCACTCCCAAGTGTCTGGTGATTCTCTGTGACTCTTTACCTTTGAGAGGGAGGCACTAAAAGCTACCCGGGGTTGCCGGGAGGCTGTTTGTGGGCGGGGTTATGGGTGAAGGGCTGTGATGCAGGGTGATTTGTACACGTGTTTGGAAGTTTCTTTTGGGGATCCCAGGATGCTGAGGAGCTGAAGGTCTTTTCCCTGGTCCGTTGGTCCTTCCAGAGAAGACAACTCATGTTCTGTGAGCAGGTGGAAGAGGGGCCAGGGTCTCCCAGCAGCTCCTGAACTTGCACTTGTAATTCTGTTAACATGATGAATTACAATGACATGTTTTCTGATGTTAAACCCACTTGATCATGATGAATTTTTTTTAGTGTACTGCTGAAATGGATTTGCTGATGCTTTGTTAAGGATTTCTGTGTCTGTGCTCATGGGGGCTATCTTTCTTTAAGTTCCTTATCTTGAAACGTCTTTGATGATTTTGGCACCAGGGTAACCGTGGCCTTAGCAAATGAGCTGAGAAGCATTCCTTTCTCCTGTGCTTTCTAAGAGAGTTCATGGAAGGATTGGTATTTCTCTTTACATTTTTGCCAGAATTCAAAAATGAATTCATCTTGCCTGGAGTTTTTTTTTCTGGGAAAGTTTTCAATTATGAATTCAGTTTCCTTAATTGGCATAGGACTATTCTGTTTCTTTGAAAATTTTCTTTTGAGTCAGTTTTTGCAATACATGCCTTTCATGGAATTTTTCCATTTTGTTTAAGTTGTAAAATTTATTGACCTACACTTGTTCATAATATATAACCTCATCATCCTTTTAATGTCTGGAAAATCTGGAGTGATGTCCCTCAGCTTCTGGCTCTCAAATCAGTATTTATTGCTTTATTCCATTTGTATTTTTCTATTTCTTCTTGAGTTGAATTTTATCATTTACATATACATTTTAAGAAAATTTTCTATTTGATCTAAGTTTTCAAGTATATTAGTACATAATTGTTTATAATATTTCCTTATGGTTGTTTTTAAATTTATGCTTTGTCTTTCTCTTTTTCTTTTCCCTTTTTTTCTTTTGTCAGCCTTGGTAGAGCTTTGTTTGAATTTATTTTCTTCAGAAACAACTTGATTTTAGTGTTACTCTCTTGCATTTTTTCTTGTATTTTCTCTCTTACAAATATTCTTACCTTTGACTTCCTTTATCTATTATTTATGTTTATTATTATCTGTTTCATTCTATCTATTCTCTCTTCCATCTTGAATTAAAAGCTTAATTCATCTATTTTCAGTCTCATTGATTAGTGCACCTTACTTACATTTTACAAATTTTGAAATGTAGTCATTTTCTTTTGATGAATTAAACAATTTTGCATTCCATTTTTTTAAACTCATGAACTATTTAGGAATTTACATTTTCCTACCATGATTTTAAAATTATTTTTGCTTAGTCATTAGTAATTTTTCAATCTTGGTTTAAGAACATGTGAGTCAAGACAGGCTAGATCATGCTGCCAGAATGAATAACCCCTGAATCCCTGTGGCTTAAAACAGCACAATTTTAATCTCACCTACACTATGGGACCATCAAAGTTTGGTAGTTACCTGGGCACCCTGTTACCAGTTGCTGTGTGAGCGGTTCCAGGAGAGAGGAGGAAAGAATGTCTGAAAGCTCCAGGCCACTAGGGACAGAACTCATCACAAAGCCCTACCCGATCACAAGGGGCAGAGGTGGGAAATGCAGTCCTGCTACGTGCCTGGAAGAGGGGAGAGCTGTGTGGGGTAAACAGCGCAGTATGAGGACTTTTGGTTGCAATTTGTTGATACTTTTTAAATTTAACCTGGTCAAGTTTCGTAAATGTTCCGTGTACCCTAGAGTTTATGTATTCTCTATTTGTAGAGGGTTGGGCTCTGTAAAAAGTGGACATATCAGACTTCTGAGCTGAGTTGTTCGAATAATTATTCACCTTGATCTGTGAGATTCTGCAAGAAGACTCTTCTAATCTCTCACCATGGCCATGACTTTGATTCCATCAGTTTCTCCTTGCACTTATGTCCATGTATTTCGAAGGTGACATGGTTAGGTTTGATTACTGTATGCTTTTGATCTGCACCCCTAATTTTTACCAAAAATGATAAAAATACTGATCAAGAGGGCTCATATACTGGCCATCTTCTCTAATTCACTACTAACTGGTGCTAGTTGTCACTACAGCATATGGCCAGGATTTCATTTTATCCTCCCAGCCCGGCTGTAAGGCCATTGCAATATTATTGATTTATTCCTGAACACAGATCCCAGACCAGATCCTCAAAGGCCCAGTTCCTTCCTCCACCCATGCTGCTCTCAGAAAAGACAAACTGCTGTTTGAGGCCAAAACAACCATGAAAGACCCATTTTCCCCAGCAGCTGTTTTGGTGGTTCTGTGTGTGCAAATACTCGTACTATGGAAACAAGCTGTTCAAACTGTGTCTTGCCACTCTGCCAAGTTGCAGGGCAGTTACCTGAGGGCAGGTGATGTGTCCGTCGTTCATCGGTACATCGTCAGCGCCTAGCGCAGAGTGGGGCTTAGCAACACCAGGACCAAGAGGGACAAAGGGATACAAGCTGTGTGGGGTGGGGTGTGGGTAGGGTGGGGTGGCGTGTGTGTGGGGGTCCCTGGTCTGTAACCTTCTTCCTTCTGATTCCTTCCCTGAATGTATTCCCTTTTCTGTAGTTCATTTCCTGGGTCATTCTCATCAGGGGTCCCACAAAGCAGTGCTGAGCCCAAACACCTTCCTCGTGACCTCGTGACCCCCCCATCCCCCTTGGTGTCTCCATGGAGCCTGCCTGAGCCTGGCGCTGTCTCTGGCCAGACCCCAGCATGGGAGGCGGCCCGGCCAGGCTCCCACGATGACTGAGGTCTGCAAGGGCCCCCCCTCGGCCCTTCTGCAAGAAGACTTTGTTTTTAGTACAAATGTACATTCAGTACATTTTCAGTACTGACACCACAGGGTCTCTCCTCTTTTCTGGTTATTTTATATTTTCTGATTTTTTGGTTTTGGGGGGTTTTTTTGTTATGCTTTCTGGGTTTCATGCCCCAAGGGCCGTGCAGGGCAGAGGTGCTTGTCATCAGCCTCTGGGGCTCCGGGCAGCGCTGAACAATGAACCATCTGCAAGGCTCATTAATATTTCACACCTTGCATCAGCCAGATGCCCCGGAGCAACATCGCTCATGATTTCGTAGAGCTGTGTGGTTCTTTAATGTGTGGTTAGCGTTTTAGGAAGGCCCAGCCCTGGAGCGCTCAGCGTTTGTGCTGGCAGCCTCCCGGTCAGGCTCTGGGCAGCCCCTCGGGGCCGAGCCACCAGCCAGCCAACGGCACCGGGAATCCAGAGAGGTTACCCCAGAACTCTCCACGGCTCAGCTGGCCTCTGTTTTCATAAAGTCTTCCTACGTGGAGATGGAACAACATTCCCGTATGTGAATTTTTCCCTGGAAGAAACTTGCTGTGATGGAGGTGGTACCAAAAATCTAAACAGATGAACGCATCAGGGAAAACAGTTAGAAGATGGAAACCGGTTTTATTTAGTAGGATTTTAAGTGCCTACACTGGCACACTTGGAGGTCTGCGTCCTGGGAAGTGAGTGAGGGCCTGGGTCCTGCGGCTGCATCGGGGCAGGCCCAGCAGTGCAGGCATCGGGTCGGTTGGTCCAGGTGTTCTGGGCTCTATCCCAGGCGGTGTCCTTCGCCGGTGACTCCTGTCCCCTCCAGGCCCTCCCTTTCCTATTTCCCACTGTCCTCTGGACACCATCCACCCTTCGTGTAAGTTCAAGGCAACATGCCCCCTGCCCTGGGGCTGCTCCATTTGGGACTTCTCTCTAGCGCAGAACAGCAAATGTAGTTTGTCTTTGCAAAATAATCTAATCCAGTGGGTGGGGAGTGATTTCATGGGAGGTCTGAGAGGCTCCTTAGTGATACTGAACCCAGACCAAGTGGGTGACTGACTCACTGCCCCCCTCTAGGGTTGAGCCCAGGCTTGGAGCCACCGACTAAGCCTCACTTATTATCATTTATTAATGAGGCAGACCAGACATTTCCAGTGATTGGCTACTTAGTTCCAAGCCTAGAGACGTCCCTTGTCAGCCATCATTTTTATAAGGCTGCAAAAATTCTTCACTTTTCTCCATAAGCTTGACCTAGTTTTCCCATCAGGCCTTTGACCAGCAGCCGAGAAAGTGTTAAGTGATCAGGAGGGGAATGTGAGGCACGTGGATACGGACCTTCCTTCTCTGAGCTTTAGTTTCTCAATTGCTTTAGACGCCCCTTTCGAAGGGATGGGGGAATGAAATTTTGGATCCAGGCAGGGTAGACGACCTCTTGGCTAGAAGGCAAGGGTCAACATTTCCCAAGCGTCTTCGCCTGGAATCAAGACTCCAGCTCTGTGTGCATCTCCAGAGCATCCCTGGGAAGCAGGACGGGAAGGGAGTGTCCTCCAACCTGGCTGATGTCAGAATCACCTGGATGGTTTAAATGTGGTAGATTCTTGGACCCCGGACCCCAGGTCAGAGTTGTGGGACCATGTGAAGTCTAGAAGTCTGTATTTTTTAACAAGAACTGGGGGTGATTCTGATGATTAGTCTGTGTTAGGAGCGCATGGATTAGACATCCTGTCCCCAAACACAGATCCATGACAAGAGCTGGGACGCTGATGAAACGAGGTATTTCTGGGCCCTAGATCCGTATGATCTGATCGGTGAGTCTTGTAGGGTTCTGGAACCTATGGTTTTTCAAAGCTCTTCTGTTGGTTCTGATGAAATTCCAGGACCACAGGGGATGGAGACCAGGGCTGCAAGCCTACTGCTGTAATGAGCAGTAAGAATGGCTTGCACAGGGCAGGAGCGGGGCTCCGGACTGGAGGGGCAGGGGTTTAGGGGAGTCGACCAAACAGGTATCTGTTGACTTCATGGCCTGAGCGAGTCCCAGACCCTCTGAGCCCCTCCGCCCCAGTGAATGAGTATTAACAAATAGAAGACAGGAAAGAGAGAGAGCGTTGGGGTGAAAATCATGATTTTGGTTTTGGTCCTGAATGTGAATGTGAGGTGCCTGTGGATTCACCTAGGATCCATCTGAGCAGTGGGTAAAAGGCAAGACAGACGCCGAGGAAGGAAATCAGTGTAGAGCGCCTGCCTGGACGGGCATTCAGTCCGGATGACATCCCTCATTGATGGTGACGTTTGTCACCCAGAAGCGAGCTTGGTGAGAGAGACAGAACCACCAGGAGGAAGAGGGCTCCTAGGAAAGCTTTCGGAGCTGATTTTAGGCACTTTTGAAAGGAAGACTCTGTGCCCCATTGGATGACGTCTTGCCTGCAGGGCAGGGGTTACGATGAGGACCCTCTGCTGAGAGCCGGGCCGCCTATTCCTTCCAGGGCCCCGAAGCTCTTCCGGGCTGTTCCGAGCGTCTGAACCCCTCCCTCGGGTTGGGAGACTGGCTGGTATCCCCCTGACGCCCAAGGTGACACCAACCAGCCTAGAGGCACTTCCTCCTGGCATTGGACGACGTTCACTGGGAAGGAGACGTACACGTTTGTGTGAGAGACGCAGGGGCTGTGCCTGTGAGACGTGGGGCCTCCCGGGGGACAGTCCCGCCACCTTTAGGGTTTCTACCTGGAGGTCAGATCACACCAACCTTAACCCCTCCCCCTCTATCCTGAAAACCCCGCTTCCTTGGCCTTTTCCCAGCCCTTGGCCTTTTCCCAGCCCTTCCCCCTCTCTCCCTCCGGAATAGCAACTGGCCCTGAACCTGAACCTGGAGAAGGAGGATGGCTGCACCCACCAGGGGCTGGGAGGACGATGGGCGGGACCTGGCGGGAAGCAGAGACCCTGGGAGGACAGGGCGGGGATGCGGGGTGTGTGAGGGGCATCCTGGGTGCTAACCAAGGATGGGCCAGGCTCTGCGGCTGTGGCCACATGTTCAGCCCTGGATGCGAATGGCTCCAGTCCCTGTGCGCTCTGCTCACCCGGCCTGGGCCTCCAGCCTGGTCCCCAGCCCCTTCCTCCACCCCCACCCCCACACACACCCCCCCGCTCTCCTGGACGCTTGGGTATCTCACAGTCTCCTGGGTGTCTGTGGCCTTTCAGAAGTCCTTTCCCAGACTGCGGTGGATGCAGAAGCAGGGAGATGGGGGCCCAGAGCTGCTTGAGTGCCGCCTGCCGTTTCCATCCTCCCGCTGTCGCTCTCCAGGACGTTTCCTTTCTGTCCTTCCTCCGGCCAAGGGTCGAGTGGGCGCCTCAATCACGCCTGGCAGCTCCCCGTTTCCTCGGCCACCTGGCTGGCGCTCCTCACCTGCTCTGCCTGAAAGAACAAATGCGGGCACGTGCGCATAAACGTTGGGGAAAAGCGGCTTTGGGGAAAGTCTCCCTGCAACCTATTAAATCTCCCCTAAATCTAACCCTAAAGACCATTGCTTTGGACCTGCAGGGCAGCTGCGTCCCGTGGGCGGCCCCGGCTCCTCCAGCTGTGCCTCTGGGAGAGGGGGTGGGGTGCAATGGGGGTATCTCTCCCAAAGAGACGCAGCAGCCAGAGGTCACCACGCACCAGGATGCAGCCCTGCACTGGGTGAAGGTCACGGTCAGGGTTTTGGATTCTGCTCACCTGACTCGACAGACAGGCTTCCCAGCCAGTCTCGGACCCACGTGACTCCACCAGGCTTCCGTTGAGCTTCTGCTCTGGGTTTTGGCAAATACCCTTTATGCTTCTGAGACACGCATTGGCCTTGGACAGCTGGGCAGGCAGGGACTTGTCTCAAATGCTT
Organism: Globicephala melas; assembly: GCF_963455315.2. Lineage (NCBI taxonomy): Eukaryota > Metazoa > Chordata > Mammalia > Artiodactyla > Delphinidae > Globicephala > Globicephala melas. The sequence goes on from NC_083326.1 coordinate 60,670,917, forward strand.
TTGAAATTGGTCATTATGAGCAAGTTCTGTGGGTCTTACTGATTTTGGGACTCTTTTAAAAATGAGGCACAATCAGAAACTTGGTGTTGAGTGGAATGAACATCTGAAGTACCAAAAGGCCCTGTGAAGATGCCACGAGCTTCTTCCCTGAAGTGGCCTCTGTTCCTCCCAAGAATGGGGACACGGCTCTACTGTCTTCGACTATGAACTCATGAAGGTAAGAGAATTTAATCCGTCTTCTTTAATCCTTGGACATTAACTTGATTTACTATTTTAACTTTCGTTTCTCCCTGAAAAATTGTGAAAGGAGGCTTGCATTTAAGGTTGAAGTATTTCCATGTTAGCATTTTATTTTGACGTATCTTAGGGATGTCATTTTATTTCTCTGCACATCCTCACAGAGGTGACATTGGACCAAGTGCCTGGACCATAGTTTGTGATGGGAAATTGAATAAGGACTAAAAGTTTGGTCTTAGGTGTGGAGTGGTATAGAAATCACTTAATTGATGGAGTTTCTGAGCCATTTCAGAGCCTTCTGGGGACAAAATCTAAACTGACCACTGGAGGTCCCATGATGTTGGTGATGGAGGATGGATTCGATGTGGGCTCAGGGGAGTTAGAGGGTCCCCAGGCTGGCTTCCTTCCTCCAGGGGGGATGGCCACATACTTGGCTAATCAGGGACTAATGATTAAGGGGTTTAAAGAAGAAGATCTGGGAGAAGATCTGGGAGGACTTTTTCTCCCCTATTCTGCGTGGGTTTTTCCATGGGGAAGAATAGCATCACTGTAATATTCCTGGTCTCTCCCCACTTTCATATTCATTCCCCCCGCTGAGTTTTATCAATATTTATCAATATTACAGGTGGCTTTTTTTTTTATTGAAACAATTTTTTTAGAGCAGTTTTGGGTTCACAGCAAAATTGAGAGGAAGGTACACAGATTTCCCATAGACTTCCGGACCCACACATGCACAGTCTCCCCCATTATCAGCATCCCCCGCCAGATGGGACGTTTGTTACAAATGAGGACCTGACATTGACACATCATTGTCACCCAAAGGCCATAGTTTACATTACAGTTCACTCTTGGTGGTGTACAGTCTATGGGTCTGGACAAATGTATTTTATGACATGTATCCATCATTACAGTTTCATACAGAGTATTTTCACTGCCCTACAATCCTCTGAGCTCTGCCTCTTCCCTTCCTTCCGCCTTAACCCCTGACAACCATTGATCTCTTACTGTCTGGATAGTTTTGCCTTTTCCAGAACGTAATATATTTGGAATCATACAGTATGTAGCCTTTTCAGATTGGCTTCTTTCACTGAGTAAAATGCATTTATGTTTCCCCCATGTCTTTTCATGTCTTGAGAGCTCATTTCTTTTTACTGCAGAATACTATTCCATTGTCTAGATTCTAACACAGTTTTATTTATTTATCCATTCACCTACCGAAGGACATCTTTGTTGCTTCCAAGATGTTGGCAATTATGCATAAAGCACCCAGATGCTGGGCCTTTGCTCAGGACCTGGAAGGGCGGCCCCAGCTCACCAGCACCCCCAGGTCTGGGTGAAGCCCCACGTCCCTCTGCCTGGTCCTCCCTCCTCGCTGGCCAGACCGCCCCCCCCCCCAGGTCCTTGGGGACGGCCCCTCTCAGAGCTGTCTCCAGAGAACATATTCTAAGGGGACGTGTGTCCCTCATCTCTGGGCCTGGTCCGGCCTCATTTGAGGCTGAGGATTAAGCCGGTTTACAGCTTGCTGATCCCTTCACGTTGTCAGATAATTGGGCTGAACAGGGTCGTGACGGGCTGGCCGGGGGTCCCAGCAGAGGCACCTCCTTCTCTGGGGAGTCCCACTCCAACACAGGCCTCGGCAGGGCTGGTCCTTCTACATCTCTCTGTGTCGTTCTGTGTCCTCCCTCCTCCACACCCGAGGCTTTTTCTTGAACCATGGGACTTGTTTACCATCCTGGCATCCTTTACCTCTACGCCTGTTAGAAGGATTCCTATTCCTTCTCTTCCTAAATATGCTGTAATGTGCTCTCTCGAGGTCCCTTGCTGACATTTTTAAAAGAAAGAATTCACAACCAGGAACGTGCAGGAAGATGCTTCCTGCTGTTGGGAAATCATGTGTGGGCTGAAGAGCTCCCTGAGTGCTCTGAGTTTATTGCTAAGATGACAAGCATTTCTCTAAGCAGGGGGGAGGCACGCGGCTTTCACAGCTGAAGCACAGGTTTCACTGATTCCCTAGAAGACACGGGGCATCAGTTGAACTCTGATATGTTTTAAAAGATCCATATTCACTGTAATGGTTTCCTTCTGGGAAGTTAATTTCTCACCAGTTGTTTCCTGCTTTTATTATTCCCATAGAGCACCCACATGAGAAAACCCACAATGCAACCAACAAGAAGTGGATTCTTAGCTGATTTTTCTAGCTCCCGGTACACAGTACAGAGAAGTCGCCTTTCCTCGTTCACGCAGTAGGGCAGAATGAAGAGGATTCTTGAGGTGACTTTGCAGGATGTGCTTTATTTTGTCAGTCCTGAACCCAAACTACAGAGGATCATTTTTTGGGGGGGGGACATAGTCTAGTCCATTCGATGATTCTTCTCAGAAACTGTCTTTTAATATGGAATGAAAACTACATTTCAATCATCAGTTTTTCATGCTACATTGTTATTTCATGAAGAGGTTGTATGACCCATAATAATAATTTAAGAAAAGGCCATTTGTTTATTTCCCCAAGCTCAATATACACATTTCTTCCATAATTTTGAACTTAAAAAAACCCGTCTCAGATGTAAAAATGTGAATTGGAATATGTAAACTCGTTGATAGACCTGAAAAACAGGGGAAAAAAATGTCACATACTGGAAAAACCACTGCCGTGAATCATGGAAATGGGAGGAAGCGTGGGGGTGGGGCAGAGGAGAGCTCAGACCTCAGTCAGTAAAAGTGACAACGTCCAAGGACCCCGCCTCCAGCTGGGCGTCGGTGTTTCACGGAGAGCAGTAACTCTCTGAACCAGAAAACCACCAGGTCAGAGTGAGTCACCCACCACCTGGGCCTCAGCAACACCATGTCCACGTATTTGTTTTGCTGCTGTTTTTTCCTGAGAGGTCACTGGTGTTTAATGGAAAGACGTCTCATTAGTCTTCAGTTAAGGTAAGGCAGTAAGTGTCACTAATGTTATGTTTTTGCTTAGGATGAGGCTTATCCTTCCACTGGCATCGCCATGGGTCACTGGCCCCCTCCCTGTTTCCCCTCTAGACATACGGGTAGGAGTTTTCAGTCCCCGTTCTGTTGCGTATTCGGGGTGCAGGGCCCCCGTCCTCCTCACGGCAGTGTCCCCTTGGCCGCAGAGCCCCGTGCATTGCGTTGCATTGTAGCGTCTCTTCGGAGGGCGCCGCCCCTCACAGGAGAAGGCCTCTCCTTCCTTCTCCTCCTCCTGTTCTGTTCCTCTGAGGGACGAGACCCATCAGTGACTCCAACACGTAGTCCATCAGACTGCAAGACACCGGCACTAAAACATAAAGCGAGTAGCCCTGATTTCAGAGGAATGGAATTACAAAGGACTTTTCGAGAGTACCTCTGCTCGTAGCTCTGAGGGCAAAAGGAAGCCCAGTCCTTCTGCAGCAGTCAGAAGAGAGACCGTTTCCACCGAATTAGAAATGCTTAGCTCTTAGGAGAGTATTGTGCTTTTCTTTTTTTCTTTGGAAAATTCCAATGTGAACTTGGCTTGTGGTCTGTGGCCTGGGGCGTCAGTTTGTTTTCTCCCTGGTCCATTTGATCATGGTTTCTGGCGAACGGTACAGGAATATTAATTTGGCATAGAGGTCCTCCTCCAGTTCCAGCTCCCCGGTCTCTCGAACTAAAAAAATATCTGTGCATAACTTCAAAATCCGATCCACATTCGGAAGCTCTTCAAACATGATGGAGTGAGAAATACCGCTGAAGAATTCACGGACAAACTTCCCAATCACCAGGACCACTGAAGCGTAGAGGCCCATGATACTGAAAAAAAAAAATGAGGTAGAAATGTATCTGGCCGTTACATATGGTTAAGAGAACATGCCTAAAAGAAAAAAAAATTGAACATTTTCCCTCAAATGCCATAAAAGACGTGATAGACTTACCAAGGCTTAAGTTGTTTCCCCTTGGTGAAAACATTGACCTTTCTGCTGATTAAAGGGTAATGCATGCTTTTTTTAAAAAAAATTACACATTACAGAACTGTGGGACTTGAAAAATGAAAGTCCTTTGAAATCTTACATTCTGGAAACAACCAATGTTAATAGTTTCGTGTATGAACTTCTGGTGGTTTTACTGCGTATATTATATGCATAAGCTACGTAACATATCTGGTAGATAGAGGGGTGGGATGGGGGGTGGGAGGGAGACGCAAGAGGGAGGAGATATGGGGATATATGTATATGTATAGCTGATTCACTTTGTTATAAGGCAGAAACTAACATACCATTATAAAGCAATTATAATGCAATAAAGATGTTAAAAATATATATATGTGATAGAAATGCAATTATTTTATACACTTTTCTGTATCCAGGACTTTCTCAGGGATTCATGTTTATAATAAAATTCTGGATAGACAGTGATTTCTTAAGAGGCTCATTCTGGGAAGAAGAAAACTTTGTACTAGCATCTTGTAGGGGGTGTGCCTGTCCTAGGGTTGAAGTGTCAGAACATGGAGAAGTGGTAACATCGGGCATGTCCCAAACTGTGATTTCTACCTGACTCTCCATCTGTTCAGGTCAGAAGGCAATGTTAGCAGAAAAGAGAGAACTCTGCCTATTTCTAGTTTAAGCCCTGAATTGCACTAAACTGTGCTGTAACAGGAAGGAATAGTTAAGAAGCTGGAAATATGGCGTCTGGTCCTATGCTTGGTGGTGGGACTCACACAAGGCATTTTTGACTTCTTTGGGACTCTGGTTCCTCAGTTTTTAGAACGAAGGGCCCTGTGACAAACCATAATGGAAAGAAAAAAAATATATATATATATATATATGAATAACTGAGTCACTTTGCTGTACAGAAGAAATTAACACAACACTGTAAATCAACTAGACTTCAATAAAATTTAAAAATAAATAAAATAAAATGAAGGGCCAAGGATCTGTGAATTCTAATAATGCAGCTATAGAATTTTAGAATTCTAAGAAGATAAAAGACTTGCCATCCTCAACTTGGTGTGATACATAAGTGGGATCTCGTAACTGTTAATGGTGAAATGGTTCCTTACCCGTAGCCGGCCAGGAACCCCAGGCTTGGGGGGCTGACCTTGTCATTGAAGACCACCAGCTCCAGGGCCTGCGCATGCTGGTTGTAGATTCTATTCCCAGTCAAGTTGAGAACCCACCACTCACTGTTGGATTTAGTTGTATTGTCTCTGGACAGAATAATGGTGATGTTCATGAAATTATTTTCTGGAGAAGGAGAAACATGAAATCAAATTAGCAGGAGAGTTTATGGATTTAATGCACTTCATTCTCAGATGAACCAGGATGGCCTGGTTGGTACCCATGGCATCTGGTTCCAGGATGGGGACACACGGGCACATCGGCTCTGTGAGAGGAAAAGGAGGAGGGGGCCTGGCCGTGGGGGTCTCTCTCTTTCTCTAAGAGGCCAGTCCTGTTGCTACATGAGACAGCAGCAAAGTCACAGGGTGAATGGAGACCCATCACCGGAGCATCTTGGCTGACAATTCCAAACAACTAATTAGACATTTAAAAACCCCAGTAGCTGACTGTTGATGGAACTGATGGATTCCTTCATGTTACCACCGTTTACTGAGTGCCTTCCAGGAGGAAGGTGGTCCAGGAGGTGCTAAGGGGTCACCAGGTTGCACGCAGCCTGGTTCAATGGGAAAGGCCATGCACACAAGCACTATTTATGGGCACGTGGCAACCCCCGGCACTGACAAGGTCTGTTAGCTGGGGGCGACCACTTCTGGGTGGTATGATCCCTGAGGACTTCCCAGAGGAGGTGACTTTTTTGCTGGCTGAGAGCTTTAATAGATGGAGCCCTACTACTGGTACTCAGTCACCCTCGGGCTGAATCAAGTCCATTTCCTGCCATCTTTTTATTCTTATCGTGGGGCCTTCAGAGTTAACGCTGTATTAGGCAGTTTTCTGCCCAAGATACGGCTGCTAATAGAAACAAACAGATTCTGATGAATCAGTTAACATGTCACTGAACGTGGAGTTAAGTCAATCAAGTTCTGTATCAATGAACAAAGGAAGATGAAGAACACGCCCCCAGGTGAGTAAATGATCCCTTCTTGCTGGTGGACACAGCTCAGAGCCTTATGCTTCTTGCAAACCATGTCACGGGGAAGAAAACTGGAAAGGAGCTTGATAAAGGCTGAAAAGGCAAACTACAGACATTGAATAAAAGAAAGATTAAGAAACGTTCTGAAACAATTCCTTCTCATTCTTACCAGATAAAAGTTGCTTTATGGGTTTGGAGTTAGAGTCACTGGGTGCTTTCACGTAGTATGGGTAAATCCTTTCTATGGTCCTGGGCATTAAGAGAAAAAAGGATAATTAGGTTTTAGTTGTTTTACCCATGCAAAATTGTTTTTTTGTTGTTCTTGTTGCTATTTTTGACCTCATCTCAAACAAGTAATGGGGAGAGTCTTCCTATAACTACGCGATGTGCAGTCATCATAGTTTATCGGTTTCCATTAAAATGAGAAGTCTCTGAAGCCGAATAAATTCACCAGGTTCTAACCAGACACTCATGCCAACTCTGTACACAAGCTGGTTAATGGCTTAAAAACTGCTGCAGAGATTTTCCCACATCTGTGACTTTTCTGAAGCCAGGGGCTGTCTTTCTTGCTAGGATCCTACCCACTCTTCCAATTTTAATTTTTGGGATTCCAAAACTCTCTCTAGTGAAGTGGGCTGCCCGAGCAGATCCAGAGACGGGAGTGAGGGGCGGGGGGGCAGAGGACTGGCATCCTAGCCCTTAGCCCACCCTGCGCACGGGCCACTCCATCTTTCCAGGGCTGTTTTCTTATCCAGGAAGTGATGGGGGAGGATCCGACGGTTCTCAGGGGCCCTTAGTGTTTAGTGATTGACAAGGGGTGCTTTAGGGACCATGTCTGAGGGCTGCATCGTGGCAGTCCTCACACTCAGCACTTTGACCTGGGGCTGGGGCAGACAGGGGACAGAGCTGGGCTGCGGCTGGTGGGCGTCTGGAATACTTTACTTAGCAGTTTGGGACCAATGGCAGTGTTTTTCTCCTGCTGGTTCTCATGTTAGAATCTAAACGTCACAGCTCAGATGTTTGGAGTGGAGTATTGTGTGGCAGGATAATATATTAAGATACAGTTTTTCCCCTCAAACTTCCACCCACCCCCTCGCCTTCTTCTCATGCCCATTTGTTAGCCAGGCATTTGGTGCCCCAGGGACAGGAGTAATAGTAGAAAAGGGTCTCCCAGGGCCTTTCCCTGGCTTTTGGTGATTACGGTCAGATGAGAGCAAGGTTTGCTCCCCAGAGAAGAGGTCAGTCGTCCCCGGACGAGCTGGGCAGGGGCGGGGGGAGGAGAGCAGATGCGCTTTGATCCAGCCCATCAAGGACTCTAAGTACAGGCTCACTTGAGTTACCAAAGAAGGAAGAAATGGCGTTTCTTGCACACACGTATTTGTAGAGGAGATTTGGACCAGATACACACACCTTCTAACACTGTATTAAAAATGACAATCAACTTACACTGGCGTTTTGGAACTTTCTGTGTTGTTGCCAGCTATCATTTTAGCAATGTGCTCTCGTGTCGTATTTTTAAGAGGAAAAGAAAGCTTATCTGTTGCTATTTCGGCTTTTGCACCCAGACTCATGTTTCTGTGAAGGAAAAAAAAAGAGCTCAATGTCAGTGGTTATTCAGAAGTCTGCAGGAGAGGTTAAAAACTCACTGAACTATTAATCTCACCAAGTTTCACTGTGTCCACAATTGTCAACCTCAACCTGTCCTCCTCACCTTTACAGCCAGCCTCTTAGACATCCAGGGAGGCCTCAGACACCTTTAACACAGATACAGGTGAGGAGGAGAGTGTGGGGACACAAGAGAAATCCCTGATGATCTAACAGGGATTCTGAAACACTTTATGTTAACCCAGTGACGTTAGTCTCCATGGGGACTCAGAGAATCTATGTTTTAAAAAGAAAGTTCACAATGAGATATCACCTCACACCTGTCAGAATGGCACGATGCCCATCATTAAAAAGACAAGAGTTACCAAGTGCTCTTGGTGAGGAGAAAAGGGGACCCTTGTGCACTGTTGGTGGGAATGTAAGTTGCTGCAGCCACTATGGAGAACAGTTTGGAGGTTCCTCAAAAAGTTAGAAATAGAGCTACCATGTAACTGAGCAATCCCACTTCTGGGTATTTTTCCAAAGCAAATGAAAACACTAACTTGAAAAGATATCTGCACCCCCATGTTCACTGCAGCATTATTTACAATAGCCAAGATACAGAAGCAACCTAAGTACATTGACAGATAAATGAATAAAGAAGATGACACACACACACAGGAATATTCAGCCATAAAAAAAGAATGAAATCTTGCTATTTGTGATAGCCTAATGCCATCAGGTTTCATCCAGGTTAAGTGAAATAAGTCAGAAATACTATATAATCTCGTTTGTATGTGGAATCTAAAAATAAAAGCACAAAACCTGAACTCATAGATACAGAGAATGAATTGGTGGTTCCCAGAGGTGGGGTGGTGGTGAATGAAATGGGTGAAGGGGGTCAAAGGGCACAAATTCCAGATATAACATGAGTAAGTCCTGGGGATGTGATGTACAGCATGGTGACTGTAGTTAATAATACTGTACTGTATATTTGAAAGTTGCTAAACGAGTAGATCTTAAAAGTTCTCACGGGGAAAAAATTTTTGGTAACTGTGTGGTGATGGATGTTAACTAGACTTCTTGTGATCATTTTGAAACGTATACAAATATCAAATCATTATGTTGCACCCCTGTAACTAAAATAATGCTACATGTCAATTATATCTCAATCAAAAGCAGAATGTTCAATCAGAAATTGATTTTTAATTTCTTTTGGTGGCTCTTCAAAGGAAGGGCTAGGAAGTGCATTTTTGCCAGTACAGAATTCCACGTGAGGAGTTTGGGACATTTAAAAGGAGAAAATAAGATTAAAGAAGGAGTTCTTTAAATTCTGAGCGGCCTCCTTCAAAAGACTTCTTACTACTTCCTTGTGAAGTCAGATTCTAGAAGGCTTTCTTCCTTACTTATCATGATTCTTTCTTAATTCCAACCAAGAAGCTGGTATTGTGGACCCAACAAACCTATCACGGGACTGCCCAGAGTCCTGAGTCACAGCCTGTCATGAAGGAAACTGAGCTAATCAGACCGGGTATTACGTCCAGGCCCCCCAACGGCCCCCCGGACACGTCGGGCTTTCGGAGGCAAGAACGTTTTGCGAGACGTGCTGCGTGGTGGCCGCAGGCTGGCCAGAGGCTCAGATGGGGTGGGAAGGAATCTCCCTGCTCTCCCGTCCTGGGACTGCCCAGAGGCTCTCCCAGCTCAGGCTCGGAGAAAAGAGGTGCTGGGGCTCCCCAAGTGCTGGAGGCCGGCAAGGGAGAATCAGGGTTCCCAGCGCTGCAAGTCCTTTGTGATTAAGACCAGACCCCCAAGCACCCCCAAGTTACACTTCACCTGACTCAGTTTCATGTTATGAGTCATCACCCTCTTTCTTTTCTCTCCACCTTTCTCTCTTGGTCACAGATCTCACTGCCAGCCTCTTTAAAGCTGAAGTTAGTAGAAAAAAGGAAAACTAAGAAGTTCTTCGTTTTGTCAATGATTCCCAGGCAAATCATTATTTAATAAACAAAAATGTTAGCTGTAGCATCGAATGAATGTTCCCAGGAAGTAATGTGAACCAAGATCAGAATTTATCTGAGGTGTGTATCCTTCCACACCCCCCAACCCCCGCCCCGAGTTCAGGTTGGGGAAGGGGGAATTATGCATGGAAATACAGTAACTACCTCTGCACACTCCATGAAAAAACAACAGAGAAGCTACTATTGGGATCCATGAGCTCGTGTATCATTTTCTGCTTACTGGGAGGGCTGATGGTCCACAAAGAATTTGAGTTTCCTTCCAGTTCTGCTACTGTTATGTCTTCTTTTTCATAATTTTCCAGAAATTGCATAGCACCCTGTGTGCACACAAATACACTTGCATAAACAGATACATACTTGAGGATGTGTAAGAAAGTAACTACTCTTCCCTTTAACTGACCGTATCCAGGGGGAATCTCTTCCTCTGAAAGGCACCTCCCTACAATGGGTTGCCTGGTGTGTTCTGACACTGTCAGCTCCAGTCACATCACCAAACCCCAGTGGTGATGTTGCCACACCCACGGCCATGGAATCATTCCAATGAAACAGTAAAGAAAAATCAGATGATTTAGTGTCATTTTTTCCTTCCCACTAAAGAAAGACATTTATCAGCTATTGGGGAACGTCCATCTCATGAGAGAGTCAAATTTAATCCACCCAGGACATCGGGGCCCTTCCTCACAGCTGTGCACTCCTCAAGATTACTTTTGACAGTGTGCACTTACAGGCCGATCATTTTACAAGAGAGAACAGCATCTGTTTGCCTAATCACTTTATTTAAATAAAAAGCATCATCTGTAAAGCCAATTTTAATTATGAAGAATCATGCTACCATCTTATTAAAAGCATGGAATGTAGAGAAAAGGATGATGTCCACCACAGCTCTGTCACCAGAACATCATCCCTGTTTTATACAGTAGAGGATGCATATCTTCATTTTTTAAATCATTTAAAAATAATAGTGTCTTTTAAAAGTTATGTTTCATTTTGAGAAATTTTCGTGCCATGAAATCATCTTTATAATGATTATCTTATTACAAAGGAAGTTGCCTGAAAAATCTGCTGTAATTGATTCACTCATTCCCTACTTGTTGAATCCCAAATTGCCTCTAGTTCTTACTAAGGCGGAGCGTGCCACCACAAACAGGCACCTCTTGGAGCTTTTCCATATTTTGAATGATTTCCTTAGGATAGATTCCCTACCAGTTAAAGGGATCCATATCTACCACAATTTAAAAAATTTATAAAGGATCAACACCTGTTGTGCTTATCATGAAAATACTCTGAATTAGAAATATGTTTATTATCACATGTCTGATAATATAGACATAACATCTTAGATGATCAAAGCGGCCAGTGGCCAGGAACCTGCTGTGTGTGACTAATAACCCCCAGAAAGTCCTGCCCACCGGCTCAGGCCATGGTAAAGTGGTGAATAAATAAGGTGACAACAGTCAGCTGGTCGATATGACAGGTGTTCATCGAGACCGACTCCATGCATTTACTTACAGTGTCCTTAGAAAAAGCTTTAATAAATTTATTAAATTTCGGCTGGTCCATAACTTTCAGCTGGCTTTGCTGGGCACTCATTGTGAAAATAGGCTGGAAAACAAAGACACACAGGATGGTTACTATTCCAAAGCACTTCTCTGCATCCTGGGTTCTAAGAAAAATATTAGGTCGTGTATCACCCACAACTAGAACAGAACTCTCCCTTCACGGTCTTCTGCACCTTAGCTCACATATCACATATTTGCAGAACAGTCAAAATTCAGACAGAAAATATGTCCGCAAAACCTAAGTAAGTCCTCTGGGTGGTTATCGGGGAAAAGCACGGCTGGGCAAGGCACTGGCAGGGGCCGGGGGAGGGGGGAGACCCCGGAGGGAGGCGCGGTTACCTGGTACCCGCCCAGGGTAATTGTGACCGAGACGTCCAGGGGCTGGTTGATGACCCCGGCGACAGATTTGACCAGAGACATGAAGAGCAGAGGGAACCAGACAATACAGATGAGCAGGACGATGATCATCCCCCCCATCCCGTACTTGACCACCTTCTTCTTCTTCTGCCCCCGGGGCTGCGGGTACCTCTGCAACAGAAGGGCCACGCGCTCAGGCGGGGTCCCCGGGGAGAAGCGGGTGGGGGAAGGGCGGGCGCTCTAACCACGGGGTCCGCCCTGGATTGGGTCCTGAATCTGCTCTGAATCCACTCTGTCCCAACCCGGGAACAAGGCAGGCAGTGATGCAGGGCTGCGAGGATCCCGCTACACGGAACACAGGGTCCGTCACGGCCTGAGCGGCTTTCTCCTTAACAGGGCTGTGTGGGTTTGCTGGGGGCTGACCTATGGACCAAGGGACCAAAGCCTCTGCTGAATAAACCTCTGGTTTTAAGGGATCAGGCGAGATAAGGATATTTTAAATTCCTGAATATTCAAAACCTGTGCCTTTCAACGGGCTCCTCCCCAGCATGGTGGGCGGAAAACATTTTAACTTCATTCATGACACACGTCAGGACCACGCTGTCCAAGCTGGAATCACCTCTGTTTGCTGCATCAAGGGCTCCCCAGCCCCAAGCTCAGGCTGCGGGCGGTGGAGGGCCCAGCTTTGCCACGTGTTGTGGAAACCGCTCGGTCTACAGGCCTGTTCCTTGCTTAGCTGCTGCTTCTCCAGGACCTGTTTCCCTTCAGGGCTACTCAGGAGGCTGGACTACATCCCTTAAATAACAGTAATTCTATCCATATGTCAACCTTAATATCCAACCTAGCAGAATATGCAAATATTTGCACTTCAATTTCCTTTGCACAGGATGTTACATTGTCTGTCCCTCATCAAAGAGTAATCAGAGGCTGACCCTGATTCCCAGCCACCTGACCCCACTTTTCTCCAGCACATCTCATTCCCTCTTGCTCTCAAATGAGCCACTTCAGAATTATTGGGTTGTACAGCAATACACCTTCTTCTTAACCACAATATACAGCTGCCAGAAGAAGAACAAATCTGGATGCTATTCTCACTAAGGCAACAGCAGGTCCAAGATTCCTAACTCGCGTGGGGTGAAATCAATGGGGCATTTATAGGTCCTAGTAGTTTCTGCTTCATTTATTTGGCCGGAAAATTTGCAGAAGTTCCTATTAATAACAGCCTGTATCTAAGAGAAACAAATAGGGCTAAGGCATCATTATTGGCTTACTTTTTCCGACTCCCGCCAACACTTGAGGATGAATATGTGAGCATAGATGTCCTCCACACAGATCCAGCTGGACAGGCTCAGGGTCGTGTCTGTCCACACCCAGTCCATCACGGCCCTCAGCTCCGTCAGAAAAGGGACGAGGCGGAACCTAGCAGGAACCATGTCTTGTTACAGGGACAGTTGTGGGATGGGCCCCCATCACCTGGCCAACCCCGAGGGCTCATGGAGGTCCTGATTGTTTCAGCCCTTACAACTTAGAAAAAATTCTCAAGGTGACCATTATGGTCAAATCCAACTTGGAATACAACTGCTTTTCATTGTAAGTCCAATAAAGGATTTTTGTCTTTTGACAAAAATACCTTTTTGAAAAAGGTCTTTTTCATTCTTAAGATTAATTTTTTTCTTTCTTTTTTTTTTTGCTAATGGTCTTAACAAACTGGAATTCCCTTTTCAAATAAGTTTGAAGGGTCTTCAGTTTCTTTCATTAAAGTCATGGTTTTCATGGTACAAATCTTTCACTTCTTTGGCTACATTTATCTTTGGCTAAATTTAACATACAACTGATTTCTATATGTTGATTTTATATCCTGCAACTTCACTGAATGAAAATGTTGATTAGTTCCAACAGGTTTTGAGTGAGTCTTTAGGATTTTCTCTATATAAAGATCATATGGGGGGAGGGATAAATTAGGAGGTTGGAATTAACATCTACGCACTACTATATATAAAATAGCTAACCAACAAGGACCTACTGTATAGCACAGGGAACCATACTCAGTATTTTGTAATAACCTATAAGGTTATGTGTGTATGTGTGTGTGTGTGTGTGTGTGTGTGTGTATACCAGAATCACTTTGCCGTACAGCAGAAAGTAACACGACATTGTAAATCAACGATACTTCAGTTAAAAAAAATTTTTAAAAAGGTCATATCATCTGCAAACACAATTTTACTTTTTTATTTTTTCAAGTTGCTGATTTTGTTTTTTTTCTTTTCTCATTTTTTTTCTTCTTATTTTGGTGCCCTTCTTTCACTCAACATTTTTTGTTTTTTAAATTTTATTTTATATTGGAGTATAGCTGATTTACAATGTTGTGTTAGTTTCAGGTGTACAGCAAAGTGATTCAGTTATACATATACATGTATATATTCTTTTTCAAATTCCTTTCCCATTTAGGTTGTTAAAGAATATTGAGCAGAGTTCCCTGTGCTATACAGTAGGTTCTTGTTTGTTATCCATTTTAAATATAGCAGTGTGTACATTTCAATCCCAAACTCCCTAACTATCCCTTCCCCACTGGTAACCATAAGTTCATTCTTTAAGTCTGTGAGTCTGTTTCTGTTTTGTAAGTAAGTTCATTTTAAACATTTGCTTCTGCTATGAGAATCTGCTGGTCGTAGGATTATTGAATTATGGGGGCTTTGCTGTCGAATGAGCTAGGGAAGGTTATATACTCTTGGTCGGGGAAAGATGAGGAGAGGTGAGAAAAGTCATCAGGCGTGGCCACGTCATCGGGGGCACAGCAGGGCCCACGGCTGGGGGACCTACTAGGTGACTGAGGCTATCGAGACCCTGGCTCAGTCCCTTGTATTTCAGCTGGAAGTGGGATGGCCTGGGCTCCTCTGGGGTCTGGGTTTGGTCCTTGTTTCTTGACCGACACAGAGCTCCTTCCAGGCTGGGGCTCATCCCAGACCCTCCCAGCAGCTTGGGTTGCCACCCGGATTTCTCCCCTGAGCTCCTCAGCTTTGAAGGGAGTGCTATTCCACCCCCTTGAAGACGTGTCAGGCCCCCTCCCCACACGGGGCAGCATGCAGTGAAACTCTGACATGCGTGGTGGTTCTCAACATCCGAGCACACTCAACACTCCTCCATGACTGAGTCCCCAGTCCCCAAGTCTGGTGCTCCAGGGGCCAGCAATGCTCCAGGGGCCAGCAGTGCCCCAGCAGCCTGACCCTTCACCCTGTGGTATAATCTCCATGGGAACCGGGAGGGGATGCTCACACTGAAACCCTCACACAGAAGAACGAACATGTCCGTGTGAGTGTTAATAACTTCCTACCAGGAACAGGCAAGTCGCGTGGCATTCAGGTTGACATTAGGTGACATTAGTGGAATCAATGCCCCTCCCATGGATGGCTTGTTGCACAAGCAAAATTCCAGAGGCATTTTGGAACACTCCAGATTCCAAATATTCTGTTGCACTGTGCCCAGAATATATTAATACTTAGGATCATGGACCCCAATTTTTCATCCTGAAATAGTATCAGTGTAATTATACACGATACAGAAATAGAAAACGAACCCACGCGGCTGACTTTAGAGCAGCATCCTGGCCAGGTGGGTGGAACCACACACAGAAAGGCGTTTCAAGGGCCACACATGCTCTCCTGTCAAACACTGTAGGAGCCCTGCAGGGACCCACATGCTGAGGTCACCAGCTTCTTCTCCACTCCCTCCCAGGGAGGGGACACAATGCCGTCCCGCGGCCAGCCCCGCTCTGTGAGTGGCTGTGACAGCACAGAGCGTCTCACCCTTGAAACAAGAAGAGATTGACGTAGTTGTAGCTCTTGGTGAGGAAGTTTCCGAGGACCCGCGTTGGGTAGCCGCAGCGGATCTGGTAGGCGGACAACCCGAAATACACGCATTTCACGAAGTACCAAAGCTGGGCGACCAGGTTCTGGCTGAATTTCCTGAGATGTGAAAACACAGAAAAGTGGAGGATGGAATACTCTTCTGGAACAAAAGGACACCAGTTTAGCATAAATTTAAAAAAGCCTAATTGCCCATCTGGCACTTAAAGACAGTTCAGTAAATTCTCTCTACATAGTGGATCTCTTCAAAAGGCAAGAGGTGGGGTCAGAAAATCTAATGATTAAAAAAAATTGCTCTGAATGTGCCCCCAATTTATTAGAGCATTATTCAGTTGTTTCAGCCATAATTAAAATAAATGACTGTTAAGTGGATTTACTAGTAAACATTTTCTCAGGACTTTGATGGTGCCGCTATCATGGTCCAGATTGAAGCTCAACAAAGAAAAAACCAAAATGTGGTTTTTACTTGACAAGATGTATAATTTGGAAGATGTAGGAGAAAGAATTCTGACAAATGAACCCCCATTTTTTTTTCTTTTGCTATACGTACATAAGACAGGTCAGGGATTAATACATTTTTGACACCTGGATTTTGGTTCCAGTTCTGTTTGCTATGGAGTTTGTTCCTCAAGCCATCATTTTTCTAAACATCAATGTCTATATGAAAAGTTTCCCTTGCTCTAAAAATCCATGACTCTCTGATCTACTAACTTGCCTTTTTCTAATGACATCCTCAGAGCTAGAGATGGTAGTTCGTTCTCCTGGTGGACAGTTAATGAAGAGGCCCATAGTGTTGAACAGTTCATGAATGCTAGCGTAAGTCTGAGCAAAAACTTAGTGGAACTAAATTTCACACTGGAAAAAAAATTAGAACACATTTTCAAAGAATGATGACCTATAGGATCATTTTTAACTTTGGATAAACGCGGCATCCTGTGAGTCTTAAACATGATTAGTACAAATTTTTAAAAATGAATCCGACTTTCAACTCAGTAAGATTTAAGTATAATCTTCCCTGTGTTTAAAATTAAGAGCGATACTTTAAGTTTTTTAGACAAAGCAGTGTATTACTCTTTACGTTGTATCCTGGATTTGTCTTATTAATTTTCAATTTTGTTATCAGAAGAAAACATGTACTATTTTTTCATTGAGAACAGCTATTCTTTAGTTGACAAGATCTAAGAACAAGCCAGGAGCATGTGGGCCTATGTGTCTGGGGGCCTAGAGGCCTCCACGTGGATGTCAGCAGCTAAAGATCTCAGAAATGTTGCTTTTGAGTGTCTCTGCTGTGGAGAAACCCAGCCTCGGTATTTCAGGACCTAATGAATTACTTTAACTGCATTTGACCATGGTGGGCGCTTGACAAGTTACCAGTAAGATATCAGATACTTTACGGAGAGCCCCCATCAACTATCCAGTTCCTCGTCTTTCTAGGAACTGTCCATATTGGTAGAACTTTAGGAAATCACATTTTTTTAAATCTCTCCAGGAAAATGCCCTTTGATTTTACAGATACTTGATATAAAAACTACATGGGAAAGAATTCTTCTATATTTATCAAAATTATAATCAAAGACTTAAAACTGTGTTGCCTTCTATTCTTTATAAAAGGTCCAACCCCTGTTTTACCTACTAAAAAAAATTCCCTTTCTATGATGTTAAAGTGGGTCAACTTGGAATAAGTACTAGTTAACCTACAGATCCTGAAGCAATCACGTTAACCGTAATTAGGGACACTGAGGTTGTCCTGTACTGGGAAGCGTTTGTCTGTGGCGTCTCTGCATGGTTTATTCCCGGAGGCTGGAGTCACGCCCTCCCCGTCTCCCTCGGCACCTACCGTGCAGAGCTGTGTAGACTGTAGGGAACCCTTGGATATCTGTGGGCTATATGGTGTGATGCACACAGAAAAAGCCATTTATCAGATAAATTATTCAAGATATCCGAGCTTCCTTGTCCTCAGTGTTATGACCGGTAGCCCTAATTTTCTTCTGTAGGGCTTAAAATACTCCTAATCTATTTCTCCCCTTACGCTTTCCTTGTCTGGAAAGGATTTAGACAATATGACTATTAATCAATGGTTTCTCTTTAAACAATGAATGAAATTTTCAGTAAATTTGAAGGAAGAAAAATGAATTTTGGAGGTTAAAGAGTAGCAGCAGGGCTTCCCTGGTGGCGCAGTGGTTGAGAGTCCGCCTGCCGATGCAGGGGACACGGGTTCGTGCCCCGGTCCGGGAAGATCCCACGTGCCGCGGAGCGGCCGGGCCCGTGAGCCATGGCCGCTGAGCCTGCGCGTCCGGAGCCTGTGCTCCACAACGGGAGAGGCCACAGCAGTGAGAGGCCCGCGTACCGCAAAAAAAAAAAAAAAAAAAAAAAAAAGTAGCAGCACAGTTTGAAATGTCAAGAAATTATGTTGTCACTGACATGCCGGCAGTGATGCCAGAGACTCACTAATCCTAATATATCTTGAATGAAAGATCCAAAACCAAAGACAGATTAGTCTGTCGCACTAGGGATGGCCATTACGTGAGACCCAAAGGTGAGATCCCAGGAGAAGAAAGGACCTGTGTGGCCATAGTTTGGTGACTCTCACAGTGTCGGGAGCCTGGGAGCCCCGTGTGTGAAAGGCCGTGAAAGGCCGACAGGTCCTTGCTTTACTCACGTGGGTGTCACAGCCCTTTTCTCCTGGTCTGCTGCCCTGGACCTAAGAGGTCCTCGATAAACGTGAACTTGAACTGAATATGCACGATTTGTAAGACACGCCAGAGAAGCTCTCATTCATTCGGTCCTTATAGCAGATGTTTCAGCCGTGTTTGGTTGGCAGGCGTTGTCGCTAGGCCGTTGACCTCCTCAAAAGCCTGGCAGGACAACGTGGTCGCCAGAAGAATGCCCCCAGCCCCCACCCAAAGACATGCACGTCCTAGTCCCCAGAACCTGGGAACGTGTGACCTCCCATGGCAAAGAGGACTTGACAGACGTGTTAAGGTCGGGGACCTGGAGAGGCGGAGCAACCGGGGCTGTCCAGGTGGCCTCAGTCAGTGAGTCCTTAGCGGGAGAGAGCCTTGCTCAGCCATGGGTGGAGGGAGACGCGGCAGGGGAACAGAGGCTGGGTTTGAAGATGGAGGAGGAGAGGTGCAGAGCATGGGCATCTCTAGAAGCTGGGCGGGAGGGGGATGCTCCCCTGGAGCCCCCAGAAAGAACCACAGCCCTGCCCACACACATGAATCAGTCCAGTGAGACCTGGGTCTGCCCCCTGACCTGCAGAACTGCAAGACGACACACCTGCATTGCTTTAAACTCTAACTTTGTAGTGATTTGTTACGGCAGCAACAGGACACCAACACAAGCAGAAATAACCAAACCATTTGCCGATTTGACCTAAAAGGACTAAAATGCTAAAAGGACTCTCAGTGGCTTCACTGTTGCAGTATTTCTGGGAGCTCTGGTCTCTGCTGGACCCCCTGTCAGGACATGGCAAAGATTTAGGCTCAAGGGCTCTGGAACTCTCTCTTGGGACTGGCTGGAATAATCAAATCCTTTTCACACTGCAGAGTGAAATAATAGGTTGTGTTACCTAAAAAAAAAAAAATCTTCCTGGAAGCAAGTACGGGATGCTTCCCATGGAGGCAGGAGTGCAACACACAGTAGGCGCAGCACACAGTAGGGCCAAGAGCCCTGGGGTTGGGGGTTGGTCCCTCCAGTAATTGGCTGAGTGACTCTGGGGAGGTCACACTTCCATATGGGCTCACCTGTCTTCATCTGGAAAATTAGACAGTAGGTCTAGAAAGCTTTTTAAGGTCTTTTCTTCTCTGAAATTAAGAATTTCAATGAGAGCTGCTGGAGCATGCCTCCTTGATGCTTTTAAAAATCAGACAAATTACCAAAATTCACCATCCAGCTATCCTGGGTGTTAAATTTGGCCTATTTCTCTGCTTTGAGATATAGCTATAATTAAATATTTACAGAGAAAATTGTACTTATTCTATTTTAAAGACTAACAAATAAGGGACTTCCCTGGTGGCGTAGTGGTTAAGAATCCGCCTGCCAATGCTGGGGACACGGGTTCTAGCCCTGGTCTGGGAAGATCCCACAAGCCACAGAGCAACTAATCCCGTGTGCCACAACTACAGAGCCCATGTGCCACAACTACGGAAGCCCACGCACCTAGAGCCCATGATCCACAACAAGAGAAGCCACCGCAATGAGAAGCCCGCGCACCGCAACGAAGAGTCGCCCCCGCTCGCTGCAACTAGAAAAGGCCTACGCGTAGCAACGAAGACCCAACGCAGCCATAAATAAATTAAAAAAAAAAAACTCTTTAAAAAAAATAAGATTCACAATGTTCTCATGACCAAATTCTAATATGTTTACAAACGGCTTGCCCTATTCTGAATTATCTTTACCATGTGAGCTACATTTCCTCCCCTAGTTTGCGGCGTGGAATGGAAGGCTTACGGAGCTATTGGGTATATTCTGAGTAACAACCCTTTATATAGTTAGTTCTACTTTAGACTCAGGAAAGATGATCCTAATTCCAATTTTCCTTTTAAAATATTTTCATTGCCACCATTTATTATCACAAAGCAATGACTCCCTAGACTGAGGTCAGAAAGTCAGCCTGAATGTTCAGGTGGGGGCAGACGTCAGTCTAGCCACTGGTAGAAGAGACTTGGTTTCCTCGTGGAGAATTACATTTGAGTCGGTTTCTGAACAGCATTAGGAAAATCCATTTTCATTACTTGTTACTCCAGAAACGGTGCTCACCAGCTTGACGGACAGGTTATTCCTAAGGCTTGGCTGTGAATGACTCATGAGGTCTGATAAAGAGATCAAACTGATGGTACACATGAAGCCCTTTTCATGACATGTTCTTAAAAAGGTCACTCCTCTCATGTTATATGGACAGTTCCCTGCTCCCCTTCTGCAGACCCTTTGCTTTCATCGTCTACCAGAGCCGATACCAGGCACACCTCCTTTTACCGCGCTTCACAGATACTGTGATTTTTACAAATGGAAAGTTTGTGGCCACCCTGCGTCCAGCAAGTCTGTCAGCACCATTTTTCCAACAGCATTTGCTCCCTTCGTGTCTCTGTGTCACAATTAGGTAATTGTTGCAATAGTTCAGGCTTTTTCATTACGATTGTATTTGTTGTGGTGACCTGTGGTCAGTGATCTTTGATGTTACTACTATAACTCACTGAACGCCCAGGTGATGGGTAGCATTTTTTAGCAATAAAGTATTTTTAGATTAAGGTATAAACATTGTGTTTTTAATACATAATGCTATTGTACACTTAATAGACTACAGTTTGGTGTAAACGTAACTTTTATAGGCATCGGGAAACCAGAAAATTCCTGCCACCTGATTTGTTGTGGTGGTCAGAACCGAACCCGCCGTATCCCCAAGGTCTGCCTGCATTTCCTGTTCATAGGGGTCTCCCTGGTTTTTCTTTCCTGGACTGACTCACTCATCTGCTCATGCGTGAAGCACCAACTTGGCCCCAGCACCGTTCTGGGTGGAGGCGTGCCCTCTGGTCTGAGATCTGACCTTGGGGAGGGGAGCCCTGCCAGGGGAGAGGAGAGGCTGTCAGGAGGCACCGAGGAGGGTCAGCATGGCCAGAGCTGGGGGCTCAAGGGACAGACGGCCTCCAGCCCCCTCCTGGGACAGCGCCAGCCCTTCCCTACCCAAGTCCTCGGCCTCCAAGGCCCCTTCACAGCAATAGCTGTATTAACTGCAGCAGCGGCGGCATGGGGGCTGCTGTGTTTACCCCTCAGAAGGACCCAGGGAGGCAGACCCCTCGTCACCTGCACCCCTTTCTCTACCAGTTGAACAGACTCCGTTCTTTTCATCCACTTCTCATGTGACACACTTTTGCATCCTCTCATCCCCTTACGCTGTTAACACCGCACTCCAGTCCGTCTCTCTAACTGCTCAGGTCACAGCACGAGGACCCCAGGTGTGCGCTGACCGCTCAGCCCGTCCCCTCCCTAGCTGAGAGCACTAGGTCTGCGAATGCGTATAAAACGCAGTGATGACGTTTCTGAGGAATCAGCTCACGCCCTGGCTTCACACTGAGTTTAGCATTGATTAAACCCCCTGACTTTCCCTTCTCCTACGGGCCGATCCTTATGAAAATGTCTGCGTGAAAGCGGCCCGCACGGCTCTAGCTTCCGAAGGCCTTACCTCTCAGTCACCCCAGGCAAGATGAAGAACATCCAGAAGTGAATCCCAAACACCAGGATGACCTGGAAGATGACCTTCCCCAGCACCGTCTTCCTGAGGTACAGTGCCCGGTCTACCACCATGGTGCCGAACTGAATGAGGACCATCACCAAGAAGGGCCCCGGGACCTGGTCCTCCGACAGCGAGGAGGTGATGTCGGCCGCGGCTGAATGTTTCTGGGGGGGAGACCACAGGTTCAGGCCCGGTGGCACCCACGGGACAGCAGCGCTAGTCCCTGGTGTGCAGTGGCCTTGGTCCCCGACCTACCCCAAAGGCCCAGAAGCCAAAGACGATGATGACGAAGTCGACGGTGTCTGCCAGGAACATGAGCACGTACACGTCGGTCACGGCGCTGTAGTCGGGGTGGATGAGGTCGTAGAAGAACTGTCTGATGGGCACGTAGAGCTGCAGGGTCCTGCCAGACAGACACCCGGAGGGGGGATGCAGGAGCCACTGGATACAGTGATCAGAGCATTCCATCCTCTGCTTCCCTCCTCCCACCAGCTCTCAGCCCCTGCCCCCGACCTCAGGACAGTCTGCTGGGGGAAGGGGGCTCCTGCCCCAACAGAGACTGTGCACTAGTTCATGGCCGACGGGACCACAGACCTCTTCTCTCCTTGAAGCATAATGGAGCGGTAGCCCCAGAAATGAGGGGCCGGTTTATCCCCTGATTCGATTACTCTCCACCTGTGAGGCCCTGATCCTGCTACCCAGCCCTCTGCGCTTCTGTAAAAGGTGTGATAAGTAATGAGGCGGGAGGCCTGGGCTGCGGTGAGAGCAAACGGGGCCTGTGGTCCTGCCTGAGACACAGGAAATGCCACGCAGCCCCTGCTCCTCCCGTTTCCGACCCCGTGTGTCCCCCGGGTCCCGGGCAGCGCCCTGGGCTTTGGAGCTCACCTCGCTCCATCCTTCATGGCCCTGTGCCCTGGCCCTGGCTTGTCTGCCCAGCCCCTGTCCCCCCATCTTCACTGTGCTCTGGGTTCCACCTTCAGTTCAAGGCCACGTTCAGGTGAGCAGCGCCCTCGGTCTCAGAGCCCAGACTCAGGGCCAGCCCTGTTGCACCTCCCCCGTTTCCACTCCTGTCTCTGCATCCCTGTCACCTGGGGGAGGGGCCTGTGAACTCAGCTGGTGAACTTGGGCGGCAGGACAGACCAACCACTTCCCGCGTGCACCTCGGTTTCCCTCTATGGGGTAAGTGTATCTCTAAGAACCTTCCAGCTTTGACTTCATTCCCTCTCTGTCTGGTTGGACTCTTTCATATGCCTGGAAATACACACGGTGAGCCCGTGTTCAAATAGAAAAAGTCTGTTTAGAAATGCAGTGGATGTAAAAATAAATCATCCTTATTGGAAAGTGATTTTTAAAAGCAGTATCACGATGGGCTATTTCGTTCTGCCTGAAGCAGATGATGTTTGTGGTGGGACAAGTCACTTCACTCGTCACCTCTGGCTGATGTGGAGTGACACCAGCTCCCCAGCCCCAAGGCGTTCTCACGCACTCACTTCTTTATGGTAAACGCTTTTGCTTTGATTAAGTGTTCTCGAAGCTTCTCCACATAAAGTTCCCGTCTGCTTTTTTGCTTGCCGCTCACAACACTGCTTCCTTTCTGGCTGCTGTTTCGGGTGCTTGTGCTGCCTGAAAGTAAAAAGAAACCGAGATGCACCGTGAGTTGCAGGTTTGTCGACGTAAATATTGCAGAAGCCCCGCCGCCCCCAGGACAGAGGATGGTCTGAAGCTGTTTAGAAGGTGAGACACACAGATGCCCGTAAGAACAGAGGCGGAGAACTTGGAATCTGCAGCCTCAACTCTGCTTCCATAGCCAAAGGCATCCGTGGGTTTTCACACCCACTGCTGGCTCTTTCCTCGGCCGTGGTGGGACCTCTGTCCCAGGAGGAAGTAGACCGTAGAACAGTTTTTATCGTGCTCTGTGGGGTCCCAGGTTTTTGTTGCGGGTTTTCTAGATTGGGTCCAGGACCCATGCCTTTTTTCAGGTCCAAATGTCTGTAACTGTAAAACAAATAGGAGACGACCTGCCAGTGCTTGCCTGAAAAATGTCTTCTGCTGATGAATACAGAGTGTCTGGAAGGCTTCAGACAGAAGCACTACCAACACAAAAGCCCACTTACCCCAAGAGGGGCAACTGGAACGCATATGTACTTTCCTACTACTGGCTGTTGAGTAAGAAATTAATAACTAGCTTAGGAAATAACTAAGAAGGTTTGGCTAAAAGTTCCCATTGATTAAAATGTATTTTCAAAATAAATCGTGATGTATACTCAGCAGAATCTCTGGATATGATTTATAACTACCCTGTATCCAACATCCACTAGGTACGAGGCGGCGTGCTGGCCACTTTTCTCCACGACCTGGAATCCTCGTCCCGGGGACGACTCAGACAGACACCCTGGACAGTGATGTGATCGCCCCGGGCCACACAAACAGCTCAGCCCAGACTCGGAATTCCGTCTGTCTGGTTGCAAAGTACATTCTTTTCACATCACAATATCTGTCTCCTCGACAGCACCCAAAAAACTCCCCTGCCCCGGACCCACTGGAACCAGGGAAATGGTTCAGCCTGGGGACACCGTGTGACAGATACCTCTCTTGGACCTATTGGAGGAAAAGCTGGAGTCCTGGGACGTCTGGGAGCCGCTGCTGGAGCGCTTCCTCCTGATGGCGGCCGGCTGCTCGGGGAAGGTCACGTGCACCGACTCCACGGACGCGGCCAGGTTGATGGACTTCAGGGAGTCGGAGGAACCCCTCCTACCGTGGCTGAGGGACAGCGCGTCGTCCGAGCCCACCTCGTCAGAGCCACTGTCTGCGATGTCATCGTCGTCCCACAGGCCGTGGCACTGAGAAGGCAAGGAAGGGACAGCTCAGCCCGCCGTTCCGGGGAGGGGGCTGGGATTCTGCCCTATGACATCCCAGCCACCAGAGCGTCCCTCAGGATAAACGTAAAACAGGGCGACTGTAGCTGACAACACTGTTGTACAGCGGAAACTGGCTAGGAGAGTGCAACTTAAATGCTGTCACCAAACAGACAGAGAGGCAGGTGAGGAGGTGTTGGATGCACTAATTAACCAGAGGGAGAGAGCCTTTGCTCCATGTATACGTTTATCGAATCACTGCATGTACACCTTGAATACCTTACAATTTCATTTGTCAATTATACGTCAATAAAACTTTGTCAATTATACATCCATTATACGTCAATAAAACTGAAATTTAAAAAAAGATTAGAAACCCAAAGCAGTGCAAAGGATTCTAAGAAAGAGCATCATCTATAATTTTCCAACGGTCCCAGCAGAGTGGAGGCGGTGGGCATAGACCATAGCATTTGGCTCTTCAGTGGAGATGCAGACAGATGATGGGGTGGAGGTCAAACAGAATCAACGCAGCTGGTTCCCTGAGCGGAAGTGCTTTCCAGCACACACTGCTGTGCTGACAGCGTGCACCGGCAGTACCGAGCTGAAGTGGCCATGGGTGAACTGATCCCCGCCCCGTGCTCACCAAATATCTGTACTGGAATTACGGTGCTGCTCCTCCCCCAGCCTGCACCACAAGACCTGAATCCTGGGATCACCTGGGATCACCACGGCTGACCCAGGAACAGACCTGCAAATCCTCTACTCCAACAATGCCGGCCCACGTGTGAGAGTCTGTGACGCATCCTGCAGAGCCTGGTTTTTGCTTCAAGGAAGTGGGATAAAGGGGGCCGGTAAGGACAGGAGGGAGGATTGCAGAAGAGAGGGCTGAGGAAGCAGGACTTTCCTGGAATGAGATGCTACGTGGACCACAAGTCGCCCTGGTGTTGACCTTGGACGAAGTTGCCCAGTGAGCTGTCCGCCCCCTGAGCGCCCTGGCTGCCAGGCTAGCATTTATCCCCAGGACCCCGTCCAGTCCTCCGTCTGACTCTGTAGAGAATAAGAGCTCCAGGCCCATTTGCCAAACCAACTCGGAGAACGATCCGTTCATCCAAAGACAGAGTCACGTAATTTACAGATTTTTCTTAAATATTTATGTATAGATATATATTTCTTAAACACATTCAATGAATGTATTCTTATAACAGACATTTTAGATGCTCGTAATGGGATTTTTCAGTTTATACTGATTTCTTTCAAATCATTTTGAAAGTGGCTTTGTCTTTTGTTAACATTTTATTAACGTATTTGGATTCTTTCACTGCTTTCTCAGTAGCATATTTATTTAGGTTTGTTAATTCTTCCAATTATTTATAAAATTATATTTATTCATAGAAATAGGATAATTTTAACCACTTTTGAAATTTGCACATAGTTTTTAATTGTTTGGATTTCAAAGCAGCATTGTTAAAAGGTTGAAAAAAATGATTTTTTCAAAAGCTGTAGGATAGTTTTGTCTTTTTATGAAAGGATTTATCATTACAAAAAGCATTTTTCATACCATTAGCCAAAATTTCAGCATTACAGTACCTCAAATATATTCACTGTATATAAGACATTTTCAAAGAAGAAATCAGAGTAAGTGTACCAATATGAAACACCAAAATTTCATTTATTGTGTGCTTTAAATATAAAATCATAGCTGTTAAACCATCTGAATGTTGATGAAAAAGTAATAAAAGTATCTAAAGTTTTATAATTTTCTTAAAATGACACGCAAAAGGATTCAGAATTTGCAAGAGAAACTGGAAGCGGCCAAAATTATACTAAATGCTGAAATTTAAAACTTTAATTTCTAGAACTAAAAAGATAAGGTTAAACATCTATTAATATGTTCGTCAAGAATTAGTAAATTGGCTACATTCAGGTAATTACCATATTCATCAGAAGAACTGGAAAAATTAAGCAAATTTTATTTTGGCTAATGGGTGCCTGTGGATAAATACCTTTGCAAACTCACCACACCCCAATGACTCAGGTAAGCCACCCCCCGCCAAGTGAAGGGTTAGGGACTTGCAGTTTGCAAGGTGACAAAAGGCAGAGTAAAGGTCTTGGTCATGGTACACCAATGAAAGCCTGTTTGAAACAGCCCACTGAATAGGACAGAAGTTGAACATACTGTTACATGTACGTGTGCGTGTGTGTGTGTGTACGCATTAACTGAGGCCAAGCTTGTTCTCAAAAGGAACGAATAAAGATACTACTTGATAAAATGAATTTAAAATACGTTATACGAGACAAGTTAAAATAAGAGAAGGAAAGTAAGACTGTGACCACAGGCACATCAATATCTAATTTTTAGAGTTGAGTGGCATATTACAAGTTTAGCTTATAATTCACAGTGTGTGAGAAGAGAAAGCCCCACAGACTCTCAGTGGGATGACAGGAGTTACTGATCCCGAGAAGGTCACTCTGTAGACAGGTCTTCCCAGAGCAACGAGGGAATGGCTTTCTCAGCCTGTGCTCTCTGGGAGCACAGCCCTGGGCTTCCCAGGCCCATCACGTAGATGGTCTCTCACTAAAGCCGGTGGTTTCACGACAAGAAACTACAAGAGAAGCAATGCTACTAGAAGGGGGTGGGCCGAGGTCAGGATGGAGAGGAGACCCCAAACTGCAGCTCCCTGATGATCTGCCGTGGATCAGGAGGTAAGAACTGCTCACCGTTCGGGTGTTGGGTTAATTAGGCTGTGTTCAACCCAGGGTAGAGACGGGAAAATTTCCCCTTGATTTATTACAAACTCCATTATTGAGCACACAGTGTTGGAGAAAATGAATGAAATGAACACAACTGTCTGTTAACAAGGAAAAAAAGAGCACACACACAGACCCCACCCCATGGACCCTCGGCCCCATGCGATCGCAATGCTCGGGTTCTCGGGAATCTTTCAGGGGCTGTGAACGGGCAGTACCTTCAGGATGGACCGGTGGAAGAAGAGGGCCAGCAGCTGGATGAGGTCGTAGAGAACGTAGCCCTCCTTCTTCTCCACCCCGATGATATTGGGTGGGTGGTAAGGCTTGTCTTTGTTCAATTCCACATTCTTGTTCCAGGGAAAGAACCCAAACTGGAAGAAATACTTGACCACAATTGCCACCTGCACACAGATGATAGAAATTTTTAAAAAACGAGTCCTTTTAAGAATAGTTCTATAGGAGAAACAGTGACACAAAAAAATTAAGGGGAAAAAGTCTCAGTTTTGTTGCTGGGAATGCACACACCATGTGGAATAACAAATTCTCATTCTCAGACTCTGACTTTAGGACAAGCGCAGAATCTCACCTCCAGGGCCTTTTTTTTTTGCGGTACGTGGGCCTCTCACTGCTGTGGCCTCTCCCATTGCGGAGCACAGGCTCAGCGGCCATGGCTCACGGGCGCAGCCGCTCCGCGGTATGTGGGATCTTCCCGGACCGGGGCACGAACCTGTGTCCCCTGCAACGGCAGGCGGACTCTCAACCACTGCGCCACCAGGGAAGCCCACCTCCAGGGCCTGTGACTACGGATACATCAGGGCCATTTATGTTACTTCTGACTCGGCTTAAATGACTTCTGCTACTGTTGAGGAATTGGCTAATTTCTACTGATTCAATTGGATATTTACACAAGTATTCAGCTATTAACTATGGTAATTAGAACCAACAAGAACAGGAAGACCTTTATCTTTATACTTCAGGGTATTGCTTTAATTTGGAATCTTTAGGAGCAAACCACACAGGCTCGCTGTACACGATATTACTTTATTCTCATCTCTCTCTTCTCACCATTTTATTGCTCATTGGAAGTGCTCAAGAAATAAAAGTGAATGAAACAAAATCTTGCCAATTGTGCTGGTAACTAGCTCACGGTGCAAACGTGGAGATGTTTGCAGAGATGGACACTGAAACATCGTCCAACGTCTGCGTCATCAGGGGTTAATTCATTACACATAATCCATCAATAAAAATAGTTTTACAAGTCCTCCATTGACCTAGAGTCCCCCTTCAGCCCTCCTCCTCTCACACTTCTTCCCAAAGTCGAGCCTCTGTGAAGAGCAGCCCTGCGTCCCTTACCCTGGTGCTTGCACCCAGCGCTGGGTACCCACACAGAAGCCAGAGTCCAGCCACACCCCCCTTGCACCCCACCCAGTGTCCCTTCCTGAACCTGCTCCTCTGCCCCCTCCTCTCAGCCCCCCATGCGGTGACATTGGTCCGGACCGTGATATTTCTCACCCCGGCTGTTTTCCAAGCCTCCACTTTATGAAAACTTGCTAAAACACACACTTGCCGGAGTCATGTCCCATTCAACTCCTTCAACCCAAGGGACCGAGTGCTGAGCTCACACCCCGTGGACAGGCATCCCTGGGCGCCTCTGCTGCCCGCCCCTCCAGCCTCCTTGCAGCCCCATCACGGCCCGTCCGTCCTGCGCTCGCCGGGCTGTCTTACGCCTTCGTTTCTTCGCAAGGACTGGACTCACTTTGCTTTCGTCCTTTGCCGAACTTCTCTCCTTCCCACGTACCCCCTTGTGCTGACGAGTCCCCCCACCCCGGCTACAAGAGGCCACACGCCTGCCGCGCTCTGCACCAGTGCCCACCCATGCCGTGTGGTTTTGAACTGTAGGCAATTCTCCGTTTACACTCATCAGTTCGCTACAGGAACCTGCAACCACTGAGAAACAGGAACGACCATTTTTTTAAAACTTTCTGTTGTTTCCTCTTGCCCAGCATAGCCCCCAGCTGTGGCCCAAAGTCTGGGTTGTGCAGGGAATTAACGTCAACAACGCCTCAGTGTGACAGAGAAAATGGAGAGCCCCACTTTGAATCGGGAAGAGCTCATTTCAAGACGAAAGCTGCGCACCAGCGGCTCTTTGTCCCTTCTCCACATTCCTAGAACCTGCCCTTACCTCAAGTCAGGTAAGAAGCTCCTCCTGCAGAGGCGCTGGGGAGAATCTCCGGGCCCCAAACAGGGAGTCACTTATGCCCCGATCACCAAGTTATGCAATGGAAGTAATATTTAAGAGCCATTATTTAGACAGACTAATTAAAGTCATGGGTATGTATTTGGCTTCACATCTTTTATTTTTATTATGGAAATAAGATGCATGATAGCAATACTTTAAAATGAATACTTTGGAGATGATTTAATACATAACTTTGTTTTAATTTTGCTGTTGAATTACTTGTAAACCTATAAAATTTCTAGACTCTAACTCTACACCATGATGAGTACTATCCTTGAAGAAGCAATTACAGCTCCACTGTTAGTGAAAACTTTCCTTCTGAGCCAGGTAAGAAAATGGGGCTTCTTCACAAATCTAAGATGACAAAGAACCGTGACGGCCCGAGGAGCAATGTCCTTAAGAGCCTCCCTTCTACTCCCAGTTTTACGGTTGCCATGGGAATTTGTGAACTGCTACGTACACAACAGGGTAGGGCAGAAAGGCAGGTTCATATATTTGGGCAGAGTGCCTCTTGTCCCCTCACGGGTGATGAAAACAGGGTGGCAATTCTCCTTTTCTGTTATTCAGACTTTTAAGGAGGTGGGTATGTGACTTTGTGTTTTGATGTGTGGAAATTGCCTTTAGGTTTAAAAATGGGAGAAACGCATGCTGCGTCAAACTGTTCAAGGTGCTCACTGTACTGTCTGATGCAGTGTCCATCACTGACTGTGCACCGGCCCCTGGGCCGCGCTTGTGTCTGCCTTTCACTTACCGTCCTGGTGGCTGAAACCACAGGGCAGACACCAGACCTCAAAGGCCTCCCCCACCACTCGCTAGTTGGGTAACTTCGGGGCAATTATTTAACCTCACTGAGGCTATTTCCTTATCTGTTAGATGGAATGATATTAGCCCCTATGCAGTGTGAGGTGTGAAATGATAAATATAATTACCGGCACCAGGTAACTGTTGGTTATAATCATGTGTCCACCTAAGAATATCAGTTTCACTGACTGTTTATGTGAAATTGTCTGGAGCCGGGCAGGCCCACCCAGAGTGACGCCCTGTGACGGGCAGGCCAGTTCCGCCCGAGGCCTACCTCTGTGTAGACGATGGCCATCATCCAGAAGCGTCTGCTGGGCCGGGGGACGGACAGCATGGCCCAGAGGAAGATCAGGATGGGCAGCACGAGTGTGATGACGGAGGCAGAGACCATGTGGTTGAGGATGATGACGAAGTAGCACACCATCTCCGAGCGGGCCACCAGCGTGTTGTACATGGCGTAGAACAGCAGCAGGAAGCGGGGCTGCCCAACGTAGAACTTCTCCGACTCTTCCAGCTCATCGTCATGGAACATCCTGTTAGAATAAGCAGCGTGACACTACGTGGGTCTTAATTCCCCCAGATGACTGACTTCCTCTTGGTGTGACCCTGGTGTCCCTCCCTGCTTCCCAGGTCCCCAGGTGTCTTGTGGCGTCAACTTCATATTGTGCTACAGAAAGAGACGTGAGACGCTTCCCTGGTGGCACAGTGGTTAAGAATCCGCCTGCCAATGCAGGGGACACGGGTCCGAGCCCTGGTCCGGGAAGATCCCACATGACGCGGAGCAACTAAGCTCGTGAGCCACAACTACTGAAGCCCACACGCCTAGAGCCTGTGCTCTGCAACAAGAGAAGCCACCACAATGAGAAGCCCGTGCACCGCAAAGAAGAGTGGCCCCCACTCGCCGCAGCTAGAGAAAGCCCACATGGAGCAATGAAGACCCAATGCAGCCAAAAATAAATAAATAAATAAAAGAGAGACGTGAGCACTCATGTCTGTTACAGACGCTTTGCTGGTTGTACGATTCAGTGGTAGAAGCACCAAGCTGGCTCCTACTTGCGGTGCAGGAAGTACTGAAAGCAGCACGTTGCCTCTAAACGTCCGAGTGGACGTTCTGCACGTGGGTCTCTGCGCCCAGCAGCCCAGCGGGCACGAAGGGATACTCCCGGCTGTGGCCTTCGCTGTGGCCGAGGCTCTTACTTGTTCAGCAGTAGCTCGCTGGCCGTCAGCTCATGGGTCAGGGGTGGCAGGATGCTGGCCTCCAGGCGGTCTGAGCGGCTGTCGTCGGGGCTGACCGCCATGTGGGTCTGGCCCCCCGAGTCGTCCCGGGAGTCAAAAGACAGGCGCTCCAAGCTGACGGCCTTGCTGTAGGACGGCGGGGCCTCCACTTCGCCGTCCTGCATGGGGTCCTGCGGGGACTGGGTGTCCTCAGGCACCTCCTCATCCTGCTCGGCCTCCACCTCCTCTATGGTCTCTGTGGTCCCCTGGCGCGAGTACAGCATCGTGCACTGCGTGGGCTCACTGTCGGGACACAGGGACGGGCACCGCCTGGTCTCAGCATCCCACTCCCCGCCCTCCCGAGGGCACCCACAGCCACGCATCCAGGCACGTGGGGGGAAACGCCCCCTCGCTCCCCCGTGTTCCACCGGCTTTGCTCCGTCTGGATAATCTGTCTGGTCCGCAGAGATGGTGGGCTGGGCTGCGGCTCCCAGGGTGCTAAAGCCTCCTGAGCAGAGGTTTTCAATCCCATCAAGCTTCCCAGCCACGGGGCCTGGTGTTTATTTCCAATCAAGACACAGTGAGCACAGCTCACCTCCCAGTGTATGGATTTTAAAGAAAGGTGCTCACGGAAACGAGAAGACTCAGCTGGCTGGGTCCACAGGTCTTAGCCAAGATACACTCTACTCTCAGTGGAACCCAGATCCATAAGGGGAGGACGGGAATGAGGGACCGTTGGCAA
The DNA here is from genome assembly GCF_963455315.2 of Globicephala melas. NCBI lineage: Eukaryota > Metazoa > Chordata > Mammalia > Artiodactyla > Delphinidae > Globicephala > Globicephala melas. The sequence continues at coordinate 60,703,418 of NC_083326.1, forward strand.
GACAATGGCATGCTTTATAACACACGGCGCACTTCCTGCATGCTTGCTTCTCCCTGTGTTTCCATCCTTTGCCTTTTCTCACTGGTGCCTCTTACATCTGACTGAATGCTCACCACCTCCCTGTCCCTGGCTCCCCACCGCCTGGTATGTGGAAGCCCCACCCACCACTCTCTGCCCTGAGGGTCTCTCTCCAGGGCTGAGTCCCCAGCTCGGGCTGCCCTCCTGCTCTCTCTCCTCCCAACGACGCTACCAGCTCCCCTTCCAGCTTCCTTTTTCATGAGCTCCTCTGCCATTATCTTCACTCTACTTTTGCTTCCTTTTCTTCTCTTTTGCATCCCTCCTGTCCTTCTAACTTTCCCTGCCAGGTCCGTGCAGGAAAAGCTGGAAATGAAATACAGCAGAGAGCCGTGAAATTCAAAGCGTGCTTTCTATACTGTCTACCTCGACACACCCAGCCCTGAAGGGGAGGGGGCAAAGTCATCTAGAGATGCAGAGCCTGCCGGGTGTAGAGCGATAATCTGTGAGACTCTGAGAAGGTGCTGCTATCTGAAGGGCACGTGTGCGCAGCTGGGGACATAAACACTGGGATGCTCAAATACGCAGGCTGTGCGCATTCTCCTTGTCACGGACACTGGAGCACATATGAGTGAATGAATGAATGCAACTGGCTGAGCCCTGAGACTGAGAACCACATTTGTCTGAGCTCTTGATCCTAACTCAGGGGTCTTCAGCGTCCCCAGGGCTTTGGTTCTAAGCGTGCACATCAGTTAGAAGGCTGTCGGAACACCAAGCCAGCCAGCCTTTGGCTAAGACTCACCTTGATTAGACATGGCCGTGAAACTGACTGATCACCCCCTTGAGTTTTCAGACCCCTGGAGCCAGCCCCACGCCAGGTCTAACTTCCAGTGGGACCGTAAGCGACCACAGGCACGCTCTCTGTGGTTTTAAATGAGGTCTGGCCCCAAAGGGATTCAGCAAATCCTGGTACATTCAGGAATCAACAGAGTGGAATGGCATAGCATGTGGCAGCCAGAAAACATCTCAAATGGCCATGGCATTCCCAGAAACACCAGGCGCCAGCCTCCTGCAGCTCTGAACTGAGATACAGAGCTGCCGGCAACAAGGACTTAACACCTCCCTGATTTGCCAACGCTGACATTAGTTTTGGATTGGGTTATCTGGGTAGGTTGTTTGGTGTCGGGATAAGCACAGTGCCGCTCGTGCTTCTGTGCTCCTGCTGACTTTTCAAAGGCAATTCAAAAAAGCTTTTGGCTTTTACGCAAGTAATTTCATTTCTAAATGATTGTTGTTTTATCATAGGATTTAATGAGAAAACTTAAGCCCAAAGTAATCGTTTCCAAACCAAACAAGTTAAGGTCTACAAAGGTGATCTATTCTACTGCACAATAATATTCTTTTTAAAAAACCAATGGTACAATATATCCTGACTTTTATGTTAATTATGCATATAAAACGTGGACAGATTCATCCTGTATCAACCAAATGTGACTACATATGGGATTTGGGGATTTTTTTTCCCCTACTTCATGGATCTTTGGATGAAATCGTGAGAAAAAGTTTCCTGCCCTTCCTGACCCATTTCTCCCTGTGAGGACCACCTACCTGAGCCCTCAACCAAGGAGGAAGAAACATGCTTGTTCCTTTGGAAATAAAAAGTGTGAAATACTTACAAAATGAAGGACAATGTTTATAGTAGGATTTTTAAGAAACTCCTAACAGACAAAAACCAAAGAGCAGTTAGTTTAATAGAATGCTGTCCTGGGAACGACCAGTTGTATCCCAGGAAGGGCAGTGGTTATGCTTTGGTTAGTCATGCACATTCTTAAAATAAAAATTAACAAAAACACACAGGTCACAAGAACTCATTTGTGCAATGACCCAGGGGGGAGGTGACACGGTTACGGACAACGCATGCACGTGTGAGCACCTGGAGGCTAAGCTGGCGCTCTCAGCTGACGAAGAGGACACATCCATGCTGAGCATTTTACGGAGCCCGGGCCGAGCGCGCTCACTTGTTTTAGGAACAGTTTCTGGTCCATCTAAATCATCAAGGGTGGACTGCCTTGAGAACAGCATGGTTGCTTCCGTGTAGCAGCTAGCAGCGCAAACAGTCACAGAGACACAGTGTTAAAACAGCACTGGAACATGAGTCACACACGGTCAGCGACCCAGACACCGCCATGCAGCAAACCACGCGCCACTCCAGCACCACGGACAGCGACCATCGCAGCGGGGCCTCCGGGACAGAAAAGGGAAGATAAAACACAGCAGTACTGGGCTGAAAAGAATATAACAGCTGATACATGAGGAAATGTCACTCTCTGGGTGGGACAGGGAACTAGAATAAAGACAAGTCCCGACCTTTCTCTCACAGAGCAGAATTCATAGTTTTACAACTGAGTTTTTTTTGATGAAAGGAAACATGTTTTATTCACAGCCCCCCACCCAATTCTGAGTTCATTGAGAGCATTTTGTAGCCGAACTGGTTACACAGAAATATCTGCTCATGTAAATTTTATATAAAAATGTCATTTTTTTTTTTTTAAAACACAGTCTCCAAAGGGAAAGAGGGAAGCTCAGGACTGACCACAACAAACTGAATTTTCCATCCCATTTTCTGAGTGATATTCAGTTGAACCAAACTAGATGGCTTGGAGAAGAGATGCTGGTTTGATATGCAACTGGATATAAACCAACATCAAAAAAATGAAACAAAATGGTAAAAGGCAACAACAAAGGAAATCCAGCAGTGGCAGGGCCATTTTGTCTGTTAACTGTTCATTGAGCCTAATGAATGGTTTTCTTCAGATCACGTTTTAGGTGTTGGCGGATGTCATGAGGGCGGGAGCCCATTGGCTGAAATCCTCAGCTCCTGTCACCTGACAATCAGGGAGGAAGGGCGGCAGAGTTAGGGCTGAGCTGCTACTGGGTGATCACAGTACTGGAGATGCAGCCAACAGAGCTCAGACAGAGGTGTGACTGCAGTTCATATGCAGAGTTTAACCCCAGAGAGGGACACACCCCCCAAAGTGCCTGACACAGAGGCTCCTGGGGCACTAATCTTCAGCTTGAGTACGAGTGACCCAGCTGACCCTTGTGATACTGGACGGCTGATTTCCTGAATAAATGTCACATGTGGCTGCACTAGGGGACCTGCTGTGTGCCGGCTGCAGTCAGACGCCCACAGTCAGTGACCATGGGGCAGAAACGGAAGCCATTCAGGACAGTGGAGCTACCTCTGGGGTCCCCTGTGGGAGTAGGGAATTCGAGGTTCTCTTGGAACCATCAAAGGGTTTCAGGTTCCTGGAGTTACAGCTCCCCCACCAAGCCCCAAGTGCTCTGGAGGGGGCACCCTGACTGCACGTTACAGCCATGTGGCCAACACGGGGGCTGGGCGATGAGAGGGGGGAACACGCAGGCAACCAAACAGTCTCTAATAAGGATTTTTAAAAAATGACATTGACTCCTTTAGATGTCAGCCCGTCCTGGACAAAAAGAGGAGATGATGGGGAGATGAACTAGGAACGCAGTGGACGAGCACAGTGGGCCTGGGCCTGGGTCTCCACGCCGACCGACACTGGCTGCCTGCTGGGTTTTAGATAAAGCGCTTCCCCTCTTCGGGGTCGGTTTCATCATTTATGAGATGATGGAACTGGATCTGTGAGCTTCTGTGTCATTTCCTATTTTCAGAGGTGGAGCCCATGGCCTTTTGGGAGTTTGCAGCAGAAAGATGCTGTGCGCCCTCACCTGCTCGATTTTCTGCACGGGTATCATTGCTCTGACTCCAAAGTCCTATTAACCTTGTTAATTCTTAGGTGAGTTGTACTGTCACATCAGCCCACTTTCGGACCCCACACAACCCCAGACTATTGGGTTATTTGCAGTGGACCAATTTGTCATCCAAGCCAGGACAGTTTTAAAAGGGAAAGGGGAGAGGAGAAGCTTCACAATAACAGATGACAAATCTAATCGGACGATGTCTTCATCGAGATGCCCCAGGGGCACACAGCACACACTTCAAATGCTAACCACTCTGGTCCTATCTAGGAATGTTCCTTAGAATGTCACCGTTTCCTGAAGGAACTTAAACTAATTTATTTTCTGGGAAGGTAGAGGATATCCGATTTCATAAAACAACCATTTTTTTTAAAAAAGCGCTCTTTTCCAACTGGATTTGAAGGAAATCGGGACGATTCCAATAAGTCAAAGGGAATACAAACTCCTTTGTCAGGTTCCCACCCTGACCCCCTCTACTGTCTGCCAGAGGGAAAAGTGGCTGAGATGGGGTGAGTAGGAAGGCTCCACGCAGGCTGGGTCCTCGGAAAGGGGCCAGGCCCCATGGAGCGTGTGTGTCCCCATGTCCCCGCCGGGGTTGACGCTACCCTGCCGCAGGGCACAGGTGTCGGAGAGCAAGCTTCCATGCTGGAAGTCCCTCCCAGAGAAGGTCACTGCCTCCCCAGCAATCGGCAAGGCTTCCTGTGGACTCTAATGCAGACACATGATTTGCAAGTTTCCTCAACAAAGAAACTGGAAGCTCTGCTCAGCCTTTAAGGAAAGGGCAGATATGTTCACTCAGTTACTAATGACATAATGAACCTACTGTGTCTCCCTTTTCTTTAGGTTACAAATAAAGAGTAAAAGAACATTAAAAAGTAATTTTGAAGGTATTAGCTTTCTACTAGTAAGTGTATTGACGGATTGACCATTTAAAAATGTTTGGGATACTCGACAGTCTCTGTTAAAAAGCAATCGATGGATTTAAAAATCTCCTGCCTCACAGTTTTTGACTATGGGTTCAGCTTTGTTTGTCATCTTGGACCAGATTTAAAGGCAGTTACTTGATTTTATTTTGACCAGTCTTTATTTTCTTTTTCTTCGTCGACCTCCTAAAGTTGTGATTTACAGTACTTAGTTACTTTCTTCATTGACCATAGTCTCAGTGGTTACACAGCTGAAAGTTACTGATAAGTAACTTTCAGGAATAACGAATCATGCATGTTTATTTTATGAACAACTGACTTTCAGTTCACTTTCTAATTTTCGCTTTGGTTCATTTGGTTCAGAGTTCGGTTCTGGAACCACTATTCTTAAGCCAGGCTCACATATAATATTCCGGAGGCCCGTGAAACCCCTGAAGTTCTACATAAAAAATTTGTAATTATGTGTGGTTTCCCCCTTTGGGAAATAGTCTATAGCCTCATGAAATTTCAGAAGAGGCTCATGTCTCTGTCAAATGGGGATGATAACAGTACATCTCGAAGGGTCTTTTAAGGATAAAGTGAAGAAACCCATGCACAGTGTTTAGTGCAGCCCCAGGTGAAGGGTCAGCGCAGGTGCCTGTGTGAAGTCGGGCTGTGACCACACAATGCGGAAGATGGGGGCAGACAGAACCACTTCTCAAATTTCTAAAATCACAAACCATAGAGTAACGTTTCTGAAAGGAAAAAGATCAAGGATGGCAATAGTAGAAGATTCTAGAACAGAAGATTCTTTCTGGAGCAGCATTTTAAAGGCATTAAAGAGGCAGCTCTTGATACAATTCGTCATTTTGTGATGTGGAAGCCTCGTCCATCTGACTTGACTCCAGCTTGGAAATCCCAGTCCTGTGGCTGTGAATCATACAGCTCCTGCTAATAATTATTATTGATTCCTGCTTCTATCTGCCCGGTCCAGGGACAGGCAATGCTCTGCTTGGCTGTGGCCACAGAGACAGCCCAGAATGGCTGGGCACCCTGCATGATTCTGATTAATCTGCACCTCACCCATCATTTCTCACCTCTGTTACCTTTGTCAAAAGCAACACCATCGTGGAGCACGTGACGTACCTGGAGATGCTGTCGTGGGAATCTAAGCTGTCCATCCTATGGGCTGTCTGTATACCTGCGGTGGCGCCAGGACGGTCATCGATGGTGTCCAGTCCCGACTCTCTGGAAAGGTTCATGATGTGGTTCTGATAGTACATGTGGATGCTCTCCCGGGTTGGGACGTTGCCCTGCAGAGAAGGAGACATTGTCACGGTCCTCACGAAGCACTGGCCTGTGCAGCTGCCCGGCACTGCTCAATACGGACAACCCTCCGCCATCATGCACACCTTGAATAGGATGAAAAGCCAAGCTAGTCAAGCTGGGGATCGACATTAACTCATTGAATTAATGGTGCCCGATGTGACTGGGTCATGCTGCACAGAAACCCGTTCTCATTTATGGATGAAGATGGTCAAATGTACAAACTTTCTGTTATAAAATAAATCAATCCTGGGGATGCAGTGTACAGCATGGGGACTATAGTTAACAATACTGTGTTGCATATTGGAAAGTTACTAAGAGAACAGATCTTCAAAGTCCTCATCACAAGAAAAAAATTGATAACAAGGTGTGGTGATGGATGCTAACTAGACTTTCTGTGGTGATCATTTCACAATATATACAAATACCAAATTATTATGTTGTAAACCTGAAATTAATATGTTATATGTCACTTACATCTCCAAAACTAAAATTAAAATATTGAAAAAGAAATCCCTTCTTATAGGTAGATAATTTTGCTAAGTCAGAGTAACTTTTCCAGCAATGAACTATTCTTTTCAAATGTAATCTGTAAACCATCTGTGGCTGTATTTTGTGGCTCTGCATATATCCTGATTTTCCCTATGAGAAGTTTCACATCAAACTTGCCAGACTATACAACATGCCCCTGTATGAGACACGACAGAGCCTGTGCAGCTGCGAACGGTGGTGATGGGAGGGGACAGAAAGGACCCACTGGCCGAGATCCCGGGACTGTGTGAGTGTGTGTGTGGCGTCTGATTATTTTCATTCTGAGCGTGGAACAGACTTAAATATACAAGAAAGCAAAGGGGTTATGTAAAGCTGTCTAGAGAGAACGGGTTTTGTCTGATCCTACTTGGGGCTCTGTATACTGACTTTCAGAACCGTGCCAGTAGTGCTACCTTTTTAATCTCTCTGGTCAGCATGCACCTCTCGATCCTCAGGACGGTGGAGATGTCGATGTGCTCCCTGGAGATGGAGTTCAACCACGTTGTGAAACTGTCCACGGTCGCCAGAAACAGGACCCAGGTGAACTTCAGAATATTAAATATCCTCTTGATGATATTATCTAGGAGGAAGAAGAGAACACGATTTAAAGGGACATCGTGCCCTCAGCCGCGGTGCTGTGTGTGGTATTTTACCAAAGGCAGCCCTGGTTTTGCCCTCGTCCCCAACATGGAGGGACAGGGGCGTCGTGGGGACCGCAGGCTAGGAAGCCGTGGGCGGACCTTTCCACATCTGCTGCGGAAGCACCAAAACCAAAGGCGGATAGAGTTCTTTTTAATAAATTCCAGGGACTTAATGTTTTTTTTTTTTTTTTGAAGATGTTGGGGGTCGGAGTTTATTAATTAATTAATTTATTTTTGCTGTGTTGGGTCTTCGTTTCTGTGTGAGGGCTTTCTCTAGTTGTGGCAAACGGGGGCCACTCTTCATCGTGGTGCGTGGGCCTTTCACTATCGCGGCCTCTCGTTGCAGAGCACAGGCTCCAGACGCGCAGGGTCAGTAGTTGTGGCTCACGGGCCTAGTTGCTCCGTGGCATGTGGGATCCTCCCAGACCTGGGCTCGAACCCATGTCCCCTGCATTAGCAGGCAGATTCTCAACCACTGCGCCACCAGGGAAGCCCGCGGATAGAGTTTTTAACCTTGGGTCAAAGCATCAGTCAGAATAGGTCTGTATGCAGTTAACAGGTTTGATTAAAAGTAGAGATTGTGCTCAAAGATATTTGTTACTGACGCAGGGACAGAAACAGTCTGTATCTATCCAGGTAACTGGGTCCTTTAAGACTTTTCCTGTATGTTTCTTCTTTTCTTAAGTAACAATTGTCGTGGGAAACAATTCTGTTGGTTCAGAAGACTCTGATGCTTCTACTGCAGCTGGATTGCAGTTAAACCACCTCAAAGGTATTTTGTAGGGAATTCAGTCCACACACTAAGAGTCTATCTAAACCACTGACTTACCTTGTCCATATGTATTTAATGACATCAAGCTGTGCTAACTACAAAATTTTCCCCGGGGGTTGTGGGTGGGGGTCAGTCGTCTCCAAAACACAGGAGCCCCGAGATTCCCGATGACCCTGGGCTGCCTTTCTCATCTCAGCTGTGACTGGGGACCCGCCTGGGAGGCCGCGTGTGACAAGCTCCACTTGGGGTCCCACCGTGTCCCTGATGTCGTGCCTCTCCGGCACCCCCGGAATTCAATGTGAGCTCTGGGTCACGGCTGTGACATAACTTATTTTAGGTCAGAATCAAAATAAAAGAGGGAAGATCCCATATTAACTGTCTGTCTTACTCATTGCTTCCCGTAAATCAGTGCTTTTTCAACTGGTATACAAGGAACGCTTCAAGACACATCACCAAATCGCCATCCATGTGTACCTATTTTTACTTTGGCTTTTTAAAAAATTAGTTTTATTAGCTATCTCAAACACTGACTGCAATAAAGGGAATACTTAGTGAACAGGACAATGAATTAAGAATTGCCTTATTGTTTAAAAAAATCAAAGCACCACCACCAACACTCTCAATAAGAAAAACAACCGGTATCCTTCACTCTTCCTCTCACCAGAAAAAGGAAATCAGATTCAAGTGTCATCGTAAGATCGTAATGAATTTATGATGAATGATGATAGTTTGGAATGGTTGTAGTTTAAGGTCACTAATACAGCAGGTAGAAAAAGACAAAATTCACTGACATAAGCTTTCCTGTGCGGGGGGGTCATTTTCTGGATGGGGCCGTACAGTACACATTTCCAGCTTTGCAGCCTTGCCGTCTCTGGTCGTCTCGGCTGGGGTGGTGTGAAAGCAGCTGTAGACAGTGGGTGGATCGTTTATCAATGGGCAAGCCTGGGTTACCAAACTTTAATGACGGACACTGACACTTGAATCCCATAGTTTTCATATGTCATTAAATACTCTTTCTTCTTTTGATTTTCTTCCAGCCATGAAACATGGTAAAAGTCATTCTTAGCTAACAAGCCACAGAAGAACAGGTGGCAGGTGGGATTTAGCCCAGAAGTGGTAGAGTCTTGCAACCTCTAGCCCAGGTGTATGGCCCATCCCTGGTCACTGTCCTCTCTCTAATTTAGAGACTGAAACATGAACCAGAGTTTGACTTTGTCATGGAAAAAAATTATTTGTGCATTTGGGTGGCCTAGGAGAAAGGCAGAACTTCTCTCAGGTGAAATTTTGCTCTTTTCAAAGGAAATCCATCCAAGGGAAGCTTAGCTAGAGTGTGGGCTCCGCACATGGTCCAGGTGGGTCAGGGAGACACAAGGAAGCGGTAGACGGTGCTACCTACTGAGGTCACAGGAACCTTGGAGCTGCCAGCTGGGACTCTGGGAAAGGAGCTGGGGGAACCATGTAGTGAGAAGGGGCCTTGAGCCTCCGGGTCAAGCAGGCCCAGAGGAACCAGCCAAGAGAGCCCCACCTGGCAGATACTGACTGCCCACAGCCTCTTCGTGTAGACATCAAAGGCAAGTTCGACCCCTGGAGGCTGAAGGACTAAACTTGACAAACTTTAGCAGCATCTTAATATTTTGATGACCTATTTTTTTTCATATATTCACAATTATTTTGTTAGAAGCTGTGAAGATAAGCCCAATTATTTTGCGGTTTTGCTTATGGTGTTCCTGACTACATTGGAGCCCTGTGTAACATAACGTGCACTTTACCCACTGGGGTGATCATAGACTCACATGGGAAATTAGGATTCTTATTCTTGTTTATTTTTTAACCATAGAGGCCGGAGGGCATAGTTGTTAAGAGCACAGACTCTGGATTCTGAGTCCTTGGATCCAAATCCCAACTCTACCCAAGTGGTTGTGTAGATTTGGAGAAGTTGGCTAATTTTTCTCTGCCTCAGTTTCTTCTTGGTTAAATGGGGAAGAGGGTTTTGAGGGGGTTGAACAAGTCGATGCATGTAAAGCTCATGGAAAAGTGCCTGGCAAAGGAGCTGTGCCGTGCAAAGCGTGATAAAGCTTTGCAGCAATAAAGGGGTATGTGGTCCCACAGACACATGAGCCGGTTACCTGGACGTGGAGGCCAGGTTCAAGGATTGTGCCTCCGAGGGCTTGGAGAGCATTCAGGAAGCCTCATTTTGTGTCAGCAGATGGCATCCTTGGATGTATTTGTGTCCAGAGCAAAAGAGCCTGAAAACCTTGCCTGCTGCTAAGTGATGCTTACAGGAATGCCAGCCCCATGAGGGACGAAGCAGCGTCTGTGGAGCCAAGAGGCATCTGGGTTCACTGCATTTGGAGGCTTCTGTTTCTCCTCTTTTTTTACTGATGGAGAAATCTTCCTCCTGATCGTGGACTCCGTGAAGCCCAAACGGCACCGTGACCGGGCTAGGAGTTAGAACACACCGGTTCTGTCCCCCACTGTGTGGAGTCCTGAGGAAACGCAGTGGGGTTTGGTTTTCTTCCCTAAGACGAGAAGGTTGGCCCAAGCCTGGAGGCCCGCTCAGTTCCGCAGTTACTTACTTCTCACTTCACTCCTTTTCCATGTACTTTAAATTAATTGCCAATATTTTTTGTGCCTCTACTCTGATGGCTTCCCTGGGACATTTACAAGTTGCTCTCCAAACTCCGTTTCATAGGTACTTGGACAAAGGAATTTATAAGCCGACTCTAATCCAACATTTCATTCCACAGTGTAAAGGTCAGGTCTACTTTTTGGAGTCCCTTTGCAATTTCACTAGAGATGAGATTTCAAGGGACACTGATTATTAAGTCACAGTCCAGCAACAGGATTTAATTCATTGTTTTCAGGCAGCCTTCCATTACGTACTATCTGGGCAAGAAACAAATTCCAATCTCGCCCCCCGCCGATGGGAGCCTTTATTTTGTTACCTGGTCCATCAGACTTCTTCTTGATCGGTTCATCCTCCCGGTCTTCCCACTCCACAGGACCTGACAAGATTGTTCGAGAAACACGGGTTACATCCTTTTAGGGTAAATTAATGCCAACACTACTCTTCTGGATTCAAAGGAATTTTATAATGAAATCTAGGACATTCTGCCGATTTGAAGAGCTCCTGGGGAAAAGTCATAAGAATTCTGAGCTTTCAGATTCTCTTCACTCCACTCCAGAATGAACCATGGAACTGGGGGTGGGTAAACTACAGTCCTCTGGCCAAATCTTTCCTGCTTCCTGTTGTTAAATGGCCTGTGAGTTCAACTATTTTTAATCGTTGAAAAAAGTCTGAAGAACAATAATATTTTGTGCATATGAAAATTACATGAAATTCAAATTTTACTGGAACACAGTTACACCCATTTGTGGACACACCGTCCAAGGCTGCTCTCATCCCAAGATGGCAGGGTTGCGTTGCAGCAGGAGTTTACAGCCTGCAAAGCTTACAATATTTACCATCCGGCCCTTTACAGAAAAAGTGTGCTGGCTCCTGTTACACACTGTGAAGTTGTAATTTTGAACACCTTGGGGTAATGTTATAAATTTTAGTGGGTCACCCTTAAAATGACATCACAGAGTTTCGTTTCATTTCTTAGCCTCTTCTTTTAAGGCTGAGGTTGTCAGATATAGCAAATGAGAATATAGGACACCCGGTTAAATTTGAATTTAAGATAAATAACACATCGTTTTTTTCCTTTTTTTTTGCGGTACGTGGGCCTCTCACTGTTGTGGCCTCTCCCGTTGCGGAGCACAGGCTCCGGACGCGCAGGCTTAGCAGCCATGGCTCATGGGCCCAGCTGCTCCGCAGCATGTGGGATCCTCCCGGACCCGTGTCCCCTGCATCGGCAGGCGGACTCTCAACCACTGCGCCACCAGGGAAGCCCCCACACATCATTTTTTAGTGTAAGTAAATCCCATGCAATATGTCCAAATTATACTGAAGCTTAAAGATTATTTGTTGTTTTTCTAAAAAATTCAGCTAGAACCGGGTTCCATGTGTGTTATCTGGTAACTCTATTAAACACGATTCACAACCTGACTCCAGTTAATCTTCCCAAATTTATTTTCTACTGTGCTCTTTTCTGCTGCTCTGTTTCACATCCCGTCTTTACTAGCTAAGCTGACCTGCTCTTTAGTTTTCATACACGAACTTGCTTTCTTCTGCCAGGCTCTGCTCAAAGACTATCTTTTGCACGAAGAACTGTATTCCTTTGCACACTGGGTCATAAGTCACCTTTTGTCCTCTGGTCCCACACTATTCTATGTATGCTTATTTTTTAAATGAAACCTTGCAGTTTCTATGTCAACAGGGATTTTTTCCCCTACATTTGTGTTCCCTACTGGTTAAGGTGGAGGGGTCTGGAGCCAGGACACCTGCTATGAATTCCAGACCCACCACTCACTGGCTGGCTGTAACCAGGGCAGGTTCCTTCACTCTTTGGGACCTCACATCCCCAAGTGTAGGGCAGGGAGTGAGGGGCGAGTGAGTTATTGCACAGAAAGCACAAAGGCAGCTGGCACTCTGGAAGGACAGATGCTACTTGTTTCATCTGCCGACGAAGAAGGGATGATCCCTTGTATCAAGAAGGTGCTGAATAAATATTTATTAAAGAAATAAACATTTATTTCTGTCCCAATATCTTTGAATTATTGCTGTTCTAGATTTGTAGGTAAACGATGGTGCATCTATGCACGAAATAATCTTCATGATACAGACTAATGAGATATTAACAAGATGACTAAAGATTTTTTCGAACTGGCCCAATAATTTTGGAAGAACAAATGTCTGAGAATAGCAAATACAATTTTGAAAGAAGGAGCATAGTGAGGGAAGTTTGCAGCACTAAATATTAAAACTAACTCTAGCTACTGGACTCAAAAATATAGGACAGTGGCTCAGATCTAGACAGTAGGATAGTGGATCAGAATACAGAGTCCAGAAACATACCTAAGAGCCATACCACAAATGGGAGCTTAATATTGAGAAAAGGAGCATTTAACTTCAATGGAAAAAGGAAGACATTACCGAAAAGGTTTAGCATAATAGACCTCTACTTCACAGAATAATAAAAAATTTAAAAGGTAAATAAAATTAAGAGGAAATATAAGAAAACATTTGCATAAAATTGGGGGGGAAGACTTCCTTAAACAAGATGAAAACATAGAAATTGCAAAAAGAAATTCAGACCTATTTGACATCACAAAAAAATTAAACATTGCTTAGAAAACATATACCATAAACTAAATCAAAAGATAAGCATTGGATTGGAAAAAAGATACTTGTAACACTTAAAAAAGGATAATATCCCTAACATATAAATATTTCCTAAATTAATAAAGACAAACAACCCAATAGAATGACAGTATGGAACATGATAAAAATTTTAAATCTCAGATTTGAAAGTAAAAAATACCAAGAAAATATGAAATAGGAAATGTTCAATCTCATTAGTTAGGAAAATTCAAATGAAAATAAAAGCCGTTTGTCATCCTTGAGAAAGACACACAATAAATAGAGTAATAACAGCCTATGGGATAAGGCTACAGGGGAATAGACACTCCTGCACCTTATACATAGGAGTGTAAATTTCTAAAACCTTTTGGGAAGATATTTATTAAAGTAAAAAAGCACCCACTTTAACCCAGAAATCCCACTTTCGATCATCTATTTTGTGGAAAGTGTGTGTTCTTCCTGACTTTTTGCCATGCATTTAAATACACACACACACGACTACATGTGAACTTCTGTGCAAGGATATCTATGACAGCATTCTTAATTGTGGCAAAATCTGGAAGCAAACCTTATGTCCATTAGTGATGGAAGAGTTGGATAAATTATGCATATCCATATTATAGAATATTTTGCAGCTATAAAAAAAGGATGACATAGTTTTATAAATACTTAATTGGAGAAGTGTTCATGATACATTGCTGATGAACGTACAGGAGAATTTGGACGGCATGGACTCATTTTTGAAACAAAGGAAACACTGCCTGTACATCACAGGAAAGGGGCGGAAGAGAGCACAACCAATGCAAGGCTTTGGTGCCTCAGGGTAGCTTTCAAGGCCAGACTGTGCATCCACTTCTTTTTTTTTTTTTTAATTTATTTATTTATTTATTTATTTTTGGCTGTGTTGGGTCTTCGTTGCTGCGCGCGGGCTTCTCTATAGTTGCGGCAAGCAGGGGCCACTCTCCGTCGCGCCGTGCGGGCTTCTCATTGCGGTGGCCTCTCCTGCTGAGAAGCACGGGCTCCAGGCACGTGGGTTCAGTAGTTGTGGCTCGCGGGCTCTAGAGCGCAGGCTCAGTAGCTGTGGCGCACGGGCCCAGTCGCTCCGCGGCATGTGGGATTCTCCTAGACCAGGGCTCAAACCCGTGTCCCCTGCATTGGCAGGCGGACTCCCAACCGCTGAGCCACCAGGGAAGCCCGCATCCACTTCTTTATTGCTTGACTTGCTACATTGCCTGTGTCTTAATTTTGCCTTTTTTAAACCAATAAACTAAACTAAACTAAAAGCTACTGGGAGGTAGCAGCGACCAGAGTGGTCAGAAAGGAGAACGGCTTTGCAATTAGAGTTCCATTAGAAATTATGTTTTCCTTTTCTTTTCTTTTTTGAATACATTTTAAATTTGACAAAGAATCTATATATACATTTTCTTTGTAAAGAACTAAAATATAACAAGGCTAAAGGTTCCTTGAATCCTACCCCTTAATCTCAGTCTCTCCCCACCCTCTGCCAGAGGTCACCACTGTAATTAACTTGCTAAGTATTCTTCCTGATCTTCCTCTGGCATTTATACACGACTATATGTACCCATTAAAAATGCAAAACATTGTCTGGAGGCACTCTGGTTTCCTTTGTTTCATAAATGGTTTCATAATGTGCATGCCAGTTTGCAGCATAATGCTTTTCATTTAACAATATGTCAGGAATTGTTCTCCAAGTCAGTTCAAAGTAGCCCATATCATTTTTTAAATTACTAAGTCGTAAGCCATAATACATTGGTAACATAATTTACTTGATTCTTCTTCTTTATGTGGGCATTCAGGATGTTTCCAAATTTTTGTTAGTTATAAATAATGTTTGATGAATATTCTTGGACACGTGTGCTTGTGCTCATGTGCAAATATTGATTCAAGTTAAGCCGTACACCTGGAGGTGGGACAGATCTCTGGTAGGAGACACACATTTAAAATTTTCATGGATGCTGACACCTGCTCTTCAAAGTGGATATGCTGCTTTACACCACCACAAATACGTAGGCTCCCACTAGCTCCAAACAGCGATACTATCAAATGTTTAGGTTCTTGCCAATCCAATAGGTTAAAAAAACAGTATGTCAAAAATATTTAGTTTGTGTTTCTTGTACTACTACTGAAATTGAGCTCCTTTTGGCCATTTCTATTTTCTGATCTCGAATTGTTTTTCACATCCGTTCATTCATTGGGTTGAATTTTTCTTTTACTGATTTTTAGAAGTTCTTAATCTATCTGGAACACTAGTCTTTAGTCTGATATATAATGAAAATGTTTTTCCTGATTGCCCCACTTGCTCTTTAACTTTGCTTTTGGTGTGTCTTACCGTCGTTTGGAATTCTTTTCCCCCTTAGAGATGTGTTCCTATCATATGTTTTCAAATGAATCAGTATAATGTTGAATATGGCACTGGTGGCTATGTTCCATTTTGGTTCCTGACTACACTTTAATTGTGCTTTCCCTTTTTTTCTTGATCAAATTTCCATAGGTTCATCTTTATCATTAGTTTTTTCCAAGAACAGCTTTTCACTTAATAATCAGGTTGTATCTTATATTTCTTTTCTATAACTTAATATCCACCTAAAAATTATTATTTTCCTTCTACTTTCTTTAGGTTTATTTTGCTTCTCTCTCTCTTCTCACTTTATAAAATGCACCTTAACTTAAATTCATGTTTTACTTTATTCCAAGACCTGAGTAATTAAGGGTAGGTAAAACTCTTTGCACTCTTTAGAAGTCAAGAATTTCATTCCTCCCAAGCTTGTCTTTTGCGGTTCCTCATTTGTGTTCAAGGTCACAGAAGCAGGGGTGCTGCCGCATTCATCACTTACCATCCCCAGATCCTCTTCTCCTTCTTTTCTGTTCTTCTCTTGCAGATCTTTTTTTCTCTTTGCGCCTCTGTCGGAGTGCTGTTTTAGGGTCAGTAATCCAGGCTTGATAAACAAACTGAAGGGAGAAAACGCCATTATTTTCTGGATTTTTAATAAGCTGAATTAAAAGAAAAGGGACCAATACCAAGCTTCCTGACCTTCAGAATCTTTTCTTTCTCTGAACACAAAGTAAACTTCTCTTTCACATATCCCTCAATACACTGAGCTGACCTGTGCTATTTCCATTATCATGAAATAAAATGTGAAAACAGATGTTGTAGGCATATATTTTGTTCGGTATCAGACAATCATGAAATACTTTGGGTCTACAAACCACCATTTCTCCCACATCCCCACATCCCACCACCATCTGTGATACTTAGTTCCTGATCCTATTGCATTATACACGCTAGGAACAAGCTGGAAGCCTGGCTAGGTGTCATTCGTTTTCTCCCGGCACAAATAAACTTTGAGTTAAACCCCAAACATCTTTTGTTCATTTACTTTGGGAAAATACTTTTGCATGTTTGATACTCTCTCTTCTTTTTTTCTGTTTTTTTTTCTTTTTGGCCGTGCCCCTCGGCTTGCAGGATCTTAGTTCCCCAACCAGGGATCGAACCTGTGTCCCCTGCAGTGGAAGCACGGAGCCCTAACCACTGGACCACCAGGGAATTCCCAATACCCTCTCTTGTGAATAACAGCTATTACCAGCAACTTGAGAAAGGGCTTTGTAGATTGATTCGTATTTGGAGAGGAAAAATAATGTGATATGAAGGTTAAGGGGTTATTCCAGAATGGTACAGAAGGAAAACTGGGGTGCCTCTGGTTGCCTTTTGTCATTGTCGTTCAATAGCTAAAAACAGTTGCATTAATACAGTACAACCAATAACCGTAACAGAGCAATTGTGAACAGCCCGCCCAGCAACCGTATCCCAAGTCATGCAGAAGGAACAGAAAGAAACCCCTGACACGCAAAGTCAGCCATCCACAGCCTCGAAGCCGAGCAGCATGCTCTGCGTGCACCCACACACACCTGGTCTCAGGGAAGCTGGGTTTTCTATTAGGAAGATAAAGTTAAAGGAGTGTTTCCTGGGGGCGCTTGAAAACCCAGACACTTTCATTTTATGCTATATTATTTTCAGATTTCTGAAATCTTTGAAAAACAGAGTGTAAGCAAACTACTGGCATTGTAAAACTAAAGAGGGATTCAACTTTTCCATACATGGAAATGTAAAGGTCATGGGTTACCAAGACAGAACATTTCCTTTTTCTTCACAGGTAGAAATCTGAATCTTACGGGCAATTCACACACATGTAAGATCTGTACAGTGTCTGAATAAGAAACACAGGAGGCCAAAAATTCTCCTATTTTATGCCAAAAACATATTTTGGAAAGTGAGGAGAACTGGAATTTGAAGGAGAAGCACCAAAAAAAGGAATTCACGGTCGATGTTTATTGAGCGTGTTAATTGGGAATTCTATTAAGAGTAGCTCTGAGGTTTAGGATTTTAATAGGCAAACTTGCTTCGGCAAAATATTGATTTTAAAAAAAACTCTGAAATGCTAAACTCGAGAAATTTTCAGGCTTAACAGATACATATGGTGACATTTCCTTAAAAAAAGTGTTATGATGATACTGGTTTTAGATAAAGCAAGAATGCCAAAGTAGAAAATAAGAAAGTGATTCAGGATTTGTGAATGTATTAGGTGCGCAAGTCTTTTGCTCTGAAGAAAAATGAAGCCTCTGGGAGGGAGGGTGGGAAGGAGAGAGCAGGGTGGGTTCAGGACAGAACGGAAGGAATCTCGTAGAAAGGGCTCGGGCCACTCAGATGTTGCCTTATTGGAAAGGCATTCCTGGTGCTACGTGTGGTCCTTAAATGATTGATCCTGTTGGTGCTTTCTCATTGAGATGAGAGTTTGGATCATGCCAGTAAGGGGAGAGGAGGGACGGAGAGACTCTTATGACAAGGCCTCATTTGTAGGTAAATGCTCTCTATGTCGATGTTTGGAAATACAAATATTTTACAGTTCCAGGAACATCGGACAGAGGATCAGCCCAACTGTTTCAGGAAAGAGTTGATAATGAAGGAGGAAGAGGAAACATCCCAATTCTTACAGAGTTGAGACACTAAGTTTCGTTCTGAAACATCTCAGTTCTGAAGTCACAGAGGTAACTATCACCCACTGTCACGGTGTCTCTGGAGAACAGACACACGCACACTAATCCTAAGGAGAAAAACATATGAAAATGTGCATAAATGACGTCCGGCTTCTCCAACTGCTACTGCCACTGGCCTAACTTCATCTCAGACTCTGCCCTAAGTGATTGCACTGTAAACGTTAGGGAAATGGGATTCCTTTGACTGAAAACTTCTTATGCAAAATACATTTAATGTTTGAAACAGGAGAGAACTTTATGGAAGTGTAGATCTTGAACTGAAATTGGTTGTTTTCTAAAATGTTCTTTAATTCAGCTGTGATCCAGACCTTTCTTTTTGTTGCCCGTAACAAAAATTTTTTTTTTTTTACAGTAAGATGGGGGATAATCACATTGCAGTCTTCCATATAAATTCGTAAATATGAATGGAGAGACTCATAGTGCCGTCGTAAAAGGGGAGAGGAAAAGAAACCCAGGGAAGTGGCAACAGGGAATATTAAACTAAAAGTCAGAATCCTGGCATTTTAAAAAGGGAAGGAGCCCAGAGGTCGAGACCCTGCTACTCAAGGCAAACCAGCATTTACACTTCACCTGGGAGCTTGAGAAAAACATAGAATTGCAGGTCCCACCGGACCTGCTGAATCTAAATAACCTGCACTTAAATAAGACCCCCAGGTGAAAGGCGAGAAGCAAAGGTCTCCCTCGCTATCTAAACCCGGGAGGAACATTTTATTAGTTCAAGTGCTTACTCCAGATTAAGTCAGGAGAAATGGCTTTCTATAAAGTACAAGAATAGCGATTCATTGTTTATGATTTCCAGTAACTTAGTGACCACAGCACAGGTAGCCGGATACTTTCTGTTGTGCAGTGGGTGAATTAACAAATAACTGTAACAGCAGCATCCCTGACGACATGGAGTGTGGCGGCTGCGTAGACCTCCACAGCAGCTCAGCCCAGTGAAGAGAGATGCTGAACGCAGGGCGGAAGATGCCAGAAGAGTCCAGTTTAGGAAGATGGAGGCTTAAAAGGGAGCCAGAAAGGAGATGGAGCAAAATGAGTCTTTTATTACTGATTCCTAATTTTACCAGCTTTCTGAGAAAAATGATCATACTTTGACATATCATATCTGATGCATGCAACCAGATGTGACCTTTTAACATGAGATGTGACTTAGGCGAAACTACGAGAAGGGGAGAAATTAGATCTGTATCTGCATTTTCTCTTTCTATTTTTTAAATCGGCTCTGATGTCCACCGAAAAACACATAATAAGAAATTTGTCTTCTCAGAACAGTTTTTGGAAAAGTTTGCCTAATAGTTTAAATTCTTCTAATTCCTTCATCATACGATGTATAGAACAGGGAAAACACAGATGTGGAGCAACGGGATCTGCTCGTCTAAAGGTCTACAGAGCGGAGGGCCACACACCACACATCAGTAAAACATCAAATACCTTTGCAGCTCTGATTAAATACTGAAGAATAGTTTTGGGAAGTTTAATGACAGACTTTGGCAAGGCTAAAATGGCTGACGCAAACTTCCCAATAGCTCTCTACAAAGAAGGACAAAGCAAGAGTAATTAGTAGAAAAAAACCAAAAACTGATCATTTAATATATGACATTGGTATGAGTTTGTCTCTATAATTACATCGACTAAGTTAAAACGTGCTCATCACTGAATGTGGAATCAAATATACCCTGCTTGTAGGTTAGGAATAAAGAAAATAGCCTATTGTTCATGTAATCTGTAAAAATGGTGAAGATGGTCATGTTCTCTCCTCTGCTGCATGATGAGTGATGGTTAGAGGAAAACTCGTTGGAATAAAAATAAACAAGTCAAGTTATTAGTATTCGATAAGCCAGCTACAGACATGCACATAGACACTGTCATCAAGAAACACACACGGGAGGTAATGGGGCCGGTGACAAAGCCTCAAAGCAAGGTGTCCCGGTGAATAATTTAGTTCTTCAATTTCACTGGGAAGACAGGGGTGGAGATAACCTGCCAGCTTGGGAAGACCTGGCCAGCAAGCTGACAATGGCCTTCTCATGGACACATCATGAGCCTGGATGGACGTCCTTCCGTGTGCCCTGTAGTCTAACAAATGGGAAAGAAGAGTCCTCTATACGCTCCTTTGTAACAGAAATCTATACCAAGTTTTCATCCCATAGGTAACTCTACTGACTTTAACAAGCACTATACATTCACTGGATACACGATACTAGGCTGGTGAGTCCTAGCGCCAAGAATGATACAGCAGGCTCTGAAAAAGAAAGGCCGTTAAGCTGAGAACGTCAAAACTGGGCTGGAGGTTTTCATGATTTCAATACATTCTAAAATCTTTAGCAATACAAACGGAACTGATTTTCGAAATTTGAAGTAACACTGAAATGACCGTTTATGTTCACAACAAAGCAGGGCTTTTATTTTCATGGTCAACTATTTCACCTATGGAACTAGAAGTCCACTCAAACAACACAAAGCAATGCCAGCAAAGGAAAGTTCACCCAAGGAAGCCTTAGTTTTGATAGAGCATCAGAATTTTTTATGCAAATGAACGAAGCCCTGGCTGGACCAGTGCTCCCGCAGGAACTCTTGCGGTAATGATGGCAACGCTGACAGCAAGCAGCAGGATGGGACACACTGTTTCAGATGTAAATCAGACGCTTCTGGGAGCTACAACATATGAACACGGCAGAAGAAATCTAGGCCTGCAATCAAGGTCTGTCAAGAAGAAAAACTCTTCAACTAGCAAAGACCGTGATTCCCTCATCCCCGTAATTACCTGGAAAGCTGACCTTCGTGGAGGCTCTTCATCCTCCTTTTTTAATTCTTCCTCTTCCTCCTCTTCACTGTCCGTTTCAAACAAATAGTAATCTCCACTCCTGACCACTAAGCAAAACAAAATATTTACTTATTTCTTGGAAGAGACATGAGATAACTGGGGGCGTATGAATGAAATGCCCCCAAAGACACACAAATTGTCCTTCAAAGGACCACAGCAAGAGACGTTGGTGGGGTGGAGGAAACAGGAGATGAGGGGGTGCTATGTGGTCTGCAGAGCACCAGGCCTCGTCCAGGCCTCCGAGGAGACTTGGCCACAGCTGCATTCATCTGGCGTTTTCTTCCTTTTTCATAGCAAATTTTACACAGATGCACCAGATCAGCTCTGCGGCAGCCGCTTTGGTTACCAAGATGGCCAAAGACTGAAAACTATCATCGTGTCACAATTCAGCACTTTGGGGCCTTTAGGCAAGGCCAAAGGGAAGCAGAGGCTTTGCTGTTGTCTGAATGGGTCCAAACTGCTGTAGCAAAGCTAATCAGGATGATTCAGGAGCAAGAATCAGTGTCACCAGCCTTCTCCTTCACTTTATACTGTGCAGACATGGGGCCGTAATACAGATGGCAAGACATTTGAAAGAGTTTTTTTAAAAAATCACACATTGTCATGAGGAGCAAATGGGCAGGTAACATCAAAAAAAGAGCACCACCACCACACTCTGGCTGTTTCTACGCCTAGAATGGGACAGATGGAGGTCCGGCAGACATGGTCCACACAGTTTAGCGCTGTGAGGCTTCTGGTCAACCAGGAGCCCTCAGTCACTTACTGAAATTTGAGGAGAACTGTGCCGACCATAAGACCCAAAGCACAAACAGTATGGATCGTCCTTGCCTTGCCTGACATTGTCCCTACCGGGACATACTGCTGTCTTAAGCACGGGAGCAGAGAGAGCTGAAATGTTCAGAGAGTTAAAGAAGTTTGAGAATGGAATCTTTATCAATTTGATCATTACTTTATCAGAGAAAAGAGACCCAGCATGTGCATTTCTGATGCTACAAGAACTGTACCATCATTGCAGGAAAACATATTCATATTTTCAAGTTACATTTGTGTTTTCAAATGCTGAGGTGTCTTTTGGATGACATCACGTGATGTCTTTATTTATCTTTTGGACTTCTCCGTTGTAAGGTCATGGGGAACCTTGGCTTGTTGAAAATTAGTTGCTTGAATATCACTAAACACAACAGTGAATAATTTTGCCCAGATTTCAGACGAATCTGGAGGCTCCATCGTGAAGATGCAGTGTGCATGAATTGGGCCTTATATCCTTGAACAGAAGCACTGTAATTTGTTATTTTTATTTTGAAGAAAGAACCAGGCCCAGAGGACTGGGCCTAAGCCTGAGGAAATAAACGCAATTCAAAATAAGGTAAGAATAAGCAAGAACAAACCAAAGTCACAGCATTCTGTTGGACAGTGAGGGTGACCATGAAAGTAATGCTTCAGATAAGCTCAGAGATTTGAGGGAAAGTCACATGGACTTGACGTCACGTGGTCATTTGGTAAAAACCAAGATTTCCAATATTGAACATTTTACCCTCATTATAGCCTCTAAAATCAACAATAGCTTCAATTGTATTCAATCATACCTTCAATAACTTTTTTTCATGTGGATACTGAGTCCAAACATTTTTCATCACAGTCATAACACTGATTTTTATTATTTGAAAAATGTTGCCAATTTGTACATGACAAGTACAATTAACACATCAAAAAAAGAAGGAAGTATTTTAAAAGTCTCCAATTCCTTTATAAATTGTTATTGAAATAAAACTAGGAAATAGAGACTATTTTCTGAAGTTCTATCTGCTAATAACAAGTAGAGAAGCTCTTATATATACGTTTCTGGGTTCTGATAGCTATGCTGCCCCAGCCTGGGTCCATATATGTACCATGAATGCTGATGCTGACGGCTGAGTGTGAAAATGACTTTTAAAATCCCACCACCTGTATCCCAAAGGAACTTGGCCCTTTATTTCAGATATTTGACAATAAAGTGACGCTTGGCACTGACTTAGGCTGTACAGAATCGACACAGAGACCCACTACACGAGGATGGAAGGTATCATTGAACAGCAATGATGCAATGGTTTGTGTGCACATAGATATGGAACTGAGAGGGTGCCCCCTACAGACCATGTTAAGCATCTCAGATGCTTACCCATAATATGAACAACGTAACAGCATTATTACGTCGTCAATGCGTTTACACAAGGGCACTCCAAAGACACTTATTCTTACACTTGCCACCTCTAAGGAATATGTAAAAGCCCAGTGACTCAAGAGAGATCAGAAAAAGGGCTTTCAATAAAGTGCTTCCAGGCAAGTTCTGGAAATCGTCACAGTCTACAAAATAAACCTCATGTCAATTCCTTTCCTTTCCTCACCAGCTGGTAAAAAGGAATATGTTTTGTAGAAAAATTTTAACGCCACGGTCAGACTCTGATTCCAAACTATGAGTGGCACACATCCCAGCATTATTGCACTGGAAGTCTTGTAACAGGCACAGGTAGTGTAATACCAGCCTTCAAGAACTTGATATAATGAGGGTGAAATGAATCAGAAAATCTAAAGTCAATAACCTTCAGAAGAAGTTCTTTCAAGGATAACCAACTCATAAGGTGATGATCAAAGACCATATCCAATTCCTTCCAAAATGCAATGTTTACATGAGCAAAGGAAAGAACCACAACGATTGCAGTAGGAATGTAACCCCGGACGAAAGGACAAAACATCAGTAGGACACCATTTTGAAATGGATAGGTCTCTCTAAATTAGCAAAGGGCCCTTTAAAACAGAAAGATCGGCACAGTTTACTTGTGACTTGATAGAAATCGGCACACAGCATCTGCACTACGAGATCGTTAGCATGACTGACACGCCAGTGGACCATAAGAGTCACACGGAATTTCAACTTGAATCTTTGTCTTTGGACTTGAGCAGAAAATAAAATGAAACTCTTTAGAACTCATGGATTTTTTTTATACCATAATGCTAAAATTCAATATTTGGGATTACGTTTGATTACATCCAGGTATCCTGAGCAAATTTTGAATATCACTTCCTCAGATGGGCTTGCTGATTTTAGGAAATTATTTCTTGGGTGAAAGGCCAATACCAGATCTAAATGACAGTAAGAATTAGGTGAGGGAAAGGATTCTGATCTGTGATTTTCTAGTGATTCTGAATATCACCCTGCTGATGTTACGGACCTTGGTGATATTACTCGTGATTACATTAGCTACAGTAATCGAGACATAAGACGCAAACGGCTGAAGACATTTTGAGTAATTTGCAAGATAATTAATAATTATTCAATAGTCTAACAAATTCAAGGAGGGCCAGATTGAAATGGATCGTTCCATTAGAATACCATCGCCAACAGTGAGTGCTGTGCCCTTTGCCAAGCGGAGCAGATAAAGCCACTGAGTTCCACGATTCCTCATCCATTTTTTTTTTTTTCTTGTGATCAGCGGGGTAATGCTCCAATTCTGTGTGGCTATGAAGCTCTGCTCTTCCAAAACCATCTTCTGACTTTGCTCTGAATTGGTCCTGGCTGAGCTGCGGGTGCCTCTGAGGCCAGCCACATGTTGGGCATTGAATTTAGAGTGTAGTTTTAGAGCTGTTTTGAAACTGGGAAGGAGGCAGGGTGAGAAAGTAAATGTGTTTTAAGGTCCTCATCTTTATGTTTAATAAATTGCCCAGAAATTTTACGTGCAAATGGAATCAAAGCTCTGGGAATGGGGAGGCGGGGAGGGAGGGCGTTGGTGCTCGTTGGCATTCACGTCAAGTGCCTTACAAAGAGGGTCACGGACACTCCGAATATAGCGGTTCTCCTTAAAGCAGAGTCCCAGGAAGAGCTGAAACTCATTTTTAAGAAGGGCTTTCAGCCATGAAACAAATACATCTCAGCAGAACTCTGGACCTCAGAATTGGATAATACATAATCAATCCCTCTTCCCTTTCTGAGCCTGTAAGTGGTACTTGGGAGCACGTAAGCCACAGGGTAATCAGCTGATTGCTCTGGACGACTCCGTCTGTCGGGCTCAGAGACCCACAGAGATCACACTTCCTACCCTCTGACCCCCTATCAAGTCACAAGCGTCAAACCATGCATGGGACACACAGGTCATGGGGACGCCTGAATTCTGGTCAAGGATATAAGGGTTAGAATCGATGAAATTGTAAGAGGATCAAGAAAACCTACTGGAAGCATGATCAACCCAAGGCCGCCACCACTGCTTTTTTTTGCCCTTGGCTTTCTGTTTGTCTGCTTCTCCTAAAATAAAATATGTCCAAATATTAATTCTTAGAAAGTGAGAAAACAAACTTTGAAAACCACGCTTTAACAACTCAATTGTCAAAATCTAGACAAGTTGCAAAAGTACATCAGAAGTCAGGAAAAGAAACTCTACTGAATCTGAAAAGTTTCCATGGGTCAGCAGCCGATTTCACAAGGTAAATACTCAGTATTCTATTAACATAACGCCACGTTTTCACTTTCTCTCTAGGAATTGAGGGCATATGAAGAAATATAATAATGAAGGGGTTATCTGTCAAAAATGCATCTCGCAGTAAATTTTCCATGGAATTAACAGAAAAGAAGCATCACCCAAATATTATAGAACAATTTAGTGGCAAATAATTTGTTAAAATGCATAATTCCAATAACCAGAAATTTCTCTTGTGATCATTTTAATGCATGGTTGGAAAAATATAAATTTACTGTTGATAAATAGATATTATGCACTGGCAGAATACCATGCATTGTTTCTCCATTCCTTTCAAACAGAAAATCGCCATGCAAACATCTTTAAAAAGAGCTTTTAAACTTAACTGGATATAACAAATCTATAATTAGATATAATAAATATGTATTTCATCTTAAGTTTCATTGGAACAGACCATAATTGAATGATATCTTAACTACTATTATTCAGAGACCTACATATTTAATTTTTGTATAAAATTTATAGAAATCAAAGGCAACAGTAGACTGCGTATCTTAAATAGCTTCCCTAAAGGAACAAATGAAGCAAACTCATCCTATTTTCTTCAGAATCACACGTCCGTGAAACAGAAGCTAGGTTATATTAAAGTCGTCTTGCTGAACTGGGGGGATACTTGTAAAGTCACAGACATTAAATATGTACTTTATGAAACAAACAAACACATCCCACTCACAATGGGAACATAAAACTTGCTGAGTTAAAAAGATACATTGATAAAACTGGCATAAGGAAAAGTAACATTATTTCACAGCCCTACCCAATATCATGCTTTTACTCAACATCAAGGTACTCTGGGCTAAGAAGGAAATGTTTCAACATACTTTCATCATCCTCTTCAGAGAGTTTTTGGATGTCCTGGCCTTCCCCTGACTCCTGAGTCAAGCTCAGCATCCTCTCCTTACCCTTTTTGTATTTCTGTTGCCTGGCCTTGATGCGATCCATCCTGTACAACAAAACAGCAGCAGCAATGCCAAGAACACACCCATAGTTACCTGTACACTTTTATGCAAACAGCTAAAATCATGGACAAAGTGGTCAACATTTGGGACTTGTGGATGCTTACTTATTAGCGACACGTCTCCTTGGTTTTTTTTTTTATACCCATGTTATTTTGCGCTACACAGGTGCTAGCTCAATCATATGATCAATAGTAATTATGCTAAATACTTTAAGTCCACTTATACCTTGTACCAAAGCCATTCTGAACACAGTAAATTATGAAATATAAATCCTTTATTCTCCCAGGTTTTGCATTATCTTTTTAGATACTGTCTGCCTCACATAGTTGTCGTGAAGGTCAGGTGAAAAGAGGTATGCGCGTGAGAACTGTTTTGTAAACAGGAAGTTGCTCCTCAAATGTTCTCGAGTATTCTATCAGACCCTGCGACTCTTCTCCATGTCAAATCTAATCTCTTATTGGATCTGGAAAAATGCTGAATTGCAGCTTTTTGTCTGTTTATTCAGGAAGTCTATTCAGAAACCGCAATGCTGAGCTTTTTCTCCCACATCTGCCCTCGTGAAAGATTTCATTTCTTAATTTAGTTTCTTAAAATTCTGAATGTATTGCCCAAGTTTTTAAACCGATTTAAGTGACATTTCTGTTTTGGGCAGCTTAAATAATATTTGTCTTTTGCAATGATCACTGCCTTCATTCTTTTTTATTCTGACCTCTCACTTGAGAGGATGCATTCTTAAAAAAATGGAAAAATCCAGTGACATGAATTATAGTAACAGGTCTCACTTACGGGAAATTCAGAACACATTCTACATGTGGGGTCAAATTTGTTATTTCTCTACACCTGATTTAGATAGCTAGAAACAACAATAGTAATAGTTATACCATACTGTATTTTCATTATTATTTCATTACATAACTCATATCTTTGATTGTGAAAATAACCATGCCATGGGATAGTGTAATTTTTACTGGCAAATATTTTTGCACGGGGAAAGAAGCTGGAAAAATGAGGTCAGGATGGAATTAAGTAGTCCTAGCAAACTCAGGGAATTTTCCTGGTGGGCTGACAGAGTACCTCCATTTCCTTAGAGAAAGTGGCTAGGTTTTGAATTCTATGGCCATCAGCTGTTAAACCTGGCCCCAAACATGTGAGGCACTAGCAATCCTCAGAGGTTCCACTTACTGCTAGAAATTTCACTCTAAGAGAATAATTATTTTCAGTGGGCTAATTAAAAAAAGAAAGAAAGAAAGAATTCTCAGATCTCCTGGGTGGAGTCAGTCCATTACTTGAGTTCTCCAGAATGGTGTGGTGGGAAAGGAGGCCTTGAACTGGATACAGGGAAATTCAGGGTGTATTTCTAGTACTGCCTCTGGTTAGTTGTGGATTTTTTTTTTTTTTTTTTTACCAGTATGCGGGCCTCTCACTGGTGTGGCCTCTCCCGTTGCGGAGCACAGGCTCTGGACGCGCAGGCTCAGTGGCCATGGCTCACGGGCCTAGCCGCTCCGCGGCATGTGGGATCTTCCCGGACCGGGGCACGAACCCGCGTCCCCTGCATCGGCAGGCGGACTCTCAACCACTGCGCCACCAGGGAAGCCCTAGTTGTGGATTTTAAGTCATCTGTTACATGGGTCATCAGTTTCTTCCCAAGCAGACTGGATTACATTATCTCTAAAGATCCTTCCAAAGTGAGAACTCTGTATTTGTTCACTTAACCCACAGATATGATGGACTTCAAGTGAGTATTACTGGGAACGACCCGGTCTCATTCACTAACTGTTTAATCTTTACCAATACTCAGGTAGAACTGTGAGTCCTGATTTAAAAATAGAAACTGGAATTCAGAGAATTCGACAGACCTGCCCAAGGCTCCCGAGTAAGCATCTGAACTAGGACCGCCCATGGCGGCCCCCTTCCCCCCACCCCGATGCTCTCCTCCTTTGGACCATTTCCATTTCAGTCAACACCCAGAGCAA
This sequence comes from Globicephala melas, assembly GCF_963455315.2. Classification (NCBI taxonomy): domain Eukaryota; kingdom Metazoa; phylum Chordata; class Mammalia; order Artiodactyla; family Delphinidae; genus Globicephala; species Globicephala melas. The sequence continues at coordinate 60,731,967 of NC_083326.1, forward strand.
ACACCTGGGCAGTTGTGAAAGTTACCACAAACGGATTCCTCAGGGCTTGGGGCTCCCTGGGAGCTGAGAGCTGGCAGAATGGGACCAGGCAAACCCCAAATAAAAGGAAAGCATCCTTACTGCCTCTTAAGCTGGTCCATGGACTTTTTCTCTTCCTCAATTCTTGCCTTTACAGCCTTTACAATCGTGGCCTGGAAAAGTTCAGCCCCCCTGAAAGAAAGTCAGAAACATGGAACATATGAGCATTTTTATCGGTGTTACCCACCTTCCCCTGACAACGGTTACTAAGGGCTAGAAAACAATTCTTCGGGGGCAGCTGCCTGGCTGGGAGTGGGAGTCCCTTCCCTGTGGATGGACACGCACCGCCTCCTGCCTCCCCTGGCGGGAGGGGCTGCTCACAACCCTGCGGATAAGAGAAAAGAAAACGGTGTGTGTTTTCTGAGACTGTCAAGGCCCCTTCAAGCCTCTTAAAGCCTGTGCCCCTGACCTGCCCTCATTATGGTCGTCCCATGAGGGGACATTTAAGGAGGGGTGAGTTCAGGTTCATTTTCTACTCAGTAAGCAGGAAAGGGCGTGGAGCAAGCTGGGGCTTCGTGAGGGGAAATGCAATGGGATGGGCCGTCCAGCCCCTTCCCTTTGATTCTCTTCCCCCTGTCCTTCCATTCCCTTCTGTTCCTTCTCACTTTTCAACCCACTTCCAGGTCCCCTAGAGCTCATCAACTTCTCCGTATCCTCAGCTCTGTCCCATTGGGGTCCATCCCGTCTGCGGGAGCCCGTTGGGATGCCGGTCCCGTGCTGCCTGATGACGGGGCGGCAGCGGTGCAGGAATGCAGGGCTGGGCAGAGGATCTGGTGAACTGCCCCCTCCCCCATGCCACGGAAATTCTGCTTTTCTACAGCGGCTGTTTCAAGCTCCTTACACTTTCCTCAAACTAGAATTCTGTCAAGGGCTTTTCACTCCTGGCAGACGACCCAGCTGCTTGCTTTCCAGAGAGAACAAAGTCACGAGGCAATGATTCTCAGCCTCCTGCCACCCACCTCAGATGGCCTTTCCTGCGGTGACGTGGAGAAGGTGACAGCCCACGCCAATGGCCAGCGCCTCCCCATCCGCAGCCTGAGGGGCCCTGGCCCTCCCTCTCAGCCCCTCTTCCTGCATCTCTACCTTCCCATCCCCACTGCATCCTGCGCACAGGCATGCAAACATGCTCGGGTCTGCTAATCTTAGAAAAAGAACCACGCACACCGCACGGGTTTCTACGCACGGCCTTGCATCACTGCCCCTGCAGTCAAATATCCTGCAGGCACCATCCCCAAGCCGTCACCTCAACCTGAACTTGCTGGTGTTTGGCTCTGACCCCACCTGTCGAGGTCATTGATTTCAGCGTTCAGCCTTGTCTCTGCGTATCTTGTCTACTGAATTTCCGCTCTGAAGCTGCTGTCCTCGGGCCCACGCTCTCCTACTGGCTCAGACTCCCCACCCATCTCTGAGGTGTGACTGCTGCCCAGGGTCCTTGTCTCACCTCCACATTCTCTCCGGGCAGCTCCCATCACTCCACTGCCCCAACACCGTCTGTGTATCGACGACCCTCAAGTCTCCTCACATCTCCAGACCCGTCCACTCAGCTGCCCGAGGGCTTCCCGACGGGCTGCGTGTGTTTCACAAGCTCATGAGACCCACAGCTCCACAGTCGGAGCCCATCTCCGCTCCCGGCTGAGAGCTCCTCAGACCCTCTACCTTTGGGGCTGTCCCCCCACCACCTGTTGAGGCCAGAATCCTGGGCACAGTGCCCTCCTCTCTTCCCTTCCCATCACCACCTCCCTGCCAACCAATCGATTTCCACCTGGGCCAGTTTCACCTCTGAACTATCTTAATTTATCCCTTCCTGGTCCCGGCCATCACCTCCATCCTGAATCACCAGAGCCGCCACCTACCTGGTCCCTTCGCTTATGGTCCTGCTTAGACCCCATCTGTCCTGCAGCCCACTGAAAAGCAAGTGCAGCCACTTCTAAAGTCATAAACGTGGTTCTAAGGCCCCTGATAGTCTGGCCTTCCCGCAGCTTATTTCTCTCCACTTACTGTCTTCATCTTCACATGTCTGTGTGCCAGCCACTCCGACCCCCCGGTAACCTCCCTCGGCTGTCTCCCTCCTGCACCTTCCTCCTCTCACTCCTGTTCATCCCTCAGGCTGTAGCTTGGAATGGAGGCTGCCTTGGTCCTGCCCCGCGGCTGGTTGCACACCTGCCTACAATCCCCAGGTTCCCGAATGCCTCCTGCATCACGTGTGTCCCACCACCTGCAGCGGCTTGTGGACGGGTCCCTCTCCCTGCCCGTCTGCAGGCTCTAGGAGGGCACGCATGGCAAGCATCCACCTCCTCATAACAGAGCAGGTGGCAAACGAGTGAATGAATGAATGTCTAGTCTAGTCTTTGGAAGTTGCATCGTGAGTTCAGTGCTTATTAAGACACGGTTGTTTTTGGACAAGCATGAGCTGTACTCTGACCAAAGCCACCAGTTTCTATAACAGGAAGATTATGCTTTGTGAATAACTGTGACAACTTTGAGAAAAAGATGGTGGCTTACTATTATGTCCTGAGTGTCTAAGGACCGAATTTTAGGGGAAGGTGAGAAAGATGCATTTGCTAGCAAAAGGACTGGCTGCTACATACAAGTAAATAAGGTTACTATTGGGATGAGACATGTTCTGCTCTGAAAATGATGTCCTGGGCGTTAGGAAAACAACTGTAATGGTCAACTACTGTCCCTAAATGAAGTCAGCGTCCGTCTACATGGTGAGGGCTGAGGGTGCAGCAAGGCTCCTCGGATTAAACGTAGGTGCCCGAAGGGGAAGCTGGGATGAAGTGAGACAGTGGCATAGACATACATACACTACCAAATGTAAAATAGATAGCTAGGGTGAAGCAGCCGCATGGCACAGGGAGATCAGCTCGGTGCTTTGTGAACACCTGGAGGGGTGGGATAGGGAGGGTGGGAGGGAGGGAGATGCAAGAGGGAAGAGATGTGGAAACATACGTATATGTATAACTGATTCACTTTGTTATAAAGCAGAAACTAACACACCATTGTGAAGCAATTATACTCCAATAAAGATGTTAAAAAATAAATGTAGGTGCCCGACTGGGTCCTCATCCTATCTGGCTCCAGGTTAGTTAACAACGGCTGGGAATTCTCAGCCTTTCAATGGACCTTTGAAATACACATGTTGTTTCTCCTGGCAGAGAAGAAACAGGCTCTGGGAGCACTGGTGGTAGAGAGAGAATGAGAGTGATCAACACTGGTAACGATACGACACAAGCTAGCATCTACAAGGTCGTTTAGCACCATGGGTCCCGTGGGATTGAGGCAGGGCCAGGGTCTCAGAGACAAGCTCGCGCTAGGGGATCGTGCAGCTGCCCTCTGACCCCCATCTCAATGGCCTCCTCTTTAGTACCTAGGTCTCTTCCCAGTCTTTTCCCTAAACCTATACGACTGGGGGCAGAAAATGGACAAAGGGGGAATCTAAGGAGAAAGTAATAAACAGTGCCACTGGCCCGGAGAAGAAAAAAATCAGATTGTTGGGGGAAAAGAGCCTGAAAGGAAGGGGATAAGGAAAGACAAACAGGAAGGGTTTAGGGTGAGGCTGGAGTAACACGCTCCTCTGTCTACGGTCTGAAAAATAACAGATTATGTTTTTCTCTGTCTTCAGGAGTTTCTTCTTAAAAAGGAGGTGCCAGTGGGGGTGGGGGGTGGGGGGAGACGGACTAGACTCTGGACCAACGTGGCCTATGTTCCTGTTCTGACCGAGGCCAGAGGACCTACTCCAGTGATGAGGTCTGGACCGAGGGGCTCAGACAACCAGTCCATCTTTAACCTTCAAGGGTGTCCCAGTCCTCATAAGGTGTGATTCCCTCCATAGACTTGCTTGTTACTCTTCTGTTTTAGATCTTAAAGGCCTTGGGCTAAAGCCGTCTCGGATCAGTTTTCCTGGAAGGAATCTCTTAATTTCTTGTGGGTTCTACAAGCAAGCTCAGACAGGAATCAAGAGTGCAATATCACTTCCTGACAGGTTTCTTAAGAGAAACCCCTGGATTCCTTGGCCTGACCCACCTCGAAGCCAGGATCTGTGAAGCTTTTATATCCGCCACGACGTGCAGGAAATAGTAACTCATGAAAACTCTTCTCTGCAGCAGAAGGAAGGCAAAGCATATGCTGTCCCAAATAATCCCTGCTTCCCCGCTCGGTAGTTTACACGAGGAATCATCATCCGCTGGGCAAAAAGAAAAAGAAGAAAAAAATGAAAACTTACACCCATTTTCATTGCTATTTTATAAACTCTCGTGGCATGATCAGACTTGGGAAATCACACAGGCGTAAGAGCAAACTTCCGATGCACTGAGTCCCTCTGAGTGGGTTTATTCCCAGCCAAGGGCACACGCTTCAAATCCAGTATCAGCACTGATTCACAAGGCTGACCACAAAGTGAGCTCGTGATAGTGTAAGGCAGAGGATGGAAAGGGACCCCTCCCACCCAGCAAGGGCCATGGAGAAATAACATCTGCATGTCCCAATGCCAGAGGAAGTCTCTGGTACAAAAAAGACACATGTTCTGGGAATGGGCTCCCCCAGGGGTAGCCAGGGGAGCAGGTACGGTCTATCGGAAGAAGGGGTGTGCACAGAACATCTGATCCTAAGTCAGAACAAACTCCAGTGCCTCTTCATCCTCTGCAAAGTGTAGTAAGGATTGGAAGGCAGAGTTGGGGGAGGGGTGTCATGTTCAAGGCCCCATCCTGGGCGCCAAGGAGGATGGAGGTGCTGTCCAGGCTTCTGATGCAAGACACAGAGGGGCGGAAATGGAACTCCTGCCTCTGTACAGGTGGGAATCTAACTCCAGACACCCTGTTGCTGCTCCCAACTGTCTTCCCACGGTGGAGGTTCTCTGAGCTTCAGAGGAGGGGGGGTCTGGAGGCAGAGCTACTTGATGACCGAGATTCCAACCGCAGCAGCCACAGGTGTGTGTGGGCATCTGTGACCCTTCCCATTGTAACTCAAGGAAGTTCAAGGAGTTGCTGAAGGCCACAACTGCCCCCTAGACCTGCTCGGGGAGGGGGACAGGGACGTTTGTGGAAGAGGATGAGAGATGCGGTGGGGGGGTGTGTCCTGAGCACAGATCCCCAGCGTGGCACAAGCCCACAGCTCCGTGCAGACGCTGACTCACGTCCCTTCACCTCTTCCCTTCAGGGGCTTCGGCCCAGTTTCTAAATTAGAACAATACACTGCCCTTCCTTCTTTGTGCTTTTGTTCCCAAATTTGCTTTTCATACTTACGCATTTTGTAGCCCTTGACTGTGCAGGCCAGGCTGAAAGCTTGGATCAACCAGCAACTATTTTGAACCAACTTTTCAATATAGCCGCATGCTCCTATCTGAAAAACAAAGGGGAAAGGCATATCCTGAAGCTCCACAGCCGGAGAAAAGGCTGATGTCTTGCAATCCCAACAGGTGCGAGAATTCCCAAAGTCCCAGTCTGGTGGTGGATGGGGCCCCAAATCCAGTCCCCACCGGGTAGAGCGCCTGATGCTTCACTTCCTCAGGGAGTTAAACTCAAGGAGCAAGGGGAGAACCCTGAGCGTGACGCTTTCTGAACTTGGAAGCTTCTCTCTTTTCAAAGAGGAAATCTCAGACCACCGTAGGAACCAGCCCGGCGCTGTGATGGCAAACGGGTGAGCACGGATCCAGGACTGGGATTCTGACTCTCACGAGTCAGACAGAGTCAGACGTAGTAAACCTACGCTATTTGCCAGGAGATGGTCACAAACATAAGCTGCCTGGTGTAGCTCTTAGAGCAGGAAGAGAGGATGTGCTTGGAGCCAATTCTTTTTTTCTTTTTTGGTACGCGGGCCTCTCACTGTTGTGGCCTCTCCCGTTGCAGAGCGCTGGCTCAGCGGCCATGGCTCACGGGCCCAGCCGTTCCGAGGCACGTGGGATCTTCCCAGACCGGGGCACGAACCCGTGTCCCCTGCATCGGCAGGCAGACTCTCAACCACTGCGCCACCAGGGAAGCCCGAGCCAATTCTTTTTCAGCCAATTCTCTGAGTAAAGGAGACTTCTTTGTTGACTGTCACATTGTTGTCTCACAACAGTGATGTCTTATCACAGTTAAGTTCACATCCCAAGGGGGGAAAATAGCCTCCTCCTCAGGGAATCTCTTCCCCCCTCTGTCTCCCTGGACACCCCTGAATTCAAGTTTCTGATGAGCTCACATGGCAACGTCTCCAGGAAGCCTCTTCCCAACTTACCCAGGCCAGAAATTAGGCATCCTGTTTTGTACTGCTTTCCTAAAATACTGTCACAATGAGCATTAACAGAGTGTACTGTAATTATTTATAAGAAAGTCTATCTTCTCTTTTAGAATGTGAGTTCCTTAGGGGTAAAATCTGCGTACTATTCACCTCTAGTTCTTCAAGATATAAAACAGTGCCTGGCAAAGATCAGGTCTGCAACACAGGTTTAGAGAATGAATGAATGAATGAGCGGATGCTGCAGCCACACACTTTCCAGGAACAGTCATAGGGATCAGCCTCCAGCCGCAGATCTCTGCCCATCAGACGGGCTTTAGGATGAAAGGGTGACCTCCTGTCCTATCTCATGCCCTTTCCAACAACTCTCAACACCACCCCGCAGGCAAACACACACTGCTGGGGTTGAACTGATGAATAAAAATCATTTTGACTATCAGCTAGAAACTTAGCATTCTAATGGTCACGACACAAAATAAGTTCTTCAAATACATACTCCTGGTGACATAGACTTGGCTTCCCCAGATTTCTAAACACAGCAGTGCACGTGCCCAAATAAAAAAGTCAAATGCTTTCCAGTAGAATTGTCTGGTGAGCTCATCTGTAAGTACCAGGAAGGGGGGAAGCAGGAAGTCGTACATCACTGTTCTTCTAATGCACTGTCAGTTACAGCCGCTGAGTAGCAGGCCCTGGGATTCACTTTAAGCTGGAGGTAGGGGTGGATTAACTCCTTCGGCTCCTGAAAGGTCGTTGTTTAATTTCCTGACACAATAAATAGTTTAAAAGGTGTCTTTGTGGCCTAAAAGAATCCATGTGATTCCGGCATGATTCGTGGGCAGTTTATCTACCAGGGAAGTGGCCACGATGTGCCCTGGAACATGGATATTTAATAGAGAAGCAGCCACGTTCTGTGGACGGGAGATGTTTGTCTCAACCCTCCACTGTCTGAGCTGTTTTCTAGTCCAGACGCTGATGCTCAGATCAGCCGTAAAGCTTCCCCTGCATCCACCCTCATCTCAGGGCTTCATAAAACATCTGTGCCTTCAGGGGTCCATCCCTCCTCATCCCCACCCCCAGCGGTGTCATGGAGAGCCGCGCCCATTCTATTTACACTTCCACAGCCCTTTCTAGGTAAAAGAGTTGCTTTTAGCCAATATGATCCAATTTTTGAAGACATCCCATGACTGATTCAACTCATAAAAGGGCCACACTGCAGCCCGTCGTAGGAATGATCACCGATCGTTCCTCAGAAGAGATGGATCTGAATTAATAAAATACATTTTAGAGTTTATTCCTATGAAGACATATCCTCTTGTCCTTGAGAGGCTGGAAATGAGCAAAAAGGATTCTTCTTAATGTGGTAAAACAACGAGTAATGAATGGTCATTTGAATTCTGAGTTTGCAAGCATCTTATTGGGGCTTTTAAGAGAGCAGTGTGACGGGCCACGGGCTTTTAATAACCACTGAACGGATCGTTGACTCTGACGCTGAAACCACAAATGTGTTATACAGCGGAGCCACTTACCGACAGTATGTTTTTCATCGTGATCACAAAGACGTTGTATGCGATCAGCCAGTCCCAGTACCGCAGGATGCTCTTGATGGGCTTTAGCAGCAAATCGCCCCCGAAGAGCAGGAAGTAGAAGCAGGCCACCAGGTAACCCATGCAGAAGATGCTGATCCTGGTCGTCCCGGTGATGAAGATGATTGTGAGCACGAACCAGAAGAGATAGCTGAAGATGATCACTTTGGACATGTCCAGGTACGATCTGCAAAACAGAACCGAAAGACGACACAAACGACAGCACAGATCAAGTCGGGACACTCTAGTTGAGGAAGGAACAAATTCACACTCTCCTCCTGACTCTGTCTGCAGGCTCTGACCAGGCCAGCCTGGGAGCTCTGTGTTCCTCTCTCACCGATCACTGCCTGGTCCACAGGAAACCCTCGCCCAGTTAGTGATGGACAGAGTGGTACCTTGTGAAAACACCATGTGCATGTTTATTTTCATCGAATTTGGGCCAAACGTCCCACAAGTGGCACCATTTTCTGCCTACTACCTGAGTACTCAAAACCCGCTCTGTCTTTCTATAGGAGGCCGAGGAAATTCTAAGATACAGATGCCTCCTGGAGCAAGAGAATAGTTAAAAAGGGAGTCCTTTCCATGAACTGGAAATTAATGGATTAAAATAAATACAAAGATTTTGCTAGAGGTGAAAATCTCTCCTCCAGATGAGAAGTAGTTCTGCCCAAGCAGACCCAGAGCTTCCAGGCTCTGTCCAACAGTTTCTCTGCACCTCCCTCAGCTGACATGTGGCAGCCATTCTTCCACTATAACTCCCTGAAGGAGGCAGGTGCTCGGGCCTCCATCCTCCCGCAATGAAAGTAGTTGCCGCGGCTCCCCTGGCCTGGGCCATCGGCCCATCTGCGTTCACTTAATTACAGTCTCTCAGTTTTGGAGGTTTTGCTTTGGTTGTTTCTCTTCCCAGATTTGGAAAGAAGCAGAGAAGAACCAATTGTGGGTCAGATATTTGATAAAAGAGTTGCTATTTTGTGGGAGTTAACAAGTCACCTCTGATAAATCCGTGCAACACTGCCCAGCATCGTTAGGGAATAAGTTGTGCCTTAGACGAACACTGTCACATAAGCGAACTTTTGAACTTTACTCTTCTTAGACTAAAACATTCAACACTTTTAAATGTTTCTATGATTCTTTTCCTAAAATATATTACACTCATCCTTGATTTAACACACAGGAGAATGAATAAGATGTCGGTGTTTCTCAGCATCCCAGGATCACACAGGTAATGTTAGTGACTCAGTCCAGGGTGAGATCTGAAGGCCCAACAGGGCCTCCTGATGTGTGTGGCTTGAAGTCAGTAGAACTGGGCTGCTGGCGTGTTTGAGTGTGTGTGTGCGCGTGCAACACGTGCGCGTTAGCACACTGTATGTTTTCCACACATATCCCTCCCCTGCCTGCAGCTGTTAATTCCTCCTGCAGGAGGCCTGGCCTCCGCTCCTCAGCCCTGACTTGCTTCAGTTTCAGAAATCATAAAACTAAGCTTGTGAGAAGGACACGGAAACACCAGCCAACACGCTCTGTGGAGGAGCCTCTGGGGCTCCCGGGCAGCAAGTGAGGCCCGGGGCTGTCCTGGGGTTCAGGGGCAGCTGCTTTCCAGAGCTGCTGAGGGCTGTCCACGGAGGATGGAGGAAACGTGGGAGGCTCGGCTTCCAGACCACTGGGCCATCCTGCCCCATGATTCTTGCCTTTGGGGGTGCAATCAGCGGGTCAGCTCCCCGGGAAAGGCAGGGGGAGCTGGAGGCACAGATTCCAGGGATGCACCTTCCCAGGGGCTGTGCTCTCGGGCGGCTGCGTTACCTGCAGTGGATGAAGTCGGGGACGGGGTTGTGCTGGCTGAACGAGGCCGCATCCAGGTTCATGCAGATCTCCACATTGTCACCTGCCATGATCCGCACGGCGGCCTTGTTTTCATCCTCGAAAATCTGCCGTTGTAGGGAGGCGCACAGAAGCAGCATGAAGTCATCTGGCAAGACAGACACGGGAACTGAAACCCCCTGCTCCCCCTCTGCACCTAGGGATGCGAGGAGGGGTCCCCACGGGGTACCAGCGGCTCCTCATCTGCTACCTGAGTTACGTCCTGGGAGTTCACTTCCTCCTGGATTCCAACCTCCCCCACCCACCACGGGGACGCAGGAGGGACCACAGACGCTCCGGGGCTCCCAGGGGAGAGTCCCTGGACGCTGTATGCTCGTCGGTGAGTGAAAGCAACAGGCGATGACTAGTCTTCACGAATCTCTTACACGACAATGTTTGCCTGCATTGATCTCCCCCTGAAGCTTTGAGGGGCCACTGAGCACTTTCCGTCATCTTTATCTCTTCACAAGCCGTAGATGCAGGCGTTCTGGCTTTCTTTGTCCTCTCCGTCCCCCTCTGCACTGGTAACCAGACTTACCAGAACATACAGGGCGTGGAGGCTGGTGAGAGCAGGTGAAGACGGTGGCCGATGGGGGCGGGTAGAGACGACGGAGCTGCCCTCATGGCCGGCTGCCCAGAACAGTTCCCCCTCCCAGAGGTGTTGTCTTTAATCTACACCCGCATGTGGGTGGGCAGCACCAAATCTCCACCCCCTACGGCAGATGCCCAGACCTTAACCTTTGGATGGTCACCCGCCCTTGGACGGGCTCGGGCTGCAGCCCCACTCAGGAGCATCTGTGGTCCGGCTGCGTCCTTCCGGCTACCCCAGCCCACCTGTAGGTGTATGTCTGCGGTGGCAGCAAGAAGCAAGCAATTTGCCCAGGACAAGGCCTCCCCCTGCAGTCCACCTTCTAGAAGGTGGGTGTGTGGTGGCGGAGAGCGGGGTTGTGCATTGGGAAGTGAAATCATGAAAGCGAACATGGTGTTTCCGATGCTATGTATTAACTCTGCAGATGTAACAGGGCCAGCAGAAGCCACTAGCAGCCTGGGATGCTGATGCGTGGAAACCAGCCTATGACTGTATGTGGGGTAGGGGGGCCCACAAACGCACCACCAGGAGAAGGACGAGCAAGTGGGAATCCCAACGGCCCCACTTACACACGAGGAACACGGGGTTGGGCCGCACGATGAAGTCTGGGAAATACAGCCACTTGACGATGTTGTCATTGAAGCTGGCGCCCTTGAACCTCCAGGGGTAATCTGCAGGGTGGAGGCGGGAGGAGCCGGGTCAGGGCACCCCTCCGTGCCCTTGTCCCCACTGTCCCTGAGCAGGCTCCCGGTGGGGGGCATTCACCTCGGCACGGGGCGGGAGGGATGCCGATGCAGATGAAGTACTGGAAGGTGATGATGCAGGCCAGGAAGCAACAGTACTTGGGCCAGATCTCCGCGATGGCTTTCCTTCGGCGCCGGTACAAGACGGCAATCAGCCAGCAGGCATGAATCATGGCGTAGAAATCCATCCGCTGTCCGATCACATTAACTGACATGAGGAAACAGGTCTGTGTAAGGATGAAAAGAAGCAGAGAGTCGGCTTCACGGGGAAGGGGAGTGGTGTCAGCGGCCCACCCCGAGCGGGCGGTGGAGACCTGCATTCCTGGGGCCGGGTCCCTGCAGGTGTTCACCTGCGCTGCCTCTTTGGGGTGTTTGCATCACGAAGACAGAAAAACTGACCAGGTCACTCTCAATAAGAACCACTTCAAATGGCGGAGGGAATTACCGTTATGATCTCGCCATGAAACGTCACTGTTCCAAGTACATTCCATCGAGGGCAGGCCTGCCACACCATTCAGGTCAAAACAATGCATTTTGGCTAAGGTTACACATCCGGAAGGCACAAAACAGACATCCACACATCTGTAAGACCAGAGATCCCGAGAGGCCATGTCCACTGCCACAGAGCAGGGGACTGGCACCAGGTCCTGGAGACTTTCAACCAGGCCAGGCTAACCCTTCAGTAAGGCTCCTCCCGGATCCTGAGGGGACAGAGACGTGCCACAAAGCCCCAGTGGACACCTGGCCAAAAGCAGCCACTGGAATTTTCACAGGAAAGAAAGAAAACAGGTCAGCAAGGAAACTCACCTCCAGACCAAACTTGTAGAAGAAGTAATTGATGAAGTACTTGGCACAATTGACAAGTCCATCATCCAGGTGGAGTCTCGTAATGTCGTGAAAGATGGTTTTAGACACGGGGGCTGTGAGGTTGTTCCGACCGCGATAATACTCCTGATGGCGGTAGATGGTGACCTCAAAGGCCAGAATGGCCAGCATCAGGAGGTTGTTCTGGAAAGCAAGTAAACTGCATGTGATGCCACGTGGTCATTTAAACAATCCCCACGAGATACCATCTCGTTCCATTCTGGGTGTCTAAAAGAACAGTGCATGATCAAATCCCACCTCTATAAAATACAGTCTTGAATTCAATGCTCATTTTCCCTGTTTTATGGGAACGAGGGTGGAGTTATCTCCAATATGCAAATCAGGCTAATTTCCATGATAACAGGATTTGGAACCTCTACACCAAAGACAGGTGATGGTCATGCCTGTTCCTGAAAAAGTACACACTGAACCTGGAAGCCTTGTCCAGTTACTTTGGGAGGGTCGTCCAACCTTCTTTGCGACTGAAAGTGAGAAACCCTTGTACAGTGTCCTACAAGGACCCCAGGAGACAGACTGAACTGCCGAGTGGGACTGGCATTAGAGGGGGGATTTTTGAACACCTCTGAAAGCTGGCTAGAGAGAGCAGTAGGTGGAAAAATACGCTGATTATACCACAGAATAATAATAGTGATGACAATAATTATTAATAAAATAGATAACACTTATGTGCCAGACACTATTCTAATCCCCCTTTTCAACTATAAGTTTGTTTTATCTTTACAACAGCTCTCAATGGTAGATATCATTCATACCTTACAAATGATACCTGCCATATGAGAAAAAAACTAGAAAGCTACACCAAGCAAAGTGAGATGCTGAGCGCACTTTCAGATTCTGGGAGTTGAGTACAAAGGTTTTAAGTGCATTGTCAGCAAAATCCATCAAAGTAAAATGCTCAGATTATCCATCAGAATAAAATGTGAATAATCTGAACTATATTGCTTTCCTTATGTTTGTTACAACTACTTGCAATCAAAATTCCCTTTTCAGAGATATGCTCTTTTTATCTGGCTACCTCTAAACATAACATACGCCCTTGGTTAAATTTGTAGAATTTAGATAGCAAACATTTCTTGTAACGTGACACCTACTTCTCAGAAACGATCACTGCTGACCATTTGGTATAATTTACTCAGTATTTTTTCTTTGTGTCTAAAAGACTTCATCCTATGTATGGTGTTTGGAAGTTTGCTTTTCTTTTCAACGTTACAGTGTATTTTGGACATCTTTCAGTGTCTGATAGTGTCAATCTACCTCTGTCTTTGAGTGGTTTTATAATGTTCCAGTGAATATACTTGTCATACGTTATTCAATGGATCTCAGACTACTCGATCGATTTCTTTTCAGCATAATGCAATACTGATTTTAATGTTCAGTTGCCTGTTTCGAAGGTGACTGCAAACGCCATGTAAGAGGATGAGGCCCCTATCAAAGCTGAAGTTAGCATCGCCTGGGAAAGGGCTCCAGACATTAACTTGGCAGACACACAAACTTAGGGTGACAAGGGCTTTACCCTCAGGTAGACAAGCAAAGGAGAGGACTTCCTCAGGCCGACCCACTCTGCTGGGTCAATGGGGGCGCTGTAGAGCAGAGACTTGTTCAGCTGCTGCAGGGGTATATTCGTTTGGTTTTCATTTGGCTGAAAAGAAGAGAAAGGGGAGTAAGAAATGGCCTCATGGATTAGGAGAGTTCAGAGTAGTCTCCCTCAGCTACAGTTGGGGGGAGAGAAGACCCACTTCACGGGGGAAATCTCAGCATCAGAAGAGATGGGGGGCCAGAATGCCTCCAACCTGCTGAGCTGCTGAAGGCCAGACAGGATGTTCTGGGGATGTGTGTCCCCCAGTATCTGCATCCCTTCCCTGAAGGCCAGGCAAAGAGATGCCCCCCCTGCCCCACCAACCCCATGTCTGAGGCTCACCAAGGAACAGTTGACAGAAAAGTTTTCAGGCTTAATGGTCTGCAGCTGGTACAACATTTTGCAGACAATGATCACACATGTCCAGACAGTGCAGACACTTGAAGCCAGGCGGCGGAGCTTGGCGTACGGCAGAGCAAAAGCCCAAGAAATCAAAAATACATAGTTGAACAGAGACACCTGAAAACAGAAAATCAGAAATGGGGACAAAAATACGCAACACGGCACAACATCTACAAAACCTGGCAACCTGATTGATCCTGTTCTGCTGAGTTCAGCAAAGGCTGATTGAGTTCCTTGCATGGGCAAGGCATGGCCCTGAATGTTAAGACACATGCCTTGTAGGTAGACAGGTGTATAACCAGGTGATGTCAAATAACGTAGCAGCGGCAAACTACACAGATGAACAGGCTCCTGTGAGAACACCCACAGGGGGTCCTTGGCCCAATCTGGAGCTTCAGGAACATCTCCTGGCAGAGATGACTCCTGAGCTGTGCGTTGAAGGATGCAGGAAGTCAGCCAGGCCAGGAAAGGTGAGAAGTGCATTTCAGGTAAAGGATATACAAGCAAAGGCAGCAAAGCATGAAGTAGCATGATAGGAGCAGGTGACCCCACACAGCTGGAGATTTTGGACTCAACAGCGGTGAACAGCAGCAGAAAGGGAGGCTGGACATGCATCTGGGAGCCACATTTTGATGGACCCTTTACAACCATGTACATGAACCCCTCCTGCAGAAAGCAGAGAGTGCTGAAGGGCTTTCCACTGGGAAACCCTAGGGAAATATTGCATTTTATTTAGATAGTGTAGCTGAGGAATGCAGGTGCATCGGTGGGGTTGGGCCAGAGGTCAGGGGACCAGCTCACACCCACTGCAGTTGTCCAGGAGAACAATGACAGGGGCCCAAACTGGGGTAGTGGGGCAGACACGGGGAGGAGTCGGGGGTCTGAGGCGGGAAGTAAAATTAGCAGGATTTGAAGACTGATTAGCTTTGAGTGGTTTGGGGGGCGAGGGAGGAAGTGTGGGAGATGCCTCCCAGCTTCAGGCTTGGGAGCCAGAGCCCTGAGAGGATGGCAGTCCCCAACCGAGACAGGATCTGGGGTGGGGGCAGGTGTAAAGCAGGAAGGCAATGACTTCAACTTGCTTTGAGACCATGAGTGTGTTTTTCCATCAGGTTAGATGCCCACTCATTTCTAACCTTTCTTCAGAGCTTGCAGTTCATTGAACAGTACAGAAGCACTGCCATCTTATTCAGTCATGGAAAATCCTCACTTATTCTGAATATCGTTAAAATAATATCCGACTATTGTTAAACTGATATCATAGAAACATTTAGTATGATCGGGTAGAAATAACCACAAGAATGCAATTGATAAAACTGAACAGGTACCAAGTGCCAAGCACTCAGAGAGGTATGGTTACCTGTTGGGCTTACAAAGCTATACAACAAGAAGTGTGGAGACACCAAGACAATATTAATTCTGCAGTTTGTTACCTACGACTCTTCTACTTAACTACTTGTCACTGTCCAAGGCATGGAACCTCTCTGAGAGTCAAGTGTTGAAACAGTACAGCAGTAGGAGCTGCTTACAGAATTGAGGATGAAAGAAATATTGTCCAAGGAAGTGCCCTGTAAACTACAGTCACAAACATAACAAATAACAAAAGTTACATTTTAGCAAGATATTCTGACCGGCCGGCCGACGGGGGCCGACTCCTCCCCCGTCATCAGCAAGTGTCCTGCTAATTGGGGTGCTAAAAAGCAAATCCTATTAAAGCTCCCATAAAATTAAGTCTATTTGTTATTTCTTTTATTATGTATTTAAGGCATTGAGTGCAAAAACAGTACGATGAATTGACATAGGACTTTTAATCTTTTGAGTGATAGAAAAAGATGATACCTTTTATTAAGTTAATTAACGAATTAGGTTCACGGTCATACATCTCGTGCAGCTCCCTGACCTCAAGAAACACCCAGGTAGTGCAAGTGAGAACTGCAACAGACAGCCACGACACCTGATGGCGGGGGTGCGCTGAGCCGAGTTGTGGGTGTTGATGCCACCGCTGAACATCTAATCCAGGGTTAGAGAAGATGGCCCAGAGGGCGTTAGATCTGAACTGAGGCCGGGGGTACAAACAGGAGCTGGCCAGACAGAGGAATTGCAGGTGTCAGCCCACACAGGTGAGGGGAGCGTGGGGTGACCATCCTCGGAGCCGCAGGTGGTCCATCTTGAGAGCAGTGGGCTCTGAGTCCGTTCAGAGGACTCGGCAGCCCACCCGGCAGTTCAAGTGTCTAGGGCAGGAAATGGTGATGTGGTACAGGGCCAGATCAAGTGACTGTGAGGATGAGAGAGAGCTTTGAAAGTTTTCGAGAAGAGGATGAACACGATCCTAGTTACAGACTGGAAAGAAGACCCTGGCCACACAATGGAATACGTATTGGAAGGAGAAAGGATTAGAGCAATTTGGGGAATTGGTCAGAGGATAGTTGCCTTTCATATCCACGGGCTCCCCATCCTGGGGTACAGAGGGCCAGCTGTAATCTCAAAGGGGGCTGAGGGAGAGGTGGTGGGCTCAGCTGTAGAGATATTTTGTGGAAGGGGCTTTGGGACACTCAAGAATGAGGTCCCGTCCAGTTGTCCCTTGGAGATACGGGTCTGGAGTTTAAAGAGAGGACGGGTTTGAAGGTACAGATGTCCGCTCATTGTATGGAGATGACACGTGGAGCACAGGAGCTCCCGACACAGCTGCCGAAAGTCTGGAGTCAGTAGAGGGGGCTGCAGATGGAGCCTGCAGGCCCCTGAGAGAAGCTGGTGGGGAGAGGGGACGGGGACCATGAGTGAGACAGAGGAAAGGCCAGGAAGTGTTCGGATTTGGAAAACAACGGTGGGGAGAGCTTCAAGGATAAGGAAATGGTCACCAGGATCCAACGACCTGGAGAATCAAGTTAAATAAGGACTGAAAAGCTCTGTCACGTGGGCGGTTTTGTTTCTTATCTTTTTTTAAAAAAATTAATTTTAATTTTATTTTTTTGTGGTACGAAGGCCTCTCACTGTTGTGGCCTCTCCCGTTGCGGAGCACAGGCTCCGGACGTGCAGGCTCAGCGGCCATGGCTCACGGGCCCAGCCGCTCCGTGGCATGTGGGATCTTCCCGGACCGGGGCACGAACCCGTGTCCCCTGCATCGGCAGGCGGACTCTCAGCCACTGCGCCACCAGGGAAGCCCTCTTATCATTTTACAAACAGGAAAACGGGGACTCAGAGAAGTGTGGTGCTTCATTCAATGCAATCATGGTTGACAGAGGTCTCCTCATGTCCCCGATGATAAAAATCTCATGGAACATACATTTTAAAAAAATGACAGATATCTAGGCCCCCACCAATATCCAACGAGTCAGAATTCCTAGGGAAATAGCTGATCATCCATGTGTACAACAAGCAGTCAGACAACCCTTATTACGCTTGCCCATCCCCGGTCCCCCGCCCTCAGAGCCCCCTCTGCTTCAGTGTCACCTCCACGGGGCCACCTCGGCATGACATCCCCCTCCTGAGCACCCAGAGGCTCCTCCCCCATCAGCAGTGGCAGTGACTTTGGTTTTATTTACCAGCCGCTACCGTCAGACTGCAAGCTGAGGGAGGAAACGTGTCTGCCATGCTTTTGTGTCAGCACCTAGCACCATAGAACCATTCAATTTATTGTAATTTACTGTAAGTCCATAATAAAGGCTAAATGCATGCTTAGCGAGAGTGAAAAGAATAATAATAATGAAGCATCAACTGATATCTGGGGAAAATCTCAAACTTGCACAGTTATTGTATTTACTTCCTTCAGTCAGTAAACATTTACGGAGCTTCTGCACTGGCCAGGCCCTGTGGGACACGCTAAAGATACTTGAAGAAGTGAGGACCGGCCCCTCCTCCAAGAATAACGTGATCTCACAGAGCTCACCAGGAACCTTTTGAAATTAGCACAGCTGCGTATAAAACAAGGAGAAGACAATGGTAAAAATCTAGGTCTTTCCAAAATGGTGTCGCTCTGAGTAAGAGATGCAGAAGGGTTTCTGTAATGAATTCTTTCCCATGGTCTCCCTCCTCAGACGTCCATGAAGATAACCTGGGGCAAGTTTCATATTTGTGGGGGGAATGGCCCCGTAAGCTTGTGAAAACCAGCACCCTTGCTGGTGGCCTTGGATAACGATGGTTTGAATGCAAGGCACATGTGTGGCCACATATCTTGAAGATTTAACTGGGGATGTGGACTTTGTTCTCATCTTGTCATTTACTGATGGGCTTTTTTTGAGAAAGGATTTTTTTGTATTAATCAAAATTAATAAGCTACGGACAGCAACTATACGCAGCAAATGTCATTGCTGATGGACTGCTCCTGTGGGGATGAGTGGAGCCTTCAAAGCAGAAGAGGCCCCTACGGGCAGAGGTGAGCACCTCAGAACGCACAAGCCCGGGGAGGCCGTTCTCAGGTGAGCGGTGCCCCTAGATGGTGCAAAGTTCAGCCACATCCACGCTGGGCTGGCACATGGCTCCTTATGAGAACTACATGCAAGAGGCAGCGTCTATCTCTCCTCCCACCTGTAGTCAATGCAGAGAGATGTTAAATCCAAGTGTCATGAGAACCCAAGTTGGAGCAGGTCAGTGTGACATTGCAAAACGAGGTTCTGGCCAAAAGTGTACAAATTTCCAGTCGACGGGAAACCATGTAGAGATCTGCCAATGGGTCCAGGAGGACACAAATGGGTCAAAACGGTGAAGACGACAGGAGGGCGTGTGAAGGGGATTCTCTGTAGGGCGGTGCTTCTGTCTGTCCCTCGACCCTGAGATGGTGAGGGTAGAAGGAGATGCCAATTCTCTACAAAAGTCCTGAGGGAGGTGCTCCAAGCAGGACCCCTCAGCAGTCTCAGTGTGTGCACCTTGGAGTTGGTGACAGGGTTGGGGCACAGATGTCCAATGTCACCCGGAAAATCCAGCAGCAAGGAGAGAGAGGATGCTTTGGTGACAGTGCAGGGTCATTGCTTCATTGGGACCCATGTCCAGAGGCAGAGCGGGGACCCCGTGCCTACTGCTCCAGGGCTGTTGTGGACATGCACGTGGGGCTGTTTGAACACAGCTCAGGGGAGCGCCCACAAGGCTGTGGGTCCAAGAGGAGTGGGTGCTGGAAACCACGGGCTGGGTGACGGCCCCAGAGCTGCAGCTGGAGCCATCACAGAAGAGCCTCCGGGAGGAAAAGGGTAGATTTGATCATCCTCAGCCCAGTGTGAGGCCATCCTAGGACAGTACAAGTCAGATCAGAATATCCCACATCCCCGCCACCCCTGCCCAAGTCCATAACACCAGTCAGTTCATTGGAGCAGGGAGGCGGTGAGGGAGGTGAGTGTGAGAAAGAAAGAAGCGGCTGGAAGAGGACATGTTTCCACTGGGTGAGAGACCAGAGTTTGCTTCTTCTCCGTGGCTAGACAACTCTGATTAACGAACTGAGATCTTGCTTGCTATTCAAGGTAGCCACAGGGCTTTCCATTACCTGAGGATGATCAGAATGTGTCGTGCATTCGGGGCACGGAGAAAAGTTCAGTTGTTCTTACAATGATGCCTTGTGTTCTGATGGCTCAGCGCTCCCATGACATTAATAAGAATCAGCTGTGAACACGGTGATGGTGCCCAGGGACCAAGTCAGTGCAGAGAGGGGAGGCCTCAGAGTCACTGACCCCCAGGACCACGTGGTGACTCACCCTTCAGGTGGAGTGACCTCCCCAGACACACTTGGGGGTCAAACCATCCTACAGCACCAGGATTCCAGCAGTGCCAGCAGTGGGAGGAGAAGAATGTCTCCGATTCATGAGTCTCTTAACGTGTTTTATAGTTATAGGTGAGAGAGATGGGATGAGGAATGAAAATTTTGGAAGTCTGTGCAATATGTGAAATGTAGGGGAGGAACTGGTCGCCTGCCACCAGAGGCCGTTTTTCTAACGGTGCAAGAGGGTGAAGAGACCGTAATCCTTTATTTACGTGACAGCCTATTAATAACGCATTCTCAAGACTCAACAGGATGATTGGAAATTATATGTATATATGTCTGCTTTTCATTTAGGATTTATGAGAAAGTGGTGTCATTTAACCCTCTCTTTCTTTCTCCTTCTGGACTCGCCAGGATGGATTCAGAGAGTGGGTCTCCCATGCCCTACTCACACTAATTTCTCTTTCATTAAAAGCCCACTCCCATCATTCAATTGTCTTACGATGCCCCCGCACCCACTCTGCCACACATCAGAAATCATCTGCACACCAGACTTGGTTAATTCAGAAACGGACTTTGTTCATTTTTAGCCACAGGCTTCCCCTGATCCTTTTTCATTGTTCTTTAATATTCCGACCCTCAAATTCTGTCTGAATTGGTCAATTCACCTGTAAAGTTAAAATGCTTTAACTTTTTTATTCTCAATTACTATATATATTAGGCTACATTTTAGTTCTAATCAATGTATAGACTTGGTTACTTAACGACGGAGCATGTGTCATTTTCTGCCACAAATCTCACGGGGACAGTGGTTCCTGTTTTGTCCCCTCCTGGCCCTGACTACCCACCCACTTCAGATGGTTTGTATGAAAAGGGAGAAAGTCCCAGTTTAGACTGGAGAGCTCACAGTAAGGTTTACCCCTTAGTTACCTACTCGTGAAACATTTGGGGTTCATAGTACTGTAGTTGTAATATTATATTATTACTTAACTTTTTAAAAATTATAGGCAGTCTTTCCTGACCTAATGTTTAGAGGGCAAAGACTCTTTGAGTTGTCACTAACTCAAAAAGAGTCCAGGGAAGTTAGAAATACGTGAAAATTATCTGTTGAAGAAATTGAAAGAAAGCTAACTTCTCACAGTAAACACCAAACCATTGTTGGCTGAATGATGACTCTTCTCTTTTCAGGTAAGAAAACAGAAGTGCTATTACAATGTTGAAAGACTTTGTGCTTCATCTCAGAAACTCCAATCGTGAACAGGCTGAGCTCTAAGAAAGATTCTATCACATTTTGGAACCTGCGTTTCCTTGGTAGCATGTACCGGAATGTTATTGTTTTCCCCAAAGAGAATTTATGGAGGTGGATTCCCACGCGCGTAGTGCAGAAAAGCATCCTGTCTCATACCCTTCACTAAAGACTAGATGAAAATCAGGAACCTCTGTGATAGGACCACACTGTTGAGGGACTAAGCCGGGGGCTCTTTCTGCCCTGAGATCGCTCCCTCTTCTCAGAATAGCTGTGCTGTGGTTTTCTGTGTGTCAAGTGTATGTGCCTGTCTCACACCTTGGTGTCCTGACGTCGTGGGAAATCACCCTTAAAAAATCAGGGACAGTTGACCAAGGAAAGTGGCGATGGGACCTGGTTCGGTTTGGCCTGAGGATAAACAGGCGTCACTTGCCTCTTTCACGGACACCCAGATGATGTAGGAGGAGACGATCTTGATGATGTGAAGCTCCAGGATCCACCACAGGAACGTCTGCAGCTGGTGGAAACACTCCAGGAACTTCAGGAACAGCACCGTGAGGCGGTCTATCACCAGGTGCCACTTGTTCCTCAGATCTGCAGGGCAGGGAATGTGCCCGAGGGCACGAAAAGGGCTTGTGTGTGCGATTACAGTTGAAAGCCTACCTTGTATCATTCCCATGGGAACTGCAAGATCACAGGAGTGGATGAATTTTTTCTAAGACACCCCGACCTGGAGGAAGGTGGCCCAAGAATCCCACGTCCGGTGATGACTTCGACGTCACACGCCGAGAATGAACGAAGGACAGGCTGCTTTCGCCCACCTCTTCATTAAATTTGTGCAAAAAAGGATTTTGACCTTGTTTACTCTTAGGGCTGAGCTATGATTCCTTGATTTCCCCCGAATATTAAGTAGCTGAGCTCCCTCTTCATGACATTTTTTTTTGCCAAAACAGTGGTTCCTTAAGCGCCAGTCTCCTTGCCGGGGCTTAACTAGGGGGTGGGCAAAGCCCACCAGCCGCCCTGGACGAGCCCACCCCTGTCACAGCGGAGGATGGACCTGAGAGGCTGAAGGACTGAGTCACACTTCACCAAGTGCGGTGCTCAGACTCATTCCAGTCATAATTTTTAATCAAATTCGTCATTTTCTACCTTCCACCTTGTGCTAGGGAATAACATTTTGCAGACTAGGGTCATGCTTCTGCCTAGAAGGTGGTCTGTCCCGGTTAATCTGAACAAAAGTCCTCACAGGACTGTTTCACGCAATCAGCCTGTCCCCGCCTCTGCAGACAGAAGCTCACGGCCCCAGGCAGATAACACCCAGGGTCTCTGTACGTAGTTTCCTGACCTGGCTGGGGTGTCTGCAACAGGTAATATACTTGGTTCTGAAAGTTTAAGGAAGGTTTTAGTTAGTGTGAAAATGTTTATTTACAGAGCGACTCGGGTGACTCACTACAAGATTGAGGTCACACCTGGGCACAGTTTCGAGGCTACAGGGGCAAGTAAAGAGGAAGCTGCAGCCCAGTTTTTGGTGAGATGTTATTGTAAAGCTCAAACCTGCCTTTAAGTATAAAACACAACCTAGTCCTGAGCCCGTGGTCCCCAGAGCTTGGTTTCCTTCACCTGAGGAAGGCACATCGCTCAGATACGGAGGGAGCATTTCTGGGCCTCTCCTAGGGTTTCTGCGACGAGTGGGCGAAGGGGCCAGTTTGTGGGGAGCTTGTCTTTGGGAGGGATCTTCCTCCCGGTGCTGCCTTTTATCTTCTACTTTGTAAAGCACAGAGCACCAGGAAAAACAAGGGCAGCATCTCAGCATCACAGCCTCAGAATGTCACCTCCCCCACCAAAGGCTGTGATCTCTGGTTCCTCCATGCTTCCTGGGAACTAACAGACTAAACGAAACTGGGCAGGACCCTGCAGGACCCAGACAACCAGCCATCTGCCATCTTCCTCTAAGTCAGAATTACAGGGAAATCCTTGGGGCAATTGGAACAGGAAAACTATGACTACAGCAACCAAAAGACCACACCCTGGTCTCTAGTTCACTGCCTGGGTCGAGCGTATACTCGTTTTATGCACTTGGAGCAAGCCAGTGTTTCGTTCCCTCCGTCTGGGAGCCGGCATCTTCTGAGCAGCTCCTGGGGCGGGCGGGTGGCTTACCTGACGTCTCTTCCTCCTCCTCGTCGTCCTCTTCCTCACTGTCCTTGCCGAGCTCGCCCTTCTTGGCCTTTGCAGGGCATCCCCCCGGCTTCTCCTCCCCAGGTCCCGCCAGCTGCTTGGCTTCCGCCACCTCCAAGCTGGCGGTCGGCTTCATCATGGCGAGGTCCGGAAGGCTTCCCTCGGGGTGGGCCAGTCTGTGGGCAGAGAGCAGCCGAATCAGGGGAGGGAAGGCTTCCGGGGGATGCGAGTGAGGGGCCCGTGAAGGAGGATAAACAAAACGGAAGTCACTACACAGCCTGGCATGTGGGCTTGTTAGCATCTGGTCGCTTTTTATTTCTTAAAGCTCTTTCTAACAACGAACTGTAAACTCAGGTTTGGTTAGCTCTTCCAATTCAGGTTCTAGTGATGAGTTGGTCATGAGAGCTAGCGACACCTAAACTTGACATTTTTCCCACAGGAGAAAATGGTCAGAGTTTAGGATGGAGAAGCATGAAATGGCATTGTGTAGAGCAAGCATTTCATGGCTTCACAGGGGGACTTACTCATTTTGGTAGATTGGTAATTTTTTCTTGATGCTGCTCAAAGTAATTGAAATAGAAAGGGAAAAAAGGAGATGAGAACAGAAGAATTATAAGGAAAGTCAGAGATCACACATCATGCTATACATCATCCACTATTGCATTCCTGTACCCCGGGTGCAGGGGTCCTAACGCCAAGTGCATTCCAGGATGGCGGCAGCAGCGGGCTTTGGGAACCCTGTGCCTGGCAACTGATCTGAGAGTGGACGGGACTGCAGTGGTAAAGGACAGAATGCAGAGACTGCTGAGGCAAATCAGATCATGCTTTTTTAGTAACACAGCAAACTATCCCCCAGGAATCAAGTCATTCACATAGTAAGCAGGGATTTTAAAATTCTTAAATAACGTGTAACATCAGTCAACCTTTGCAGAGACCAACCCCATTCTGCCATCATCTGAAGCGTATGCAGCGGGTGCTAATGCTTTTGGGGGTAAGAAGCCTGCATCACGCCCCATCCTTGGGCACCAGGTGAGCTACTAGACCAGCTCTCCTGAGAAGACATGCATGAGGCTGGATGAGGGAGCTGAGCCTCTGAGCTCGTGGGAGCTGCAGCCTCACCGAGCCCAGCAGACTCTCGGGCGGTCCAGCTTATTTTGTGGTGGATAATAACAAGTTCGATCTTTCTCCTCAATTTTTTAAAAAAGTATATCTTTTTATTCATATTCAAATGAATGTTTGAAGGAATATTTGTGGGCAATAGATATTAGGAAAAGGTCTATTGGAATTACACATAGTCCTCTCCATTTGCAGTAATTAATCTATACATTTCAGCCCGGCTGTAACAGGATGGACACTTAATCATGTTATTATATCTGTACCGTTGTGGGCTCTGAGTCAATTATTTCACCTCTCTGGAATTTATTTGTTTTTTGTGTTTTACAAAATGAGGAAGTTTGGCTACATAAAAATCCAAGCTCACATGCAACTTGCTGGTTTTACATTTAAAACGCCTGTGATATTGGATAACTGTGGTCATGAATCTGCATCGTCCTTAGACTGTTAGAGAGGTTCTCCTTCAAAAGTCATTCTTTTTAACAGGGTGTCAAGTAGGTAAATGACAGAGTGTCAGAAACGAATTGTTCATTTAATGAACAAAGAACGTTCTGAGGATGGTAGAAGAAATTGTGCAGATATACACTTGCTTATTTTCTTAAGGTAGACAATTGACCCTCCACCTTTGGGGAAGTTCCCCATTCTGGAAACTGTAGTTCCACATCTCCTACACCAGCTCCATGCATCAACTCTCAGGGTACTTCTTTTCTGTCCCTGCTTCATCAGGACTCTACGTATTAAAGGGTATTAAGGTGAAAGTCAGGTGCTACACAAACGTCAATGTTTCTATGTCCTCTTCAGGGTAAGCAAGGGGTTGCATTTTACAAGTGAGAAGCCACTTTCACAATGACAGAAATTTGTGGATTTTACTGTGGAAGTATGACCACTTATATAATCTACCTCGGCACTGCCACGACTTGATACTGAAAACAACTTTCCAGTAATGAGTGCTATTTATGGAGGGAAACTCCCAGAGATGAGGCTGTTTCTGCAGTTGCCACTATGGCTCCGTAACAAAAAGTCCTCCAGCCACGAGACCCCCAAAGTGCTGTCCAGATTGAGGGGAGATTGTTGAACGAAGGAATCACAGAACCTCAGACTAAACCTTTTGGAAGTAAGTCCGGAAGATCTACTTCTGGAAACTTGTCAGTTACAGGAGACCTGGGACTTGATGGAGCTGGGGGTGTCGGGGAGAGGGGAGAGAGCTCCTGTGTCTAATGCTGCTACCTCCGCTCTGACATCATCCTCGTGAGGAAACAGTGACACTGATGCCCTCTGGAGCAGCCTGACCTCCGAGCTTGTAACACAGGGCCAACAAAAAAAAAAAAAAGAAAGAAAGAAAGAAAGAAAAGACAAAAGGGAAAGCGTGTATCAGGCTATAATTTACCAACCTAGGCGTTTGCCACCTGAAATTTCACCGAGAAAATTTGCGTGCATAAAATGAGTACAGATGAAAGTATTTTCAATGCATGGTTGGAGTTTCTATTTTAAAAAGACACTTGTGTGAATCTTTTCGACTTTCATTTTTTTCTCATTTTTCTCATACCATTTTTTTGAGGCAATCCAGAACAATAAGCATGCTCTTTGGAATCAGAACGACTTAGATTCAAGCCTCAACTAGACATCTTACTAGCGAGAGGACTTGGCAAAGTTCCTTACCATGTCTTTTATTTTATTTTTAAAAATTTTTTTATTAAAATATAGTTGATTTACAATGTTGCGTTAGATTCAGGTGTACAACAAAGTGATTCAGTTATACATGTATATATACATATACATATATATATATATATATATATATATATATATATATATATATATGTATATATACACATTGGGTTGGCCAAACAGTTCATTGGGGTTTTTCCAATGTTACTGAAAAACCCGAACAAACTGTTTGGCCAACCCAGTATATATTTGCCGTGTCTTTTAAATCTCAGTTTGCTGATCTATGAAATGGAATAACAGTGCCCACTTCCTGGAATGTTGTGAAAATGGAGGTGATTTCCGTTAAGCGCTTAACACGGTGCTTAGTACACAGGAACATTTTTAGAGTAAAGAACCATCTGCTAATGACAGATTTGCATATACTTTTTGATAATCCGCATCATCAGTTCATGCTAAGGAAGAGGCAGAATCAGGACACACCTTCGTGTGGGACCACATAGCACAGGTTGCTGGGGTGGGCGCTCAATTTGGACTCTAATTCTGTCATCAGCATATTCCTTAATGGCTTGTGTGTTAAAATGGCCATTCAGAGAACAGTGCAAACGTTTCTCCCTCGAGAATCCGTCTCAGATAGTCTCAATGCCCAGGGCCTCTTATGGCCACCATCACCTCCCTCCGCCATGTGGCCAGATCGGGTGGGTTGCTGCAGGGCTGGGGTCCGACTGCCCAGGGCAGGGTCGAGGCAGAACTGGCTGCCCCTTTGCTGTCACGGACGGCTGTATCGATTCCCCAGGAAAGCCTGTGTACCTTAACTTAGATACGTACCTCCCCCTAACTAATTTTAAAAAGGGATCCTGATTTTTCAAAGACTAAATTAAAAACCACCCTCTAGTGAAAAAAACATTCCCTGAAACTTCCAGCAAAGGAACTTAGGATGCTTGTAATTCTCTGCTGATCCTCACGTGTGGATTATCCCATCACTGGTGGATGATTTCCACTTTGGGATCCAAACCGACCAGCTGATGAACCAGATTCTCCCGGACCCCGCCCCAGCTTCCTTAAATCCCACCGTTTTGCCTGTCTTTCCCCTCAGGGAGCCCATTTCCTTCTCTTCTGCATTTTCTTGACCTCGCCTGTAACTCTGGTCTTGCTTTTATGATGATCCAAGCTCTGAGCTTAATCCTCTATTTCTTAGCCACGACGGTTCTCTCCTCTTGCATTCCAACAGAGCAGGTGACTTTTGTCTGTTTATTCACCCACCCTCTCTCTTTCATGCTTCCGCAGCTCTGTAAGTCAACGTGTGCATTTCTCAATTTGTGTCCACATCATTTTATTCTCTCCTTGAGGACAGAAATCCAGTCTCACTCTGCTCACCTCCCTTTGCTTGGTGTACACTATCATTCCCTGAGTGTTTGCTGAGTGAATTCTATGCTGGAGAGGCATTCTAATTTGAAACCAAAGAAACAAATTATGGAGAGTTGAAGAGGTTTAAGTCTGTACTAGGAGTTGACTTTGAAAAGCCACATATTAAGCTACTTTCCAAAAAAGAAAATGGAAATTCTACTACTTTAAAATCCCCTAAGGCCTAAATTCTATTTATTTATAGCTACTCCAAGGTAAACTGCACTCAACCCATTCATTAGACTATTAGAAAAAAGGAACTTTCTTGCAAATGTGTACTATTTATAAGTAATATTTAAAGTAGAAGTTTTAAAACTCTTTAAGATTATATTCTGGAACTCCTAAGCACTTTGAGAAAACTGTATTCAAAGATGAGCAGTTGATTTCATTTAATTCAATTTAATGTCACATCTTAACTCTGTGTGGTAGTCATTCCTCCAAAAATAATCTACTAGGCAAGATTGGGTATAATGGCTCTGGTTTGTGTATATGCGGGAGAAATAATCATTACTCCTGTTAAAATCTTCTAAGTCAGTCTGTTTACAGATTCAGCTGGAACCTCCTGCAATTTTTCACATCATCAAAATTTTACCAGTCACCCACTGTCCTAAACACACCCGCCACCTCACGCCTCGTAAGGTCAAGTCTAAATTGTAATCGATGCAGAAGTCAAATGTAGCTATGTCCCCTCTTTCACTGGAACTCATGTTTACAAACACATTATTCTCCTTATAAAACAGCACTGAGCGTACAGAAATAAATTTTGGGAGATGGAAAGCTTATTTACTTAAATAAAAGGTTCACCCTATCATTGGACACACTTCACGTGCAGCCTTTCAGAGGCACACATTATCCAGAGAGGGACGGGTTTGTTAGGTCACGTGTCCCTTAAGGCAGAGCTCTGGCCTTTCTTAAAATGTTAGCATTCAGACAAAAATGAGAGATTCCACTGGAAAGAAGACTGACCTAATGGTGGAATGCTTCAAGTTTTAAATTATTTTAGATGACTTTGCATCTAGATCGTTCTAAGAACTCCTGAGTGAATTCACTGGCCTTGTGACTTGGGGTAATGGGCATAGGCTTTCTCTCAAGAGAAAAGTCGGGGACAACGGGGACCAAAACTTGTAGTCGTCCCTCGGTATCCATGGTGGAGTGGTTCCAGGACCCCCGAAGATATCAAAATCCACGGATGCTCAAGTCCCTTATATAAAATGGTGTAGTATTTTCATATAACCTATGCACATCCTCCTGTATACTTTAAATCATTTCTAGATGACCTACAATACCTAATACTATGTGAATGCCATGCAAATAGTAGCTTGCTCACAGCAAATTCAAGTTTTGCTTTGGGGAACTTTCTGGAATTTTTTTTCTTTTCACATATTTTTGATCTGTAATTGGTTGAATCCATGCATGCAGAACCCGCGGATACGGAAGGCCAAGTGTATCAGCCATCAGAGCCCATCAAACCAATTCCTGACCTCTTGGGTGCCCCAGCCACCTCCTCTTAAAGCAAATGGTCAATACTTTATGAGAAACACTGAGGGAGAGAGACAGAGATTGTGCTTCCTTATGTTTAGAGGGATAAGATTGATGCAGCTGCTCGAGATTTCTAGTTCGAGTCTCTGTCTTACTTCTCTTCCTGGCAGCTAAAAACCTGAGGTTGACTTTTCTCTCTCAGGCTGTCCACAGAACTGGCCCCAAAGGGAGCAAGCCCAGCCTCCTTCCTCTTCTGCAGAGATCTGCACACGGTGCGCTAAGTTTTTACACCTCCTTCTAGAAGTTCTGCCTCCTAGGGTTTGCTATTTGGTTGTCAGCCTTGGGATGTTACTTAAGATAACAACTAGAAAACCAACAAATCTTTCCCAGGGTTATTTTGTTAAGTGGATTTCTTGCAAAATACATGTTTCTATTACCTAAATTACTGACTTGATTACTAATGACACGAAGTTATGGGAGTGGGCATTTTAATTCACCTACTTGATAAGGTAAGAAGAGTTTTGGCAAAGCAGACCCCAAAGGCTCTTTTCTCTGAACTCTTAGGGCACTTGAGGATAACTCTACACACGGCACATGTCAAAGCTCACTCTTTATTATGTGTGGTTACCTGCATGGCTTATCTCCCCAGCTGGGTGATATGCTTCTAAGGTACTGCCCAGCTTTGCCTTTTTGGCAGAAAGCAAATATATTGTGAAGTTGGGTCATGTAAAATACCGTCCTTCAATACGTTGCTCTTTCAAGTAGACGTATATTTGAAGAAACTGATGCTTTAATTTTCTCTTAACCATAGATTGTTGTGACCACTGTCACTTCATTCAGGAATACCTACTGAGGGTCCACTAATGGGTGAGCCTCCACGGTAAGTGAGATGGATTTTACAGGGACTCCGGGCCTGCGGGGTGGAGGCCTCGAGCAGGGGAGACAAGACAGCCAGACAGATAGGGGCTGAAGGTCAGTGTCGGGGGACAGCGATGAGAAAGTGCCCCGGGAATTCAGAGCAAGGGCAGTTCCGCTCAGCGGGGAGCCGGCAGTGTTGGGCAGGTCTGTGGAGGAGCTGGTTCTTGAGCTGAACTCTCCATCACGTGTTCAAGAGGGAGGTGGGCTCGCAGGCTAGCCGGGAACCAATGCTACCAAGGGTGACGTCAGTGGGGCTTGCGGCTGAGCCAGGCCGACGCCGAGGGCCAGCTGAAGACCCGCGGCCACCTCCAAGTCCGCTCGGCAGCACCGTTCGGTCCAAACGCTGAATGGCTGGGTTTGCAAAAGACATCCAGCGCACCTGCAGGCCACGCCCACTGTCTGATGATGCCATTTTCCACTTACAAGCTAATGAAGCGTTTAACACCCCCAGAGACCATTAACAAAAGGGAAACCGAGAGAGAAAACGTCGAGGTACCCACCTATTTATTATCAGATACACGCGCCCATTGACCTTGGCATGGCTACACGGGGGCACAAGGAAGCAGGCGGTGGCAGCGGGGGACAGTTGGAGAGAGAAAGAGGAGAGTGTTAGCCAGAGAGGAGGAGCGGATGTCCCGTAAGCTCTGCACCACCACATGTGTCACCGACATGCTTCACGCACTGGAGGAGGGTCCAGACAGTGAGATTCGGCAGCAGAGAAATCAGAGTCGGGAAATCGCCGGACGATAACAGTCTCTCCCTCCCTCCCCCCCAGTCACACACCTTGTCAGGAATCTGTAAGGTTTACATGTCCAGAACGCATTTATCAGATAAAATACCACGGAAAACATTAATTCTTGCTCCTTCCCCAGAATTAAAAGAAGAAAATCCTCCTAAATGTCCATATTCAACATACTGTTTTCTGGGGTGTTCTAAAACTGAAGACAGAAAAAACTCATTCTATTTCTATATGCATCACAGTACTTTCTAAAATAAATTATGGACAAACTGCAGTGACAGACATTTAAGTAAGGAGTGGATACTTAGTACCTTATTAAGTATATATTATATAATAATTACATTGTGATTATGTTCTATTATATATTTTATCAGTATATAAGGGAAATGCTATTCCTGAGGATGCCTACCTAGAACTAATAATAGTTTCACATAAGGTATATCATAAAACACTTTCATAGTGCTAACTTTATAAATTGTGGAAGGCTAAACACAATGAATTTTGCTTCAGACACAAGTGACATTTGCCTACAGGGCCTACACAAACCACAAAAATGACAGACAAAACAGGAAAAAGGACAGTTGGCTATTCACAGAAACAACAGGACTGGAATCACTTTAAGGGATAAAATGCATTGATTATTCCCAATTTGGGAGTTTTTTTTTTTTTTTTTTCCCCCAGCATCTACTAAGCGGGCAGGAACAGAGAAGGCAAAGCGGGACAGTCAATCCCAACCCCGAAAATACGTTTTTCTTCATCATTTTCATTTTAATGTAGCCATTTACTAGCGTTCTAGGGACTAAAACTACCGTGAGGTGAAAATTGCTAGTAAGGAAAATACTACAATGGAAAAGAGCTGCAAAAAAGATGGGATACGTATCTTATGGTCCAAGTTGAAACTTGGGGGACTTTTACATGAAACTCTTGCATGAAATCCCAAAACACCGAACTTGAGTGAGTCCTTTGAACTCCTCGAGTTTCTAGAAAACTGCTTTTCACAGAACCAAAAATGAAATCCTGCATTCCTAGACCATTCAGGTGGCTGCCATTATATACTCTCGCCTCACCCTTTTACATTTTCTTAGAAAAGCAACAGTTAAGGGGGGTGCTCAGGCTGAGCTGCGGCCAGAGGAGGGCCAGCTCCAGTCTCGGACTGAACAGACTGCTTGGCCTCCTTCCCTGTCCTGCCAGGCGAGGGGGTTATGGGCTGGCAGGACACCAGAGCAAACAGGGAGAACACATCTTGACATAGGCTGCTGTCCTTCTCCAGAACCTACATAATTAAATCAGGTTCTACATACTTAACAGGAACTCTGTGCAACAAATTCAGTTTTCCATAATTCCACTCCCTAGCACAGCACAACACAGACAGTTTGATATTTCATAAACTGTGCGTGATGAGATACTGCTGCATCTTCTTTGGATGGACACGTTGTTTCCCTTGAAAAAGAGCTAAGGGGAATTTTCAACTGTGGCATCTGTGCTCCTTTGAATACAGCACTTTGCTCCCTTATTTACTTAACAAGTGTTTTTCCAGGAACTGAATCACAGGCTATTATGTGAAGCAGAGAGGAAAATCAGTATCAAGGTTCATTAGACGAGTGCTTGTAATTTCCCCGTGATGGAGCAGATCTAGGCATGTGTGATGACCCACCGTGGCTTCAGCACACATGGCCAGGGAGAGCCAGATCCATCTGCTACTTGTAAACAATTTATGTTTACTGATGGGCAGACCACAGCAGGGAGCTGATGAAAGAAAACACTGCCCTCGCTTTCTTTCCTTAAATCTTATTCTGGTCACTCATAGATGGCAGATTCTCTCCTTTTAGCCAAGGTTCTCCCCTTCCAAGACGGAAGGTAGAATTCTGCACTGCGCTCTCACTCACAGCGACTTCTTCTCTGCCCGTTAGTGCGACAGAAACTCATCCTCCGAATTAGCCAGATTCTGTAAGTGTTCTAAAAACACCTCACCAGCCTGGACGCAAAAGCCACATCACCACCGCTGAGGAATTCCAGTCTACACAGCCACTCTGAACTAACTCGCGTGCCTGTCAAGATCACTGCACGAACCCTCATAAATCACTACCAACTGTTGCACCAAGAGCCGTCAAATATTCCGCATTTTGTCTCATTTCTCCCCCACTTACAGGCTGATACTCATGGCAAGTTCAGGGCTGAGATTCTAAGTGAGATGGTTGGGAGGGTCCAGGCTGCCTTCTTGGAGCTTCCTGCACGGGCTCACCTGTAGATGGTGCTGTCTTCCTTGCTGGGAATGGACTTCAGGTCCGTGAGTTCCAGGAAGCGGTCGTGGAAGTAGTGCAGGTGCAGGATGCACACCAG
This sequence comes from Globicephala melas, assembly GCF_963455315.2. Taxonomy (NCBI): domain Eukaryota; kingdom Metazoa; phylum Chordata; class Mammalia; order Artiodactyla; family Delphinidae; genus Globicephala; species Globicephala melas. The sequence continues at coordinate 60,764,649 of NC_083326.1, forward strand.
CAAGAAGGACGTGGGGATGAATATGCGCGTGAACAGCTCGGCCACCGTGAACTGTTTAAGGCCAAGGTCCTCCAGCCTGCAAAACAAAACGGCTTTCCCCGGTGGG